>NC_088922.1:7842500-8172500 GCF_038396675.1 Hydra vulgaris
TCTTAGTCCCCCCTATCCTAAACATGAGGGCTAATACTGAACGCTGAATAATTTAAACATAAAATTTGAAATCTGCCGATGAATACATAACTAGTTTATAGTTATGAAAAATAAACAATTCAACTCATTGCCCTCATGTTTAGGATAGGGGGGACTAAGACTTTAGGGTTTCTTATTCCCATTCTGCTATCACAGTAAATTATTTGTGCGAAGAATATTTTTGTCATACATATGAACATAAAAAAATTCTGGGTAACTGCAAGATTACATTCTTGGTCTTTTTTATTTTTTAAATAATAATAATCTTTTTTATAACCTTTGGAGGTTTTATTGAATGATGATACAACTGCATACTTGAGTCTTGAGAAAAAAAACTTTTTAATCTTAAAGAGATAATTTTTAATCTTTTTTTTTTTTTTAAATTATTCACCTTCCCAAGGCCGAGAGGGCTACTACAGTCAAGGAGGCTACTTTTTTTTTGTGGTTATAACCCTCTTTCAACTTTGACAAAGAAGGCCACTGCACGGAGAAACAAGTTGACAACCAGGAATGTGATGGGGATCGAACTCAGAACTTCTCACTTATGAGGCGAGTGCTCTTCCAACAACTTAGAACAGGCCATTGATCTTAAATCAGATCTCCTTTCTGTGACAGCTTAGGGCTCACATGGGATGTTAAGTTTTAACCCAAAACAAAGAAAACAGATGTTTACAGCTAACTATTATAAATGGTTTGATACTGGTGTGGTCCTATCTAATCAATGAGGAGAGGTGGTCTTTTTTTTGTGATTTAAATTTTAATTAAAGTTTTAAAAAGAAAATGTTAATTTTTTATTAAAATTTTATATTTTTATGTGCTTTCTTTAAACATATTATACCTGGCCACCATCAAATAGGATTAGGATGCCTTAGATTGGATGGGGAGAAGTTGGATTGACTAACTGTGATAAAACTTTACTTTCACTACTTTACATTTTATTGAAATATTCATAGAAACCACACACCTAACTCATCGCAAAGTGTGGTTTCTATCAACCCACTAAAGTTGCTTCTCACTATCATGATATATGGCTTTCTTACTCTTGGTTCTATTTTCAACTTTCATAAATTTTTTATCCATTCAAGTATGGAATACAAGATTCTTCATCCAGACCATCAAGATTCTTCATCCAGATCATCTATTGACATATTAAATCTGGTTCTTCTAATAATGCCCTTTCTCTCATAGACAAAGTCCAAAAATTATAAATATAGTTAAACTTACTCATCTAGCTTTTTTTTATATCTATACTTTAGAGTTCTCTACTATCTTCATGTTGTCATGACTCATACAATCTACAGTTATTCAAGTCTTCTGCTAACCATTTTTAGTTGGCAAGAAGGAAGGAAACAATGTACATCAGGTTTACATTGCTTATTAAGTAACTTACTCTTTAACTATCACCTTGGTCTCAACTTAAGAGTGGTTTAACTTTCACCTTGGTCAAGAATTCGCAACTTAAAGAGTGTTTGCTGCTTTATTTTAAAAAAAAATTTACAAATAAAAAAAAAAAGTCACCTTCAAACCTGGCTAAATCGATAGATTCTCCTCTCATACTTTTCACATACTTTACACCATATATAATAATCGGTCGACGCAAAATATGTGCTAAAGCAAAAACATGAGTTTGTTCTAAACTACTTCCAGCCATTGCAGAAAGACCAACTAAGTTAGCCCAGTCATGTTTCCATTGTTGTTCTTCCAGACTATAATTCATCTCACTTGCCTGCATTTCTTCTGCTTCTTGCCAACGAGGAAAAAACCTTGTAAAAAGCAACGTGAATTATTTTGAATCAATTATGTAAACAATGAATATTTTTTTAAAAATGAGAAAATGAATAAGATAAATGAAGAAGTAAACTTTTTACAAAATCATATAAACAAATAAGTCAACAAAATTAAAAAAATATGTTACCGATGCTGACCCTCTGAAAGAGCTTCAAAAAGTTTTTTACGTAGTGCATTCTCTCGATCAAAAACACCCCATGTAGCTTGAAGCACACTGTCTAATAAGCAGTCACCAGCAGCACGATTCCATAATGGACATAAACGACTACCATACTGATTAGTAAGCTCTGAACTCCAGTTAATCAAAGATTCTTCCTCAAGAACTTAAAATAAGAAAATTAAACAAATTCTTATACAATTTTAATTAAAACTCAGCTGAATAGTTATCTATTGATGACACCTTTACAACAATATAGAAATGCAACTGTTTTTAAGAAAAGGTTGCTATTAAAATTAATGTTTAGTTAAGTTAGAAGTTAAACAAAAAGTTTATCAAAAAAAATTAAACAAAACAAAAAACTTCGAAAGTCAAAATTGTGCACAACAAAAAACTAGATGAAAAGATTTAAAGCAACAAGAAACTAGTAAAAAGACAAAATTAAATGTCTAAAAGGAGCAAAAAATGTTGATTGGTTGAACAAAAAATGATAGCTCATATTTTGTTCCTACGAAAACTTACAGCAATAGACAGGTTTAAGTTTGATTGTTAGAATTGACTGCTTGATATGAATGACAAATATTGCTTTCCAACATTTAAAAAAAAGAACAACGAAAACAAATGATAACATTCAAGTAAGTATTATAGTAGTTTTCATAGTAGAAACAAAAGTTCTGACAAACTATTTTAGAAGACTGTGAAAATGTTAAAATGGTCATAAAAACCAGAGTCATTAGAATGACTGACAAAGTATAAAACAGTCAGAGGTGTTAAAAATATTAAGGTCATTAGAATCAAGAGAAAAATTAATAAAAAAAGTTTTTTGCAAACAGTTTACTTTATTTTAAAAACTGACCCATGAATTAGCGAAGGAATATTTCCATTATTAATGACACTAATGAAGATTTTTTAAAAGTAAATTACACTCTAACTTGAAATACAAAATAAATTAATCTGAGATTATTAGGCGCTAACCAATTCACTTTTTAAAAAAATTTAATAGCACAAGGGTTGTCTAAAAAGTGCTACATTACTTCTAATTTTTTATTTATTTTTAAAACATCTTCCCTTCCAACAAGGCTGCAAACAACCACAAAAAGTGTTGGGAGTTACTGGAAGAGAGAAGATGAAGATTGTAAAGCAAGATAAGAATCGACGGACGACTTAAAGGATTGCAAATTATATGAATCACAAAAGCAAGATGAAGGAAGCGAATTCCAAAGAACTGATGTTTGAAGAAAAAAACTACACGAATAAGCGTTTATAGAGCACTTAGGAACAGTCACAGAAAAAGGATGAGACTTAATTGAATGACAAGTAACACAAGAATGAATTTTAGTAGATGGCACAAGAGATGCTAGTTCTTTTGACCAGTGCCCATTATAGTATTTGTAAAAAAGAGAAAGAGAAGCAACATTATGACGATGTGATAATGGTTGGAGGTTGGCGGCAAGAGCAGGTCCAACTATGTTTACAATGCGTTTTTGCACCTTATCTAAAAGAGAAAGAGCATCATTAGAAGATCTGCCGCAGATATGGCAACAGTATTCCATACAAAGCCGAATTTGAGATTTATAGAGATAGAGAATAGAATCCGAAGCAAAAAAGTGTCAAGCTTGATAAAGAGATGCAACCTTAGCAGATGCTAATTTTGCAACTGATTTGATATATGGTTTCCAAGAAAGATCGTAAGTAAGAGTTAATCCTAGAAGATAAAGAGTAGATGACTCATCAAGTACATCACCGTTCATAAATATAGGAAGATCTAACTTATTGCAATAACGATTAGCTGAAAAAAAATTGAGTTTTATCTGTATTGAAGTTCACTAGCCACTGTGAACCCCATGCTGTAGCAGAAGTGAGATCCTTTTCAAGCTCAAATGCCTCCTCCAAGCAATCAGAGAGTGTTGGCTTCTTATCATGAAAAGAATAAAATCAGCAAACAATGCCGAATATGTAAATTAAAAAGAGTATAGGGCCAAGGAAAGAACCTTGGGGAACCCCTGAAGTTACAGAATAAGAAGAAGAGTGCTGTCTATCAAGAACAACTTTTATACTACGATAGGAAAAGAAAGGTTCAATAATCTTAAAGATGTTGCCAGATACACCATAAGAAGAAAGCTTACGGAGAAGACCAGCATGGCAAACTTTATCAAAAGCTTTAGAAATGTTAAGAGCGATGGCCTTAACCTCTCCACCTTTGTCTAATGCATGATAAAACCTATTGGTTATTACTATTAGCAAATCAGCTGTAGAACGAGAAGATCGAAATCCATATTGATGGTCAGAAAGTAAGTTATTAGATTCAAGATGAGAAACTAAGTGTTTGTTAATTAAAGACTCAAAACCTTGCTTATGATAGGAAGAAGACTAATGGGACAGTGGTTAGACGAATCAGATCGCTCTCCAGAATTTTTGAAGATAGGGATAACAGATGCTGCTTTTCAGCAGGCTGGAAAACAAGACTCTGATAAGCACTTGTTGAATAGTTTTGAGAGTATAGACAACAGCTCCAGAGAACACTTCTGCAAGACAATAACAGGTATGTTGTCTGGGCCACAAGCTGTAGAAGAGTTTTGGCAGGAAATCACTTTAGATACAGAAACTGGAGTGATATGAATGTCAAGCAATGAATCAACCTGTTTGACAGCTATATCAGGTAGAACGCAACTAGTGGAATCAAGAGATGATATTGATGAAAAGTTTTTAGCAAACAGTTCGGCTTTGTCTTTAGGTGAGGTGACAAAGTCTGAACCATACAAGAGAGGTGGAATTATAGATTTGCCTTTATTATTGATATTATTAAAGATTCTCCAGAAGTCACGAGAGCCTAATTTTTGAGATGAGATACGAGATTTTATGACCTGAGAATAGCGAGCTTTGGCGTTAGATAAAACCTGTTTACAATGGTTTCTAGCAGTAATAAACAGACGTCTGTTTTCTGGAGAATTGTTTTGCTGATAGATATGGAAGTACCAGTTTCGATTGGACATTGCAGCAGCACAGTGTGAGGAAAACCATGGAGGAGAGTGAGGCTTGACCTGGAATTGTCAAGAGGAAACAAAAAATTCCATACCAGCCTGAATCCACGAAGTTATGTAAGAAGCACATTTGTTGACAGGAAGACGAAAGATTTCTTTCCAAGGGCCATCACGAAGAAAATCACAGAAAGAACCCCAGCCAGCTTTAAGATAGTTGTAAGAGGTACGATAATAGGGGGATTCAGGTGATAAAGAAGAATGAGATATTAGTTTTAGAGAGATCAAACTGTGATCAGAAGCACCTAAGAGTAAATGTGGAGAAACTGAGCACTGATTAGGTTCAGAAACAAAACATAAGTCGAGTAGAGAAGGTTAATGATTCGGGTTGTCAGGAAAGCGAGTTGGAAAGTTGACTATTTGAGTTAGGGATTGAGAAAGGCAAAAGTTGTGGGCTTTAATGCCTGCAGAGTCACTGAGACTAGATCCAAGCCATTCAGAGTGGTGAGCATTAAAGTCACTGACAACAACATTATTAGCTGATGAATAAAGAGAGAGGGCTTGGTCAATATGACCAGAAATAACATCAAAAAGAGTGCAGTCTTGAGATGAAGGGGAGCGATATAAAACAAAGAGAAAGACGATAGAGTGAAGTGGTGCTAAACGAAAGCACATGAAAGAATAGTCTGTGGATTCAAATCAAGTTTCATGACAAATGGGTGAATTCTTACAAACGTAAATGCTCAGGCCAAGCATGTGGCTATTGGAGTCTTTACGAATTAAAGGAAGATAACCATCAACACTAAGATTGCAAGATGAGACAGCTGAACTCAAATTAGTCTTAGAAAGAGCAAGTAGGTCTGGTGAACTTTGCAAGAGATAAGACCCAACAGAAGAAAAGTTACTTTGAAGGCCACAAATATTAGTGAATGATAGGTTTAGAGAACTTGGTGGTGATGATAATAACAAAGAAGTTAGACTTTGCTACAGATACTGAAAACTCCAAAAGTAAAGACTAGATTCTAATTTAGTATTCATTAGCAAGGTAAAAAAAAGAGTAATTTCCAATTGTCTTGATTCCCACATGAGAATAAAAATCTTCATATAGAATATTAATATAAATACAAAAAACATCACTCGACTGAAACACTTTTACTTAAGCTTACCAATAATATATTTAAACTGTTTGATAAACATACACCTTCAGTACTAATGTTACTTGATCTATATGCTGCCTTTGACACTATTTATCAGCAAAAACTACTTGGGCTATCAACTAGTGAAATAGGTATAATTGACTCAGCTCACAACTGGTTCAAATCACTTTTAGTAAACTCATACTCCATGAAAAAAAAAGTAAAATATCGAGCACCACAAGGTACAATCCTGGGTCCAAAATTCTTTAATATCTTTATGAGACCACTATACAAATATCTAAACATAATCAATGTTAAAACTTATGGATACTCAGATAATCATCTTTAAAATCAACTCTAAAAGCATTCTTTCCTTCAGGTCAATATAATACACTTGTCCTGGATATACCAAAATGTATTAACAAATCGAAAACAAAAATACTAATTATGGCACCTCCTAGCAATCAAAAAGATATTATTAAAAGTACTTTGCTATTAAGGAATGTATAAGACTTGTTGAATCCGCAAAAAGGTTAGGTGTGATACTTGACAATGAATTATCTTTAAAAACACAAATAAATAAGATTGTTAAAAACTTCTTCAATAACGGGTTATAACTAAAAAACAGTAATAACTTTGAAGGGGCATAACTCCGTTGGTTCATGAGATAAAAACTTAATTTAAAAAGAAAAAAAAAAAATTTATGCGAGCAATTTATTTGCATATCAATTTTTTTCAATCAAACCATTGCGTCTTACATAGTCTAATTGACACCGAGTTGACTCAGAAAGACTCTGAATATTGGCAAAGATATTCCTTTATTGGAAAAGCAAATCCAAACAAGTAATTTCTTTTCATAATTTGCACTGGGTTTTAATGTGACACTTATTGGTGTTTGAGAAACATCAATCGAATAATAAATATCATTTCCATTAATTGAAAATTGGTTAAATGTGAAATGACTCATCGTCAAGGATTAACAATTTATTGGCAGATATTCGATACAGCCAAACGTACATTGTTCGAGCTGCTTCTATTTGGTTACAAGTTCTTAGTGGAATCTTTTTCTTCATCTTTGGTCTGATTAAAGACTTTGTTTTAAATGTTTTGATGATATATACTTGGGTGCACTTCAATTTCCAAGCTGCTTGTGTTTGGAATATGTTGTCTTTGTGGTCAATCATTGTTTTAAGTCTTTCGATATTCCTTTTTGTCATTTTTTTTACCACATCCAGGGACTCTCTGGTGCCCAGAATTATTTTTAGCACATCAAATAATGGTATAGATAGTGTTAATAGGAATTTTTTCAGCAAGAAAGTGATCAACTGTAAACTTTTTTCCCCTTTAGATCGATTTTTCAAATAAAAGCTGTACAAACATTCTCAACGGGCTTCTTGTTTTTTTTTTCATTTTTCTCTGTTACTTTATATCATTTTAATTTAAAATAAAATAAGTTTTGTAGAGAATTGAAAATACTACAAACAAGGTAAGATTGCAACCATAATTAACATAAAGTATGTTACATAACTTTGTCTTCAAAGTAATTACCGCTTTTCAGTTATAACTCATTATATTGAGCAAAATATCCAAAAAAAACTGCAACTTGTTCAAAATTATGCAGCAAGACTAGTAATTAAAACCAGAAGAGAAAATCGAGTGACCAGGAATGCAACAATTTGAATCGACTGAAAATTAGAAAAAGAATCTATTTCAAGGTCCTTTTAATAATGCACAAACCTATTATCCTGGAAGCACTAACATCATTACGCAATTTAATTCACTACTCAATGTCAGAAAGAACACTAAAATTAAAGGAAACAAAATGCAGTAATCGTTTTGGTCAAGTATTATCCCACTATGGTCCTAAACTTTGGAATATACTTCCAAATATCGTCTTTGATGAAAAACAAAACTATTTATTAGAAAAAACTAAAGTCTTATTTAATGGTGAATGGAGAACTATTTCACCAGAAAACTCTTGAATATTAAAAATTTTACAGATATAATAATTTGTTTCACAGCTGAGCAAGTCTTTTGCCAATTTATTCATTATTCTGGCAAAATACAGAAGCTGTAGGTAAATCTATGTATTTATTTATAACTATTTAAAAAGTAATTTGTCAGGTGAAAAAGGTGAAAACAATAACTGAAAGTAGGAGCTGCTGTACAGAAAACCATGAAAAGGAATGATGCCAGACTTAGAATCTATAAGGAGGAATAAAAACATTCATGAATCCAAGAGATTAATCCAATAGATTCTTACATAGACCCTTAAAATTACATAAAGCATGTTTGGCTACAGAGAGACATAAGAAATACAGGAACCATTACAATCAAAATTATGGGGAAAAATCCACTCAATCAAACAATGCAAGAATTATGATCAAGGAGTCTAACAGGTTTAAATACCAAGAGAATCTAACAGGTTTAAATACCAAAAGAACCTAAAAGGTTTGAATACCAAGAGAATCTAAGAGGTTTAAATACCAAGAGAATCTAACAGGTTTAAATACTATGAAAATCTAAGAAGTTTAAATGCCGAGAGAATCTGAGACAATTTGAAGATTTTATTGATTATTTAAAGCAATAAAAAGCGACTTGTACAAAAGCAACTAAAAAACTAGAAATGAGATAATTTAGTGACTTCATTTAAAATAGAAATAAATTCAGTACTTTAGGAAGCTTGAACATTAAAAATACAAAATGGCTATAGTACTAAACTATATATAAGCTATAAAGGAACAAAAAATTAAATAATTTTCTTATATAAGCAATAAACCATTTACAGCTAAGCTACAGCTAGAATTACAATTGCATTAAGAATAATTCCTAAGATCAAACCACAAAAAACTAAAATGTACTCTTAAAAACATGCAAACGGTAAATAACTCTAACCTTTTCTTACATCTGTATCTAATATTTCTTTAAATAGTTGGTGTTGAAGTACAGCATCAAATGCTAAAATCTCTATGATTTAAAATTTTTTGCATCTCAATCAAAAGCTGTTATTTAATAATACTTAATATATAACAACAATATTAATAATAATAATACTTATTAACAATTATCTGTATTTAAAACAATAAAAATAAAAAATAAAAATCATACCACCAGGAAGAGAAAAGGTAACAAGCTCAGTAAAGAAAGGACAATTAAATTCTCCTTTCCTTGTTCGAATAGAATGCAAAAGTTGTTTACGTATTGCCATGGATAACTCTGGACAAACATGACATGGAAGTTTTTTAACAGAACGATGGGGTATCTCTGATATAAGCAACATTCTTAAAATATCTTCACGATGATATCGTATAGATAAGTGTACAAGTGTATGCCCAGTCTCATAATGCTCTGGCTCATTTAGAACCAAAACATCATCAGAGGTTAATTGCCTTGCTCGGTCACCACCACTAGCTAAATAAGCTGATACAGCCTTAATGTCATGCTCCACAACCCCTCTACATGCTGCTAACCACATTAGGTCTTTAGTAGATAAGCGATTGCAAATCTGATTAATTCTTTGGTTAACTTCACTTTGACATGTCATTTTTTCAAAAGATTCTGTAATATTTAGTATTTTTGATTCTTCTAGAGTTGGCATATCAAATATATTACCAGACTGCAAAGAGGTTGGTGACCGAGGTGGTGACCAACGAGGAGAATTTGTTTTATTTCTATTAGTTTTCTTTATTGTACTTTTGTTCTGTATTTTATCACCTTGTCTTATAAAATCATCTGGCTTACAGTTCTTGTTACGAGGATGTTGACATATAATACATCTCATCGCTTTTGGCCAGTTTTCATAAGTACATTTTATGCAAATCCATTTATGAACTTTTATAATTGTTTTTTTCTCTTTAGGATCACTTCTACATTCAGCATTGTTTTCAATATTTTTGAGAGATTCAACTAACTTGAACTCGTCAGGTTTATCAGTTTTGCACATAATACACAGTTCAGATTTTATCCAGTTTAAATAAGAACAAGCTGGACAATTCCATTTTAAATTTTTGTCATTATTGGCAGAGTTTTTTTCACTAAGTAATATAATCTCTTCATTTATAATTTCATCATTATTGGTTTCATCTAAAACAAGATTCCATCGATTATTCTGTAAACATAAAATGTTACACATTGCACATTTTTTAGCTGAAGGCCAATTACTGTAAGTACATCCACGGCATATCCATTTAAAATCAGCTTCATTTTTTGGCATTTTCTGTTTATAAAAGTTAAGCATTACATATACATAAATATACAAAACCATTGCAAATGATTTAAAAACAAAAGCATTAGTTTTGGTAATATAAAAATAGTAAAAGAGTAGTGTTGCAAGGTAATCAAATTAAATATTTTTAATTTCTATTTATCCTTGGAGTCACATTTGCCTCACAAAACATGCTTCTATCTTGAATAAAGGAAAATATTGAACAAAACTCTTCATTAACATGTTTTGTTTAGTATTTTCAGAATTTAAACGCAGTGTTTTATGAAGCAAATTTAAAATGGTTTTGTGTTTTGTAACCCTAAAGATTGTTATAAAAATATTTTGCTGAAAATAAGCATAAGTAACTAAAACTAAAAATAGAAAAACCAAAAATAATATTTTTTTTCATTTTATATATCAGTTACAAGGTTTGATTGAGTATGATGTCCAATATTAACCAAACTTTGTGACTAAAATTTATCTAAGAGACCAATCATATTATCTAAGAGACCAATCATAACCAGAGATCTACACAAAATATTTAAACTAATAAAAAATGTTATCCATTCTTTTTTTACTTTCAAATGAAAATGGCTAAAAATGGTTTATTGTTACAGACTTTAAAGTAACTGCTATATATATATATATATATATATATATATATATATATATATATATATATATATATATATATATATATATATATATATATATATATATATATATATATATATTATATATATATATATATATACATACATATATATATATATACATATATATATATATATATATATATACATATATATATATATATATATATATATATATATATATATATATATATATATATATATAAATATACATTTATATATATATATATATATATATATATATATATAAATATACATATATATATATATACATATATATATATACATACATATATATATATATATATATATATATATATATATATGTATATATATATGCATATATATAAGTATATATAGATGTATATATATATATATATATATATATGTATATATATATATGCATATATATAAGTATATATATATGTATATATATATATATATATATATATATATATATATATATATATATATATATATATATATATATATATATATATATATATTATATATATAAAGATCCATGATCGAGTGAAGCCCATTATAGCCACAATAAAAGTAACTAACCTAAGATAAAAAAAACTCATTTTAAAAAATTGTTAAAAAAAATGATCTTTATTAAGATTTGTTTTTCACAATATTATAATGTTTCATATACACAATCCAATTTGTTAATTTTATATATATATATATATACATATATATATATATATATATATATATATATATATATATATATATATATATATATATATATATATATATATATATAACAGTTACTTTAAATATATATTTTAAATTTTTAAATAAAAATATTGTTATTTATTTGAAAATTATTACTAAATTAGTGCTACTTAAAATATATATATATATATATATATATATATATATATATATATATATATATATATATATATATATATATATATATATATATATATATATAATAAATTATATATTTGTATGTATATATTTATTTTAGTTATATTTATTGTATAAAAAAATTTTTTTTTTTTCAAAAAGTTTTTTTTATAGAAAACAATCTATTGATTCAAAAGAATATTAAAGCTGATAACTGCATTCCAAAATTTTGATAAGCTTAGCTTTACAGTTAATGCATTTACAAAGAAAAAGTTTTTTGATTATTTGACATTTGTTGAATAATTAAAATGATATATGATGATAACAAAAAAATATATTACGTAAATAAATAATACATTTATTTAATTGTTAATAGAAATAACTCTTTTGAATTAAGGTGAGCACTTAAAAATATTTTATTAATTTCAAATTTAAAAATAATAATAATTCTTTATAAAATTTAATTAATTTACAGTTCACTTTTTTAATTTAAATTATTTTTGTTAATATATTTGATTTATCCATGTTTCTAAGTAAAAAACAAATAAATAATTATATTTAAATAAAAATAGATCAAGTTTGATAATTTTATTCAAATGCAAATTTATTTTTTAATTATTTATGTTTGAACATTATGTTGTATTTTTGTTTGTAAGATTTTGGTTTACAACTGTTTAAAAAAAAAATCAATATGACAAATAAAAACAGTATTCTATGATGTCAAGTTAGAACCCATCCCAAATTTAGATTTTCCAAAGCTACTAAAGCTACTTTAGCTATAGTATTCCAAAGCTACTTTAGCTATAGGTACAAAATGTGAATACTGTATAAAATACTTATTCTAAAAAGTACTGTAAAAAATACTGTAAATTACTGTAAAAATACTGTATTCTAAAAAGTACAGTAAAAAATACTGTATAAAATACTTATTCTAAAAAGTAACTGATGTCAAGGCAACCTTAGACAGGGTTAGAGAAAAATTAAGTCTAAAACAAAGATTAGATTAGATTAAAGAGTTTTGACTTTTAAAAATGGAACTTTTTTATTTTATTATAAGCAACTAAAGTAAACATTTAGTTAATAAAATAAGGAGATGACATGAAGTATCTATCAACAACAGGTATTCTTCCATTTTCCAAAAAATTTTCTAAATTAAATTGAACATTTCAAAAAATGAAGTGAGTACATTACTACCTTGTCAATATTATTAAATAATGGTATATATTCAATACATAATACTATTTATTAATATTGACATAAATGTTTGAAAAGTTATTAGACATTGCTGACCATTGATGACAGATTTTTTCTTACAGTTTCAAGATATTGTAATTGAAAATTGATTGATTTAATTAATTTTATTTGATTTTAAGACCAACATGACCTGAGAAATTAATTAGGACAGGGTAAATAGTACTAATTATCCTATCAAAGCACATCTCAATTTAGTTGAAACAGGTGGCAAAATTACTTTATTTAAATAACACACAAATTCTTTGAAAAACTTCCTACTGTTTAGTCTTTTAATTTTTTGGCAGATTAAAATATTTAGACTTTAGGGAGAGTTTTAAATTTCCTGTTTTTTTTTAAAACTACAGCTGTTAATTAATTTTCATATCAAGTCTTCAAAAAAAGAAATATTTTTTGACATGGAGTGATAAAAAATTTCTGCACCTATTACATAACCATGTTTTTACTTCACAATGCCTAATTTTTTGCTTATTTATATATCTTGAGTCTTTCAGGTTTTATTTTATTATATTATTTATAACTTTTATAATTATATTTTATATAATATATATTTATATTAATATTTTATATAACTTTTATAATTAAAAAACTAATTTTATTATTACCACATATATATATATAAAATATATATATATATATATATATATATATATTTATATATATATATATATATATATATATATATATAATATATATATATATATATATATATATATGTATATATATATATATATATATGTATATATATGTATATGTATATATATGTATATATATATATATATACATATATATACATATATATATATATATATACATATATATATATATACATATGTATATATATATACATACATATATATATATATATATATATATATATATATATATATAAATATATATATATATATATTATTTTATTGATATATATACATATATATATATAGACATATATATATATATATATATATATATATATATATATATATATATATATATATATAATATATATATATATATATATATATATATATATATATATATATATATATATATGTATATATATATATATATATGTATATATATATATATTAATTTATATATATATATATATATATATATATATACATATATATATAAATATACATATATATATATATATATACATATATATATACATATATATATACATATATATATATATATAATATATATATATATATATATATATATATATATATATATATATATATATATATATATATATATATATATATATATATATATATATATATATATATATATATATATAACTGTTACCTATTTGTTTCATAAACCATAAAAAAACGATTAAATAATTTTGATGTTACTAATATTGTACTACGAATTCCCTTTACAGCTTTTCTTTTATATTAATCTAATACATAATAGAATAAGTATATAGAAACAATTATAAAGATTAAAATTACAAGATGTATTTTGTCATCAACAAAATCTGTCTGATATTTTATGAATGTTAAAAAAAATGTTGTTTTTGTTTCGACCTGCCTCAATTTACGGCTGTTTAAGACAAAGTTATTTTTTACTTAAAAGTGTTAACAATGAATGGTAGAAATAATTAAGGATTGAAATTTTTTAAATTGACTCAAAAAATTTTTTTTCACTTTGTGTAATTAAGAAATATTCAATTTTTTCAAAACAGTTATTAGAATTACAATTACGAAACAAACTTTCAATTTTTAAGAACTTTGAGCAGGTTGACTTTTAGAATTATTACTATTATAAAACACTCACTCCAAGTAGAGGCTCCGAACGAAAGATTTTTAAAAACAAGAACTGCGAAACCCATCATCAATTCTCTGATTTCTCTCAATCTCAGTTTCAGTCTCAGTTATCAAATCAATAATGGACTTATTAGTGGATTTGACAATTTAATTTTTTTTATTTTGTTAAAATGAAAGTTTTATTGATTACTGGCAATATCGGATCTTTGTTCGAAGAGGTAAAAGTTATACTATCATAAGAAAAGATACATTCTTATGATTCTTTGCTCCAGATTTTTTGGGTGTAAATCTATTAGAATTTTTAAATAGGTTTATAAATTTAGTTTTGTATTTATAAAATGACTTAAAAAATAAAGTTTGTTTGTAATAACCCAGTTTTGCAGGTCAGTAATGTAATCAACATTTTAATTTAAACTTAATACGATGTAAGGTTTCCAGGTTTTCTCAGCGCAGTACCTTTACTTGTGAAAACTATTAAACTAAAAAAAAATTCTTTTTTTTATTTAAAGTGTACATGGTCATGTATAATTTTAAATGTGGTTATTTCAACTTTTAACTCACTCGTTTCTATAATTTTCCAAAAATTATTTTAGTTGAAAGGTATTGCTTTTATAATAATATTGAATCAATCAAGCAATATACATCCTGAAATTAATTATTACATTTTATAAATATTTACTTATCTTAAGTAAAATGAAAATAATAGAAATAGTTCATAAAGTAAAAACAAAAGCTACACAAATCTTAAAATGAGTGGTCATTAATCGTTAAACTAATTGCAAGTTGTTAGGTAACATTTAACATAAGCATAAGTAAAATTTTTAAACTTTTTTTTTCAAGTTCACATGAAAATGATAATAAAAATAATATAAAATATATATAAAAATGTAGTTTTTTAAAATTTAATGTTCATATTTCCACAGTTTTGTGGTTTGGTTGGGTTTTCATAATGTTCTTTTCTTATTTAAGTATGAAATTTTGAAAGAGTTAAAGCAATTTTTCAATTGCATGCACTTCTTGGCATTAAATTGCATAGCAGATCAGTACATAGTTTTTTATTGTGGTAGAAAAAATATATGATGATTAATATCCAATGTTTATGAGCCTCAATTATATTGAGGGTTTAGAGTTTTCTTTAAAATTGGAATAAATCAAGCTGAGGGTATATGCTGACTGACAGATTAGGCTATGGATTGTTAGAATCTAGGTGTAAAACATGATAAAGATAAATTTCTTTTGCTAGTTTTCAAAACTTAATAATCTTCCAAAGAAACATATGAGTTAAGTATTTTTAATTCAAATTTATCCAGAAATATTAATTTTGTACTAACTTAAAATGCTATGTAGTAATTGTTGTCAAAGTTGTTTTAGTTGTTGAAGTATTCATAATAGTCTAAGTAATAATTGTATTAATTTATTCAAAAATGTTCTTAAGTGTTTGTTTATTCAACTCGATTAAAATAATGATTAAAAATTTTTTTGCTTTGAAATTTTTTAAAGTTATTATAATAAGAAGCTATTATATTGTGCTTTAATAATACAAATGATCTGCATTACGATTCACAAAACTACCCTGTTTAATATCTAGATTTAAAATTTAAAAACCTTGCTAGTTATTTTTGAATCTAGTAGAAGTTCTTCAATTAAATTGAAACCAAGCTTTAATCTTAACTGTAATACTTCTCTCAATTAATTTTTATTAGAAAGCAATACAGAAATAAATTCTAAAAACTATTTAGTCATTTGTTTCTAACAACATATTGCTAAATAATTTTTCGGTAAATTTTTGTTGATTTAAAAATTTAAACTATATAAAAAATCTTTATTTTATTTTATAGTTTTTTTTATTTGTAGGTATATTTTAAATATTGTGCTCATTAGATTCAATTTTTTATACGGTTCACCATGATATCATTTTATTGAGATTTTTTAAATTTGTACAAATATTTAATTTTCAAAAAATATGTATTTATATGGAATATTAATTATTTAGAGCTGTGAATAAAACATGTTTTAATTATTTATAATTTTAATTTCAGAATGTTTGATATTTGTCTATTTTATTTATTAAAGGAAAAATTGACATATTTTTCTTGTTTACTGTTTTAAAATTTTAAATTATGATTTTCCAATCATTTTTTTAGTTTATATTAGAATTATACTTTATAAAAATTATAGAATGATTAAAAATAACTTTTAATATATATTTATAATAAAAATAGTTATGCTACCAAATATTATTCAAATTCAGGTTCTAGAATTTAGAGTAATGGAGTTTTTTATTATATCTGAATTCTCAGACTCCCACCGTTTCTTTATATTTTGTGAATTTCACCAGAAAAAAATGGCTCCAGAGTTTAGCACTTTATAAATTTTTAATTTCAATGTTTCAAAATTGATTGACTCTCTGAATTAACTTATTCAATGAATAAAATAATTGGCTCTCTGAATGGTAAGATAAATTAATTGACAAAATTGATTATTTTACCTAAATACCAATAGACTGTCGGTTCAAAAAAAGGTTCTATGGTTAAGATTTTTAATTTTTTTACTTATTATTACAACTTTTAAGATGAATTGAGGGATTAAAAATATAAGTTTGTATCTTTATTATTCAGATGGGCTAATTTTGTATTAGTTTTTTTAATAAAAGCATAAACTTTGAATGTTTAAAATTGTTAATGTAATCTTTATTGACATTGTCATGAACGAGATGTCAATATTTTTTTATTGTGTTTTACTTAATTATTTTTGCTCTTGACATTATTCCTTTACTTAATATATCTACACAGAATAACATTATTTGCATTGAATATTTATTCATTTTTGGAATTTATCTAATATTTTTTATCTAATATCTATTTATTTAAAAAAACTTTTGTATATAAATTTTTTTTTTTAGATTTACAATCATTTAATTTGTTTTAAACTTTTTATTTATTTTGGATTTATTAGTTTTTTGTTTTTTTATTTTAGTTTGGTTCTGCTTTGCAAAAAAACTGGCTAAATCAGTACAGTAAAGTAAGCATTTCCTAATTTTTATGCAAGTAGATGTTTTTAGTTCTAAAAAATCTTTCTTTTACTTTTAGCTTGTTGAATCTGAAAGACCATTGTTTATTGGTTTGCATTTTCAAGAGATCGGCGGAAAATCACAGGTAGTTGACAGCGAAAAAATTGCCACCTTCTTCTAGTGAGTTAATCAAATCAATAACTTTTTAAAATTTTTTTATTATACAAAGAACGTATGTAGAATAAATTGTTGTTTTTAATTACAGTGAATTAAAAAGATTACCAGTTCACCACGGATTGTCATGTTTTTATTCATACATTGACAAAGAGTATGATGAACAGAAATATACAGTAAATTTCTTAACATATTAAATTTAATGCTATATATCCATATCTTTGACGCTTTGGTTTATATCTTTACATTATATATTTTATCTTTGACACTTATTTGATTATGTATCTGATTATCTTGAGTCCAAAAAAAAAAAAAAAAATAGAATTTTAAAGTCTAAGGAAAATTATTATATTTTTGTCATGTTTTTTAATATCAGTTTTTCTTAAATATTCTAATATAACAAATTTTTTATTGTTTATAGTTTTTTGTTTAGTGTTTATATTTTTGTTGTTTCTTTTTGTTTAGATTTTGTTTTAATCTTCAATGTTTTGTTTGTTTGTTGAAAAACATGCATTACTAAAATTCTTTCTAATCCATTTTTTTTTATGGTTTATTTTAAACAAGCTTTTTTTTGTCAACTTTTTCTTCTTAAAGCTTCTGTTCAAAAACAAATATTTGTAAATAGATTATCATTTTAAAGTGTCTTGTTTAACTGTGAGTTAATTTTTTAAAATATTATTCAACATCATGTTGTTGATTATTGTTTAGGCTTTGGGCTGCTGTTATTTCATTCATCAGTCACTTTTGAGTTCCATAAAAGTGTGGAATTTCAAAGGTTTATATTTCTTTACATCCTTTGTGTGGTTCATAAATTTTTAAGGACATTTTTTTTATTAATAGAATTCAACTTCCATTTTTGAATCTTGATTACAATGAATGTAAAATAAAATGAACTTTTCAGGAAGATGCTGAGGAAGATCTGATGGAATATTTTATTTATTCTTTATATATTTATATAAATAGTTTTTCTATTAGGTTTGTGTGCAAAGATAATAAATATGTTTAAATTTTAATTAATTTAGAAAAGGAATTTCAGCCTCTTATTGAAGGAGAAGTTTTATTGGAGAATTATGAAACAGTGCAAAAATATAAATACCCATTAAGCTGTTTTTCCAAGGTAGAATAAATGACTTCATAATTTTATTTGAATTTTTTTACAACAAATACTGCAATAACTTTCCTTTCCTTTTGATTTTTTACAAAAATAATACAATTAAAATTGAAATAATATATTAAATTCTAGTTTGTTTTTAATGGCCTATATACAGTACATATTGTATAGGTTTGGTGATGGGAATATTGTTAAATTCATTTATCCTAAAGACTTTAATGTATAATATATTATATATATATGTGTGTGTGTGTGTGTGTTTAAATATATATATATATATATATATATATATATATATATATATATATATATATATATATATATTTATATATATATATATATATATATATATATATATATATATATATATATATATATATATATATATATATATATATTTATATATATATATATATATATATATATATATATATATATATATATATATTTATATATATATATATATATATATATATATATATATATATATATATATATATATATATATATATATATAAACAAACAATAATAATAATAGTTTTTTAACAATCTTAGTCACAAATAAAAAACAATATTACTAGGGGTAATGAGTAAAATAAATTGATTAATGCAAGGCATCTTAACTTTCAACTGCGTTTTCTCTGTTTCGCAAAACTGTCTGTTATGATCTTTTTGCTCTGAGCCTGTGATTTAAAATCTGGCATGCTGGTCTTTTCTTATATTATTTAAATTCTGGCTGGCCTATAAGCTCTCATTATATAGTGTATCTGGAAAAGTTTTAAAAATTATTGAATCATTTCATTCTAACTGCAGTATTAAAGTGGCCTGTATTATTATAACACTCATTTTCATGTTTAATAACTACTGAGATACCTCAAGGTTCCATCCTTGCTTCATTTATCTATATTAATGGCTTTTCACTTTTTGATTGCTTTGAACAATCACTTTATCTTATATGTGATCTCTTCTGTGGCAACTTAGGACTGTGAGTGGCTTTCACATGAGGAAGAACGCAGGTAACATAATAGAATGTATTATTTATCTAATAATGTATATTTGTATATATATTATTAGATTGTTTAATGTTTTTACATTTTATATATATATAATAATTTTATATTAACCAAACAATTTAGTTATTAAATTTGAATAAAAATTAAAAAAAAAAAAACAACAACAACAACAAGAGAAATTGATACATATTAAAATATAAGGCTATGGTAGTACTTCTACTATTGCTGATCAATTTTTTTTTTTTTTATGGCTGTATTAGTTGCATTACTAAATTAATATAAAAAGTTAGAAATAATTTAATTTTTGGTTTCTATGTTAAAAATATTCATTGTCATGTTTCTCTTATTGTTTTTGTGAATTTTATATAAAAAAAACAACATCAAGTTTTTAAAAGAATTAAGTAAAAAATTTTAATAACTTTTCTCTTTAAACTACTCTATTAAGTGTTTTGTTGATTTTTCTTTATGCATTATAATCAAAGCATCAAAGGTATTGTTGTCCAATCTATTTCTTATTTTCCTGGCAAATGATCCCATGACTAAAAAAGCTTGTTCTAACTACATTGATGTCCTGGCTACATCGATGTCCTGGCTACATCGATGTTGGTTTACTCATTAATAAAGCTTAAAAAAGTTTGTCAAGATTTTTAAACCTTACACGGGTAGCTTCAAATAAACTCATCTTTTTCTTCAAAATCTCAAATCGATTCTCATCTATGGTGTTAGTTTCTTGCTCTGTCTTCAATAAATTCTTCTGAAAGAAATTTTATTTTTTAAATTTTCATCGTATGTAATGATTTGCTGCAGGCACAACCTCTACTTTAAAATTAACTGGTAGCCTTTACTTTAAAATTTAAAAAATAAAATTTCTCTTCACTTTTTGTGGATACACCCTGTTTAAAAGTAAAGTAGCTAGAGATAGAATGTTCAGGGGTTATCTTTTTCTGGATATTTCCGGAATTCCGGATATTTTTCTTAACTTTTAGTTTTTCCGGATATCCAAACGTTTTCCATACATACAAGTTTAAGTATATATTTTTGTAATAAAGTTGTTTTTTAAGCTTTCTCACTCATCACTCACACAAAATTAGGTTAAGTTTGAAAAAAAACCTGGAAACGACTCAGCTAAAAGCAAAATTACGAGGAAATTAAGGGAAAATATATTTTGGATTTTTTCCAGAGACTTTACAGATTTTACCCACTACAGTTTGCCCGATTTTTAAAATATAACCTGGATGACCTATAAATGTTACATTTTTTTAAATTTTTATTCCCAGCTGACCCTTTTGCTTTGCCAAAAAGTCTGGAGTTTTTAAATAATATATTAAGTGTACAAGGTTGTGGTTGCTTTGCTCTTGAATTCAAACTTTAAATTTTTCTGAGAGCAAGGCTCATTGATGTCTTTTAATGTTTTATGCAAGAACATTATGTAATTTTGTTCCAAATTTCATCATTACACTTGCACCATCAGTGATTGTTGCTAAATTGCAACTGTCTGAATCCAACTTGAGTTTGACTATCTTGACTCAAATAGTTTTTTTGGTTTTGATTCTTCATGGACACATTATTTCGAGTGATAGGAAACCATTTAAAGCAGATTCAATTCAGATTTATGTAACAACAATTTTTGACAGAAATTCATTAACTTATAAAAAATAACCTCCTTCTTCTTGAATCTTTTAAATTCCTTGCTAAATAATGGTGATTATTGCCCCATGACATTTTGTAGATTTTTGACAAAATGTAGCCATCTGATTTAAATAATCTTCTTGGCAAAACATTATTTGCAATTTTTTTCACCAACTGCAACCTATTTGCTTATCACTTCATTAAGATGTTGCAAGCCTTTCTTGAAGAAAGCATCAATATAAGAAACCTTTAATGTTGTTTGGCTTTCTAGTAACGGATCTTTCTCTTATTAAAATTTAGCTCAAATTTTATGCTTGTAAGTGCTTGATAAAAGATTTGTTTTTCAAATGCTTTCGAAACTACCAAACTAATCTTCTGTTTTGCTATACAAAAAATATTCCAAAACATGTTTTGTTAAGGACTAAAATCTTTAAAGTTGGTCATGTTTAAAAATTTCATCTTTTTTTTAAATATAATGATATTTATAATAATTTTATTATATACAGAAATTATAGGATAAATAATAACTATTGAATAAAGTTTTATATTTGAATATTATTATATTAAAGATTACTGTCAATATTCAATGCATGATAGTTTATTCACACACTAAAAATCACAATTTTGTTTGTTTACATTTTAAGTATTATTATAAGTACTTATGTGAAAGCTACAGACTAGGCTGGAAACCTTAATTTTTTATTGGAAACCTAAACGTTATAAAATTTTTTCAAATCATTTAAAGCAGTTCAATAAATAAAGTTTTTCGCTTCAAAAAAGTTTCATTTACAAATATATTTTCTAAAATGATTTTGTCAGCGTATTATGTCCAAACATGAGCTTTAGATGCTATAAATTTTTTTGCATCAAGTTTTTTTAATGTTTAAAGAAGCTTTTCTCTTTTTTGTATAATTTTAAAAACTTTTTTATTACCCCTAATTGTGAATCTAAAGAACACCATTTTTGAGTCTTTAGATCGATTCCACTCAACAGCATCAACTTAATTTTAGTTTTAGGTTTTTGAAGAAGTACTTTAATTCACTAAAGATCCTACCTCTAATCTTTTATACTGCATATTAATTTAATATAATTGTAAAAACACATTTCTCTCAATTTTCACAAAAAGTATTAGAATTCCAACCAAGAAAGAGCTTATAATTAAGAAAAATTGCCAATAAAGGATCAGAACAAATCATAATGATAAACAGAATCATGTAACAGAAATATTTTGTAGTCAGCAAAATATTGTATAGACGCTATAACTATTAAAAATTGCCTTAACTACACCTAGTGAGTAAAAGACACCAGTGTACACTGAGACATATTTATTTGCATTATTGAGTTTTTAAAAGTTCGTTTTAAACTCTTTTTTATGACTTAAAAATCAATTTATGTGAGTTTGAAATGTCATTAATGTATTAAAAGATGCAATTTTATAAATGAGTAAATATTCCTTACATTTCTATTATATATAGTTGAGGATATAGTTTTTTTTTTTTAATTTAATTTTTTTTAATATTTAGTTTTTTTTAAAAGATTTAATTTTTTTAAATACTTAGTTTTTTCAATTTGGCAGCTGTAAAATTTTTTTGTGGAAGTAAATTTGTTGTTTTAGAAAACTAGAAGATGGCCTAGAAAAGGATTTACATGGACAAGATGGAATTTTAAAAATGAGTAAATATTCCTTATATTTCTATTATATATAGTTGAGGTCATAGTTAGTAGTTGTTTTAAGTTTGGTTGATGGTGGAGTTGGTAATAAAGGTGTAGTTTAGGGAGAGGTGGTAATAAAGATGTAACAATTTATATGTCATATTTTATGACATATACATCTTTATTACCACCTTCACCTAAACTACATCTTTATTACCACCTCTGCCAATATAATGATATAGTATATCATTATATTTTGTTTAATCTAACTATAGGATATAGTTAGATTAAACAAAAAAATAAAAACAAAAAAAAGTATGAGTTATACGAAATATGCAATGAAAATGTTTATTGATATCTTGGTTTTTTATAGATTAACATCTCATGTTATTGTAATGCTGAAATTTATAGTTTTAATTGCTATTATCGTTGTCACAACATTTTTTATTATTATTTATTTTATTTTAGTTTTATTATTTATTGTTAGAGTTATTATTATCATCATGATTTTGTTATTGAGTTTAGAAAACAAAAGTCTATTAATAAAAAGAATTAGTTTCTCATAATTATAAACACGAAACATTGTTTTTTATTTTTCATTTCTTTTAATTGGTTATTTTCTAGTTAATTTCTTGGATGATTCTTATGAAAATTTCATTGGTATCAATTCTATCATGATTAGATAACTTGATTAATAAATAATGTAAACATTTACTAGTTAATTTTTCAATTAATTTTAAAAAAGTTAATTGCATTTTACCTAAAAGTTATTAGTATTTAGTTATTAGTACAATTGTCAGGTCAGGTGTATGGTCTTCATGATCACCCTGCTACTGGTAACATGTAACCCAGTGCAACCTGTTCCATGTCCTGCTGCCTTGTGGGATTTTCTTCCTAAGCAAAAGCTGGAAGGAGTGTGTACTTTTTAATATCTATCATGCCTATAGTAATTTTTATTTGTGCCTTAGTTACTGTGTTAGCTCACCTGTATTTACTTTATATGTATGTTTGTGTTCTGTCTACACCTCTGGTGCGGTGTTGACTCGCCAATAGTTGCTATCTATATGTTTGTGTTCTGGCTGAACCTCTGACGTCGTGTTCACTTGCCCGTAAGTTACTTTATGTATGTTTTTGTTCCGTCTGAACCTCTGGTGCGGTGTTGGTTCACCCATACGTTACTTTATATATGTTTGTGTTCTATATATATGCGGTAGTGGTGTAGTGGTAGAGCGCTCGCTTCATAAGCGAGAGGTTCCAAGTTCGATCCCCATCACATCCCTGGTAGTACCGCGCTCAACTTGTTTCTCCGCGCAGCGGCCTTGTTTGTCAAGTTTCATGTTTTGGAGTTATAGAGTTGAGAGAGGGTTATAACCACAATTAAGTAGCCTCCTCGTCTGTAGTGGCCTTCTGGGCCTTGGGGAGGTGAGTTAAAAAAATCTGAGCCTCTGGCGCGGTGTTCATCATCATGACCACTCTGCTACTGGTATCATGTAACCCAGTTATACATGCCCCATGCCCTGCTTTGTAGGATGTGCTTTTTTTAGGCAAATGCTAGAAGAAACAAACTCCAACTTCAAAATCCCCTGCCTTGAGCTTTTTGGTTAAGTAAAGGCTAGAGATGGTGTCTTGATAAAAATACTCATCTCGGGCAGATGCTTACTGCATAAGAAAGACTCTTATGCAGTTAGCATAAGATGCTGCTAAGATGCTAACTGCATAAGATGCTCCTAGGCAAAAATTTTAAGGGTAAGCAGAATAGTTCAGCTAACTAGCTTTGAACCCCTTCTTTTTCTACTAAGCTGACTTAGATGTAAACCTGTGTTACATTGTTTCCTGCCTTGGATGATGAATGCATATGTTATTTGCTTGTGCCTACTTGATAGTAGCTATGCAACTCTTCCTGTTATTTCCTAATGAGGGTACAGCTCTAAAACTTAGTTTTATGGTTCGGAGGCTAGCTTGTAAGGTTTCTTGAACTCTGTGGTAGCTCTCAGAGAGGCTGATTCCATCAACAGCTGTAAAATATGCTTTTAAAAATTGCATTAACAGTGGCATTTACATTTATGGCATCCTAAGCAATGAGCTACTGCATAGCTCATTGCTTAGGATGCCATACTCTACCTAAGAATGAGTCAAGTTCTCTTTAACCTTAAATCATGCCAAAGTAAGTCAAAATATTAAACATGAAAAACTATCCCCACCACCTAACTTTTAATATATCTTTTACAAAATATTCATGGTTTACGAAGCAACCTTCCATCAGTTGAATCTTACCTCTTGCAAAATTCACCAGACTTGCTTACTCTTAGTGAGACTAATTTAAGTTCTGCTATCAATCTTTATCTAAAACCTCCTTCCTCCCAAGACTGCAGTCTTTTAGATGTAATTTCTGACCAAATTGACCATACCCTTTTTCTTTACCCATTTGCCAATATTGTTGTTGTTAGTGACTTTAATGCTCAACACACTGAATGGTTTGGGTCTAATTCCACTGACCCTGCTGGTACTAAAGCCTATAACTTCTGCATTTCTCAATCTCTTACTTGTATAGTTAACTTTGTGACTCGTTTTCTTGACAACCCTAATCATTTCTTAATTTACGTCTTGTCTCTTGTCCTAGCTTGTGTTCAGTTTCTCCTTTTTCTCCTTTAGGTGGTTCTGACCATATAATGACCTCTATAAATCTTTCATCTTGTACTTATTTTTTGGACTTACTTTATCATCATTACTTGCTATTACCCTAAAGCTGGCTGGGATTCTTTTAGTGATTCTTTGTCATGGTCCTTGGGCTAATGTCTTTTCTCTCAGCTGACAAATGCGCCTCCTACATAACCTCCCAGAATTTGCCAGGAATGGAAACTTTTGATCTTTTTTGTCAGTTCCAATTCAAACCTCATTCTACTCCATGGTGTTCACCTTCTTGTGCAGCTGCTAAATCTAACCCTAATCATATTTTCATCTTTTTCAAAAGAACAACTCTTTTGAGAAGAAAAACAGCTGTTTTTAATTGCAAGAAATCAATGTAAAAAGATGCTTTCTAATACTTAACTTCATTATTACCAGATCATTAAATCTTGTATCTTATTTCAGAAGTTAGACTCTAGAGGCTTTTGGAAAATCTTCAACATTAACAAGGGTAGGTCTAACATTTCATCTCTCATTCATGAAACTGATCTTATTACCTCTCCCAATGATAAGACAGAACTATTTACAATGATCTTTTTTTTTAATTCGACTCTTGAATCTTACAGCCATTCTCTTCCTTCCATTCCAATTAAACAGGTTAACCCATTGTTGGACATTCAAATCACTTAAGTTGTACCTCAACTAAACTCTCCTATGGCTTGTGGTCCTGACAACATTCCTGCCATAGTCCTACACAATTTTTATCCAGAACCATCTTCAATTTTCTCTAAACTATTTAATAAGTGCTTCACTGAGTCTTGTTTATCTGTTTGCTGGAAAATGGCATCTGTTGTTCCAATTTCAAAAACTCCAGAGAACATTCTGACCTCTCCAATTATTGTTGGATCAGACTTCTTTCTGTTATTAGGAAGGTCTTTGAGTCTT
The DNA here is from genome assembly GCF_038396675.1 of Hydra vulgaris. Taxonomy (NCBI): domain Eukaryota; kingdom Metazoa; phylum Cnidaria; class Hydrozoa; order Anthoathecata; family Hydridae; genus Hydra; species Hydra vulgaris. Next base: position 7,869,509 of record NC_088922.1, read on the forward strand.
TGATCAACAAATTTCTCCTTCTTGAGTTAAATAACTTATTGTCAGACAAGCAATGCGGTTTTCGATTCTTTCGCTCAACAACTAAATAATAACTGCTGTGACTGAAAGATTTTATCATGCATTAGATGTAGGTTGTGAGACTAGGGCTATTGCTCATAACATATCTAAAGCTTTCAAAAAAGTTTGCCTTTTTGGTTTTCTCCATATGCTTGTCTCATATGATGTATCTGGGAAAGTTTTTGAGATTATTAAATTGTTTCTTTCTAACAGCTTTATTAAATCATTCTCGAAGGCCAACGCTCTTCTTCATTTCCAGTAACTTCTGGTGTACCTCAAGAGCTATCCTTGGTCTTGTTTTGTTTCTTATCTACATTGTTGATCTTCCTGACAACCTTACATTACATTTTTTTGCTAATGACTCAACTTTATACTCCTGCCTTGATAAAAAGTCTCTTTTTGATTGCTTAAAACAGGCAGCTAATCTTAAATCTGATCTCACTTTTGTATCAGATTGATGCTTGCAGTGGCTTGTAAATTTTAACTCCAACAAAAATAAGTTCAATACTGTCGACATTCTTATATTAATGAATGGCAACCCCCTCCCTGAGTCCTCTTCTTTATGTCTTCTTGGATTATGGTTTACTACTGACTTCATGGAAACCATATATACATTTGATTACTAAATTAGCATCTTCTTACTCCTGATTCCATTTGATTACTAAATCACCATTTTCTTACCCCTGATTCCATTCTCTGCCTCTACAAATCACTTATTTGTCCCTGTATGGAGTTCTGTTTTCATATTTGGGCTGGTTCTTCTAATGATGTTTTTTCTCTTCTAGACAAGGTCCAAAAACACATTGTAAATGTAGTTGGACCCGTTCTAATTGTCAAGTTTGAGCCTCTTTCCCATTGTTGTTAAGTTGCATCTCTTTCTCTTTTTTACAAATAATATCATGGTTGCTGCTCAAAGGAGCTATCATCTCTAGTTTCATCAATTAAAACTCATTCTCGCTTGACTCGTCATTTAGCAAAGTCTCATTCGTTTACAGTATATGTCCCTGCATGCTCTAAAAACTTTTATTTGTCTAGTTTTTTTCCCTGCACTTCAATTCATTGCAATTCTCTGCCATCTTCCTGACTTATACAACCTACAATTTTTCAAGTCTTTTGTCAATCATTTCTTTGTTCTCCAGCTCTGTTTTTTTTCTAGTTACTCCCAACTTAATAGTGGTTGCTTGCAGCCTTGTTGGGAGTGAATCAGAATTTAAAAAAAAAGAGAGAGAAAAGAAAAAAAATTTATAAACCAATATTGCGTACCAAGAATATGAAGTTTTATGATGGATCAGTTGTTATTAAATGTATAATAATAATACAATACTTAAGATTATTTAAAACAGATTGTACAAAGATACTTTAGCTCCATCACTAGAATTAAGTCAAGTAGAGAATGTATGGACTTATTCATATTTTTTTATACTACATTTGTAGTATATACATATAGTACTTTTATATACTTTTATATATTATGTAATACTTTTAAAGATGTTGTTTTGAAAGAACTTGGCAAAAGAACTGCTTCTAATAGTAACAATATGAGCCTGCTTCATATGAACATCCCAAATAATAATTTAAAAAAAAAAATCATTTCTATGAATTATTTGTTATTATCATAACTTGCTAGTAATAGCAAAACTAAAACTTTACCAGCAAATAATACAATCAGAAAGTATGTAGTATACATCAATATATTTAGTGTATAAAAAATAATACAATCAGAAAGTATGTAGTATACATCTATATATTTAGTGTATAAAAAATAATACAATCAGAAAGTATGTAGTATACATCTATATATTTAGTGTATAAAAAATAATACAATCAGAAAGTAAGTAGTATACATCTATATATTTAGTGTATAAAAAATAATACAATCAGAAAGTAAGTAGTATACATCTATATATTTAGTGTATAAAAAATAATACAATCAGAAAGTATGTAGTATACATCTATATATTTAGTGTATAAAAAATAATACAATCAGAAAGTATGTAGTATACATCTATATATTTAGTGTATAAAAAATAATACAATCAGAAAGTATGTAGTATACATCTATATATTTAGTGTATAAAAAATAATACAATCAGAAAGTATGTAGTATACATCTATATATTTAGTGTATAAAAAATAATACAATCAGAAAGTATGTAGTATACATCTATATATTTAGTGTATAAAAAATAATACAATCAGAAAGTATGTAGTATACATCTATATATTTAGTGTATAAAAAATAATACAATCAGAAAGTATGTAGTATACATCTATATATTTAGTGTATAAAAAATAATACAATCAGAAAGTATGTAGTATACATCTATATATTTAGTGTATAAAAAATAATACAATCAGAAAGTATGTAGTATACATCTATATATTTAGTGTATAAAAAATAATACAATCAGAAAGTATGTAGTATACATCTATATATTTAGTGTATAAAAAATAATACAATCAGAAAGTATGTAGTATACATCTATATATTTAGTGTATAAAAAATAATACAATCAGAAAGTATGTAGTATACATCTATATATTTAGTGTATAAAAAATAATACAATCAGAAAGTATGTAGTATACATCTATATATTTAGTGTATAAAAAATAATACAATCAGAAAGTATGTAGTATACATCTATATATTTAGTGTATAAAAAATAATACAATCAGAAAGTATGTAGTATACATCTATATATTTAGTGTATAAAAAATAATACAATCAGAAAGTATGTAGTATACATCTATATATTTAGTGTATAAAAAAAGCATGTAGTATATATCTATATACTAGTGTATAAAAAAACTTAATGGTTTTATTTATCTTAAAAGTTTTTTTTTTAGAATAATTGACATGGTGAATGTTCATTTATCTCATGATGCTTGTAATGTTTCTGTTTCAATGAAGGTTTGTTTGTTCATGTTTTTGCAATAAAAATGTTTAGAAAAATTAGGGTTAATATTCAAGAAATGTTTTTAATTATTTCCTCTGATAGTGTCATTAACGTAGTTACATCATAATGTGCATCTATAGTTGACATTTCAGATATTTTTTTTTTCTTCACACTATTTTTGTATATCCTGACCAAATCTTTTTATCTTATAAATATTGCTTTATATAGCTTAACATTTAACATTTATAATGATTTATTATTTTCCACTAATTCCTTATTAATCTTGACCTTTATGCACTAGCTCAACAAACCCGTTGCACTTCATCAATGAATTATTGTATAACTGTAATTCATTAATGAATTACAGTTATACAGTAATTCATAATATAAACACTAATACATTTGTTACAAAAATTATGGTGTTGATTAAATGACTTAGAAACAGATAATTTAGCCGTTTATGTTCATTTAATTTCTTTTATTGTGATTTTTTATTGCTTTTTTAAAGCTTAGGCTTTTGCCAGTTTGTTCACAGTCCTTTTTACTTTTTGATGATTTTTTTTTGTATCCTGCAATATTCTTTGTTTTCTATAAAAAGTTATAAAACTCTGTCAAATCTTAGGTATGCTTCAAGAGTTGGCTTAAAAGATATAAAAAAATACAGGAGTTTCAGTTTCTTAAATTCTTTTTTTTTATTCTTTTATTTTTAAGTTCCTAAAGTTTTTCTTTGTTAACTTTAAATTTTGATTGAAATTTCTTCAAGTTTTGTTTAACTTGTTTTCAGACTTGGGAAGTAATTAAATTTTTTCATGTTGATTTTAGTTGGACAACCTTCTAGTGTAAATGTTATCCAATATTTATTTATCTATCTAATATATATTGTTAATATAGTGACTTACATTTATTGCATGCTTTAATCTAATTATTTATGTTGGTGTTTTTAAAACTGGTTTTCTTGTTTCACTAGTTTTACAAGCATTTTTATATGTAGACAACTAATCATGTAGACAACCAATTGTCAACGGTTTCTTCATTTCAGCATATACAACATTTTAACAAAGTTTAAAAATCTTTTTCATTCAATTTTAAAAATCTTTTTTTCTAATGACTTAGGTACCTTTTTATTTTGTCTTTCTATACTATCAAATCAAACATATTTTTGTAATAGTTCAAGTTGAACAAGTAAGACTTAACAAATGCTTAAAAATAGATTATCAATTTAATTTATTATCAAGGAATTTAGAGTTTTTTATTTAATAAAAACTTAAATTAAGCATAAATTAGTGTTGCATAATAGTAAAGTAAATTTTAATAAAATCTCTTGCAATAAATGTTTTGCATATTTTCTCAATTGTCTTAATTGCCACTGTTATTATAAAAAAGGTTCATCTCTTCAAAATAAATCCATAATACCATAATAAATATCTAATTAATTATCATGAAATTTATTAACTATCATAATCACCTAATATTATCAATTTATAATTTATGCATAAACATTATTTGTATTTTATAAATTGTATAAAGTTCTAACTTGTTACTTTAGTCCGTGTCAAAGTATTCAAAGTACAGAAAACGAGCCTTGGTTTATACATTAGAACAGTTCAGTTGAATTTTTTTTTATTTATAAAATAATTTTTCTCTATTTATAATTTTATTACGATTTTTAATTGAAATTTTCTATAAAACTTACATGACACTGCAAACGGTTTTTACATGCTGTTTTTACTTGATACAGAAAACAGTTTTTATTTGTTATTTTACCAGTCCACTAAAAACAGTTTTTACTTGTTATTTTTATAAAAATTGTATTTCTTTTTAGACTTCATACATTGCCTTCATATCATCATTTGTTGTATGGAGACTTCAATGTTCGTCCTGAAACTAAGGAACTTATTGAGGTAAATTTGAATGTTTGTTATCAAAACTAAAGACTTATTGAGTTTTTAAATTTGATAATTATTAACTACCATGCATTAATGTTTTTTTTAATTTATTTTTAGCTATTTCTTTTTTTATTATTGTCTAGCACATAATGAAGAACAAAGGAAATCAGGTGATTAACCATATTCACACCAACAATAATAACAACAATAAAAAAGATGGTAAACCATACAAAGTTGTTTATCAATCTTTAAATGGATCGATGAAGGTATTTCACTTAAATCTTAAAATCTTTAAAAATACTTATTATAGGTACTATGGGTTGTTTTCCTTCCTCTATTTGCAGTTCTTTTCTTTTTTTCTTTAACTTTTTTTTTTTTTCTTTAACTTTTTTTTTTTTTGCCTCTTTTTGATGATAAGATTAAGAATTAATGTATTCAGAAAATAAAATTTAAAATCATAAAAATTTAATTTTGATTTTTATACAATGCAGAATGGGTAAAAGTTTTTTTTTTTACCAGAAAAAAATGTGACTTTGTATTGTTTTTCTAAATGTGCAAGCAAAAATGGATCATATGCACATAAAAGATAATAAAATTGGTTTAATTTTTTTTTTGTGATTGCATTTCCTTGTAGAATTTTCATAAAAGATCTTAAAAATGGTAACTATTGGTAACCTCATTTTCCATCTTAAAAACCTAACTTCTTGAGCAAATAATTCAAAGATTTCAAGCCATAAATCAAAGCTATATGTAGTGTTTGAATCATAGGATACCATGGGAACAGGTTTATATAAAGCAAAAAAGGTTTCAATCTAGGACATTAAACAGAACAAACAGAATTTCATAACATTCCACAATGTAGGACATTTCATTTTAAAGTAACCTTCTATTGATAAGATAATTTTTAAATTAAGTTTTGGTCATACGGTAGAAAAATATACTTTTTAATAAAGTGGTTAAAGCTTTATTTATACTTTTTTAAACTTGCTGTTATTTAAAATGATAAATTAAAGTTTTGAAAATACATTTTTTTGAATGGAATACATTATATTTCATTTATAAAAAATTAATGTAAAGGCAATATTTAAATAGTAAATATGTTTTCTTGTAAAATTATTTTAAAATAAAATACGACTTATGTTGAGCAAAGTTTGTCATTTTCAAAGTTTTAATGTTTGAAATATTTTGTATGGTTTTGCAACACTTTGACCCAACTTTAATAATAATAAACTCCTATTTCTTTAAGTTGTTTAAATTTAATTATAATAGTTTCATGAATAGTTGTTTATTTTCTATTTGTATCTCATTAGTTTATTAATAATAGTATTTAAATAAGTTATTTTATTAAAATATTTAAATTTTTTCTTTTAAGTTGTAGAAAGTTTTGAGCTGTATTAAATATATAAATATCAAATAAATTTTTTTTTCACTTTACATTTGGGGGTACAAATGAGAAAACAAGCAATTTCATTCTATTCTTAAATTTGAAAAGAAATATGCAAGTCAGTAGTTAAATAAATGCATAAAGTTAATCAGTAATTATATAAATACTTAAAGTTGATCAGTAATTATATAAATGCATAAAGTTGATCAGAAGTTAGATAAATGCTTAATTAAAAAGTCACTTTTTTCTATGATTTTTTTACTGCTCATCATCAAAGTTAAGCTTACCTTGCTTCCAAGCTTTCTTTTTATGCTTTTTTGCTGTCAGTATCTTTCAATCTCTTGAGTATTTCAAGTTTAATAAGATACTTATTTTCTTAGAATGTTTACATGTTTTTTTTTTGTGTCAACATGTTGATGCAAAACATTTATTGCAAAGTTGCAGCTAGTGATTAATTGGAATTGTTTTTCAACTTTTTTTTGAATTTTATTTTGAATAGCCTAAATTACTGCAACATTAAGGGTTGTTTGCAGGTGAGTAAGATTTGGAGCTACTTATACAATAAATGCTAGTGCTAATAAAGTTGATGTAGAAGACAGTGGACATTTGTTACTGGAGCTAATGGTGGCAGTAGAATAAATTCTAGTGGTTAAGGTGAAAAGTTGCGGGTTAAGATAAAACTGTTTCAAACATGTTAGCAATTTGAAATTTTGATTTTATCGATGTCAAGCAAAAAAAAAAACAGTATCTTGAAATTCAGTGATTATTGCATGCATGTAAAAACTTCACCTGAGCTAGATAGTTTTGCTTGCAGTTGGCTCAAACATTTTTTAACATGTGTCAATGGTCTATCTGCGACTAAAACATGAATACCTATTTACCATACCTATATAAATATTACATTTTTTTGATTAAATAATTGATTAAATTAGAAATTTTAATTGTGACTTGAAATTTTTTTAATGCCAGATACATTTATGTCAGTGAGCCACTGCATAAATTTCTTTATCTTCTGTCTATCCATATGAAGATGTTGCGCATTCAGCATAAGCACCACTTAAGCAGTGACCTTTGACTTTTTTACTTTTACTAATTTTTACTAACTAGCCTTAGTTGGTTTTTTTAGTTGTTTTTAATTAGTTTCAATAGCTTTTAGCACTGTAAGCTGTGAAGCAACACAACTGCAAGCTATGAAGCTGTCTGAACTCTACTCTGTGTTTTTATCCTTTTTGTACAGTTATTGTTTCAAATGGTAATCATTTTTTTCATCTTTTTTACAAAAAGAACCCTCTATAGAACAAATGTTTTTTTATTATTGAAAGAAATTGCTGTAAAATGGTGCTGCCTGATGTACTGTCTGGTATAAAATGGTGTATTATCTGATGTACTGTCTAATGTACTGTCTGGAGTACTGTCTGATGTACTGTCTGGTGTACTGTCTGGTGTACTGTCTGGTGTACTGTCTGATGTACTGTCTGATGTAAAATGATACTGTCTCATGTACTGTCTGGTGTTAAGGTCAATATTCTTAGATTACTAAATTTTGTATTTTATTTCAGATATTAGATACTTGAGTCTTTTGAAAAATCTTTAACAACTTAATCTTTAACAAAGAAATTTCTAGAGGTTTTTGTAAAATCTTTAACAATGTCATTAATAAAAGCAAGTCTATTATTCCATCTTCATACAATGACCTGATCTTATTACCTAAGACAAGTTATAACTATTTACAAAGAACTCTATCTCATCTTCCTTTCATCCTAATGAAACAGATTGATCCACTGTTAAACAACCAAATCACTCCTGCTTCTGTTGCTAACATTCTACAGCTTGTGGTCCAGATAATATTTCTGTCAAAGTCTTAAAAATTTGTTCTTCAGAACTCTTTATTATTGAACAAGTGTTAAACTGAATCTTGTTTTACTTCCCACTAGTAAATGGCATCTAAGGTTCCAATATTAAAAACTTTGAAGATCACTTAGACCCCTTAATATTATTAGCAAATTTTTTTAATTTTAATATAAAAAATTTATATATTATCTTGAGTTTAACAGCTTCTGACAATCAAAATGGATTTTAATCTTATTACATGCAATAAATGGCAAGAGATAAAATATTACTCACAGCGCAAAAAAAAAAAAACTCACAGAGAAATGGTGTGGAAGCAAGTTGTAAAATGTCTGAGGTCTACTAATCATACTTTTGCATCTCTGTCAGGGATCAGGATAAGTACTGGACACTGTATTTCATATGTAAATTTTGGAATAGTACTCATGACTTCAATGATTCAAATATATGTAGTTCATCTTTAGAAGTTGCAATTGACAAATTTTCTATATATATTGGTGAAGTATAGAAAAGTATGTACATTGAGTGATTTTTTGCCTTCAAATTTATATAATTTATAATATGACCTTTGCTACAGCGTAGCACAGGGAAGAAATGAGAGCCATGATAATTGCTATCTCGAAAATTTAGCGATAACCGACAGGCTATTCAAGCAACTTCTGCATTGTTGCTTAGGCACAAATGCTCCTTAAATCTTTAATCTAGAAATTAATTTATCTTTTATAACCATACCACACAACCTGGAGCTGTTTGTTTCCACTACTCTTAAGAGGGGTCAAAGAAAGTGTCACCAAGCATTTTCTAACTTTTTTTAAAAGGATGGGATGTGTAATAAATTGGCCAGTCTTTTGTTACTGTTTTTCATGGCTTCCTGGGTAATCACAAAGCTGCAAGCTATGTAGAATTGGTTCAGATCTTCATAAAGAATTATGCTAAGATTGTGATGCAGAATTTCAATCAAAGTTCATATCCTTAATACTCATCTGAATTAATTCTAAGCTAAAGATAAGTCGTATCTATTATAGACTTGAAATATTTTTTTCAAGAAAAGTTTAACAAAAATATTATAGGTGACTACTTTTGAGACCTACTTTGTGAATGTGATTTACTGTAAATTCAAAAGTCTGAGACTTTTAAAGAGATTTTTTTTAATAATTATGTAATTGTTGTTTCTTAGCAAACCAAATGAACAAAAATATGAAGTTTTTCTTGTTGTTTTAAAATTACTTTTTTTTTTTGTGCTTTAGTCATAACATAGAAGTTTTTACTAAATTTAGTTTTCTACTGTCTTTAGACATAACCAACTAAAATATAACATATTGAACTTGAAGATAAAATTGTTTTGTATAGTGTAATTATTTAAGCTTTTTAATGATTTTTACTTTTTGATAATAGATTTTAACTTGTTAATTGTTGATATATTTAAATAATATATATAATATAATACTAATAATAAACAAAATAATAAATAATGTTTAATAATAATAAATAATGTTTAATAATAATAATAATAATAATAAAATAATAGGTTGAATAAAAATGTTATGTTGTTTGTAAAAAACTTTAGGATCTTTTAATAATTGAAGATCGCTTGTTCATTCTACATGATTATGATGATTTTGCTCATGACAAAATAGAAAGTTTGCTTCAGTTTGATAAAGAACTTGATTGGTTAAAAAATGATTCTTTTAAAGAAATGCAATTGAACTTTATTCCTACGTAAGTAATAAGTTTTATTTTTTTTTGTAACCATTTGAAACATGAAAATCTAGTTCTTCAACAAATTAATATAGATATCCTCATGTAGAAGATCCTTATATAGAAGATTATCTTGTCAAAGATCCTTATATTGAAAATCATCATGTAGAAGGTTCAAAGGAAATCTCATTTAAACATACTTTTGGAAATGTAAGGTATGAGATTTTTGTGAGTGACATTGTTGACAATTTTGATTTTTATCTATTACATTTCTAATTTCCAGCTATATTTAATAAAAAATGTGCCTTGAGAAAATCAGGTTATTGTTTTTTGTTTTCAACTGTATGATATTTTGAAAATGAAAATTCTAAAAAAAAAAGTCTTTAGATTTGTGTATTTTTTTTTAGGGACAGGTTCAGTTTTATTTTTCAAGGATTTTTTTGTTTTTCGTGAGCTGAATTTTCAAACCAAAATTTAGGAATTAAGTTTTTCAATGCATTACTTACTTTTTTTTTTGCATTTCCATGAACCAGGAAATGTAAGGAAAAAAAACAACATCTAATCTATGATTAGATTGATGTGCAATTAAATATTTTGCTATTTTGAAATAAAAGTTTTTATTAATTTAAGACATTTTATTAAGAATTTAGTTAAGAGCCTTGGTATCATTAGTTTAAGTTTGGTGTAGGCTTTGATTACTTACAAGTTCATTGATAAAGATCTGCCTGCTTGCAGTCAGCCTAATATGTTGAGTAGTAATATATGGAGTGATATTAGATTTATTTTATAGGTGTCCATCTTGGTGTGATAGAATTTTGGCTGACAGTTCTTTTTTTGAAAAATATATTAGTGTAAGAAATTTTTACTCATTGTTTTATTAAACAAAATTTTTTATTTTTTGTGGTGTTAATAAGAAGATTTACATATATATATATATATATATATATATATATATATATATATATATATATATATATATATATATATATATATATATATATATATATATATATATATATATATATATATATATTGTCAGATCAGGTTATCCTGCTACTGGTAACATGTAACCCAGTACAATCTGCTTCATGTCCTGCTGCCTTGTAGGATACGCCTTTTTAGGCAAAGGCTAGGAGTTGCCAACTCCGATTTAAAACACCCCCTGCCTTGGGGCTCTTGGTTGAGTAAAGGCTAGAGATGGTGTCTCGATAAAAATACTCATCTTGGGCAGATGTTAAATGCACACAGCTACTGTCTTGTAGAAGGCCTCCTAGGTAAAGACTTAAGGGGTAAACAGATTCTATCTGTTGACCAGCCTCGCACCCTTTCTTCATCTATTAGTAGATGAAGAAAGGGTGCGTAGATGTATTTTTAATACATTGTTTCCAGTTTAGGATGTTGAATGCTGGATCTTCTTGACTCAATGCATGGGTTTGCTTGCGTCACTGTTTTTATGACTAGGCAACTCATTCTATTATCTCCTTTTGAGGGTACAGCTCTAAAACTCAGTTTTATGGTTCTGAGGGCGGCTGGTAGTCAGGTTTCCCGAACTCTGTGGTAGCTCTCAGAGAGGCTGATTCCATCAACAGCTGAAAAATATCAAAGTATTAACAGTGCCATGTTGCGCATGGATGGTGTCCCTGTTTGTACATTTGGTGTGCATTGCGGAGGCCACATTTGGAGCCCTTTGTTACGGCTTAGGGTTTATTAGTAGTAATGAGGCAATTGCTTGGGCTATTAAACGGTGTTTTGAGTACTATCTATGCTTTGAGTCAAGTTCTTCAATCTAATTTAAAAATGAATAAAGTACCAAAAACTATAAAACACAAAAACCCATCATCATCACCAAGTTGTCTAAACCTATCATTCACTAATATTCATGATCTTCGAAGTAACTTTTTTTCTGTTGAGTCTTATCTCTTGCAAAGTTCACCAGACCTACTTGCTCTTTGTGAGACTAATTTGAGTTTGGCTGTCTCATCTTGTGATCTTAGTGTTGATGGTTATCTTCCTTTGATTCGTAAAGACTCCAATAGTCACATGCTTGACCTGGGCATTTACATTCGTAAGAATTCACCTGTTTGTCGTGAAACTAGGTTTGAATCCACAGACTATTCTTTCATGTGCTTTCGTTTAGCACCACTTCACTCTATTGCCTTTCTCTTTGTTCTATATCGCTCTCCTTCATCTCAAGACTGCACTCTTTTTGATGTTATTTCTGATCATATTGACCAAGCCCTCTCTCTTTATCCATCAGCTAATATAGTTGTTGTCGGTGACTTTAATGCTTACCACTCTAAATGGCTTGGCTCTAGTGTCAATGACTCTGCAGGCATTAAAGCCCACAACTTTTGCCTTTCTCAATCCCTAACTCAAATAGTCAACTTTCCAACTCGCTTTCCTGACAACCCTAATCATTTACCTTCTCTACTCGACTTATGTCTTGTTTCTGATCCTAGTCAGTGCTCAGTTTCTCCACATTCACCCTTAGGTGCTTCTGATCACAGTTTGATCTCTTTAAAACTAATATCTCATTATTCTTCATCACCTGAATACCCCTATTATCGAACCTCTTACAACTACAGTAAAGCTGACTGGGATTCTTTCCGTGATTTTCTTCGTGATGGCCCTTGGGTAGAAATCTTTCAACTTCCTGTCGACAAATGTGCTTCTTACATAACTTCGTGGATTCAGGCTGGCATGAAATCTTTTATTCCCTCTCGGCGATTCCAGGTCAAGCCTCACTCTCCTCCATGGTTTTCCTCACACTGTGCTGCTGCGATTGCCAATCGAAACCGTTTCTTCCATATTTATCAGCAAAACAATTCTCCAGAAAACAGACATCTGTTTATTACTGCTAAAAACAACTGTAAAAAGGTTTTGTCTAACGCCAAAACCCGCTACTCTCTGGTCATGAAATCTCATATCTCATCTCAAAAATTAGGCTCTCGTGACTTCTAGAGAATCTTTAATAATATCAATAATAAGGGCAAATCTATAATTCCACCTCTCTTGTATGGTTCAGACTTTGTCACCTCACCTAAAGACAAAGCCGAACTGTTTGCTAAAAACTTTTCATTAATATCATCTCTTGATTCCACTAATTGCGTTCTACCTGATATTGCCAACAAACAGGTTGATCCATTGCTTGACATTCATATCACTCCAGCATCTGTATCTAAAGTGATTTCCTGCTTAGACTCTTCTACAGCTTGTGGCCCAGACAACATACCTGTTATTGTCTTGCAGAAGTGTTCTCTGGAGCTGTTGTCTATACTCTCAAAACTATTCAACAAGTGCTTATCAGAGTCTTGTTTTCCAGCCTGCTGAAAAGCCGCATCTGTTATCCCTATCTTCAAAAATTCTGGGGAGCGATCTGATTTGTCTAACTACTGTCCCATTAGTCTTCTTCCTATCATAAGCAAGGTTTTTGAATCTTTAATTAACAAACACTTAATTTCTCATCTTGAATCTAATAATTTACTTTCTGACCATCAATATGGATTTCGATCTTCTCGTTCTACAGCTGATTTGCTAACAGAAATAACTGACAGGTTTTATCGTGCATTAGACGAAGGTGGAGAGCTTAAGGCCATCGCTCTTGACATTTCAAAAGTGTTTGATAAAGTTTGGCATGCTGGTCTTCTCCATAAGCTTTCTTCTTATGGTGTATCCGGCAACATCTTTAAGATCATTGAGTCCTTCCTTTCCAATCGTAGCATAAAAGTTGTCCTCGATGGACAACACTCTTCTTCTTATTCTGTAACTTCAGGGGTTCCTCAAGGTTCTATCCTTAGCCCTATACTCTTTTTAATTTACATTAACGATCTTTCAGATATTCTCACATCTAAGGTGGCATTGTTTGCTGATGATACTACCTTTTATTCTTGTCGTGATAAGAAACCAACACCCTCTGATTGCTTGGAGGGGGCATTTGAGCTTGAAAAGGATCTCACTTCTGCTACAGCATGGGGCTCACAGTGGCTGGTAAACTTTAATTCTGATAAAACTCAATTTTTTTCAGCCAATCGTTATCGCAATAATTTAGATCTTCCTATATTTATGAATGGTGATGTACTCGATGAGTCACCTACTCTTCATCTTCTAGGATTAACTCTTACTTCCAATCTTTCTTGGAAACCGTATATCAAATCGGTTGCAAAATTAGCATCTGCTAAGGTTGCATCTCTTTATCGAGCTCGCCACTTTCTTACTCTGGATTCTATTCTCTATCTCTATAAATCTCAAATCCGGCCTTGTATGGAATACTGTTGCCATATCTGGGGCGGATCTTCTAATGATGCCCTTTCTCTTTTAGACAAGGTGCAAAAACGCATTGTAAACATAGTTTGACTAGCGTCTCTTGTGCCATCTACTAAAATTCATTCTCGTGTTACTCGTCATTCAATTAAGTGTCATCCTTTTTCTGTGACTGTTCCTAAGATCTCCAAAAACGCTTATTCATCTAGTTTTTTTCCTCGAACATCAGCTCTTTGGAATTCGCTTCCTTCATCTTGCTTTCCTGATTCATATAATTTGCAATCTTTTAAATCGTCTGTCAATCATTATCTTGCTCTACAATCTTCATCTTTTCTCTTACAGTAACTTCCAACTTTAATAAGTGGCTGCTTGCAGCCTTGTTGGAAGCGAAGATGTTTAAAAAAAAAATATATATATACATATATATATATACATATACATATATATATATATATATATATATATATATATATATATATATATATATATATATATATATATATATACTTTTTAGTGTTCAAGTGTCTACAATATATTTGGTGAACATGTGATATTGGGCGATCATAAGGTAAGTTTTATTAAAAATAATTTTTAAAAGGTTGGAAGGTTTTTTTTTCTTTCCAGGTGGCAAGAAATATTGCCACCTAGAAAAAAATATAACCTTCCTTAAAAACATAACCTTCCTTAAAAACATAACCTTCCTAAAGTATTATGAAATTAGTATGCAAATAGTATGCGAATAGTATGAAATTAGTATGCGAATGCAAATAATATTTTTTTGTTTGCATTCGCTTTCTAATATGGTAGTAGGCCGCATTAAATAGACTGCTGAGGTTCAAATCCACTCTATACATTTGGAAATACTGTGCTTAACGGCTCACTGCGGCTTTGTCCCTTTTTCAAAGTTTAGGGTTATAAATGAATTGCAAATAAAACAAAATTAAGAATATATACACACAATGGACCAAAGAGATCTCTAGGTTTTGATTTGTTGAGTTAAAAAAACCTTTTTTATTTAACAGTATTTGTTTTATAATAATAAAAAAAGTTTAACTATAAAATATTAAACTTTATTATTCAGGACCTCCAGAATCCATTAAAAACTATAAAACTCTTGTTTGTTTTTTTGTTTTTGTTTTTTATATCGAATTTAAATGAATAAGTTTTTAAACAATAATAAACATTAAAAATGTTCGAAATAAAAATTTAACCAACATACGGAACATACTTCAACTATAATTTAATTTTCCAGTTTTTAAGTCAGGTTAGGATTGCTATCATCATGATCCCTATGGTAGTATAAAATTCATTACAACCTGCTTTATGTCCTACTGCTAGAGGAAGTTAACCTAAAATACAATGCCAACTTAACTATAATATGAAGCCAACTGGTAGTAAGGTTTCCCAAACTCTGTGGTAGCTCTCAGAGTAGTTGGTTCCATCTACAACTGTAAAATTACATAGTATTAGCAGTGCCATGTTGCTCATGGCAGGTATTCCTATTAGCGCTTTTGTGTGTGAAAAATTGAAAAATGTGTCTTAAATAATACTTCTCCCAAAGTCTGCACTCTTTTCAGTGTTGTTTCTTATCAAATTGAACAAGTCCTTTCTTTTTATCTTTGGCCAATATTGTTATTATTGGTAACTTTCATGCTCATCACACTGAATGGCTTGGCTCTAATACCACTGACGCAGCTGATTAAATGCTCAAATTTTTAACTTTCTTGATCTCTTACTCAAATAGTTTACTTAGTGGCTTGCCCTAATCACTTATCTTCATTTTTTGCTTTGTGTCTCGTCTCTGGCTCTAGCTTGTGCTCAGTTTCTCCTTTAGGTGGTTTAGATCATGCTATGATTTCACTAAAACCTTTATTATGTACTTGTTCATCAAATTCAGAGATTGCACTTCCTACTACTACTCTAAAGCTGATTCATTTCTTGGTTTTTAGTTGTGATTGTTGTTGAGTTATTATCTTTTGTCTTTCTGCTGACAACTGTGCCTCTTTTATAATTTCCTGGATTCCAATAGGCATTGATGTTTTTTTTCATTCTCGTTGGTTTGTTAGAGCCTCACTCTACCTCATGGTTTTATGCTTCTTAGTTCAACAGGCTCAAACAGGCTTCTTGCTCCAACAGGCTATTGCTTTTGATATAGCAATAGCCAGTTGATTTAGCTTTTGATTTAGTTAGGTTTTCTGGTCTTCTCCATAAGTTTGTTTCATATGGTGTGTCTTGAAAAGGTTTTAAAATTATTGATCTCTTTTTACTTGCAGTATTAAACTTTTAGTAAAAATTTTCTACAAATTTCATTTCTTAAAATGTTTTATTCATCAAGTTTTTTACCTTTGACACTGGTGCTTTGGAATTCTCTCTGTCTTTAGATTTTTCTGACACATTCAGTTTGCAGTTTTAAAAGTTTTCTTTTTCTTTCTTGCAATATAACTCTTTGTTTTCTTAACTTCATTTAGTTGTTGTAGCCTTATTAGAGGTGAAATTGTTAAAAGGAAAAAAAATTGTTTTTGCTTGCTATTGCTATATTAATATATAGCAATTTCTTTCTTCTTTGTTTCTTCTTTTTTTTTTTTTCTTGTTCAACTGGTAATTTTTAATTTTTTTCTTTTTCTTTAATATAATTAGTTGCTTAATTAAATTTAATTAGTGTAGAATTATTTAAAGTGAATTGTTGAAAAAAAAATTAAAGATTATAATTTCTCAGAAAAATCACATTCATGAAATGTTTCATCTTTGATTTGAAGTTTATTTCTTCCGTGTCTTCAACTATGGAAAGAATCTGACAGCGCTGTTTGCCACTATTTAATAAAAATTATCTGAAGAAGTGTTTTTATTAAAATTAAAATGATCTACAATAACTTACTAACATGAAACCACCTCCTTTATCCATAGAAATTTGTACAAAGCTGGTTTTTAAAATCTATAATAAATTTGAATGTATCTTGAACCAAAATATTTTGTAGTTATATCAATACTATCAAGTTGACCCAGGAGATAATTGTAATTTTTTTAAAAAAAACTGTTAACATTTGACCTTTTTTAGCATTTTCAATACTAAAAGATATGTAAATGCTCCTTTTCTACTTGATAAAAATGCAATATAGACTTTTTTTCTTTATTATGCTATTTTCTACTGCAGAGTTGCTTCCTATTTTTTTTTCCAAAGAGTAGATATCAATAACCCTGTTTTACTCAAGGAAAGTTCTAGCGTTGTTTAAAGTTCCTTAATCAACTGAAGACATTCTTGTTTTATAGACTTGTTTTATAGAGGTAAATGAATATGTGCATGTATTATACATTCTATGTTTATATGTGTGTGTTCATACATGATGACAATACAAAAATGTAGAAAATTAAGTTTTTTTAAGGTTTTATGTTCATGCTTCCGCTTGTTGGTATTTAATGCTTTCAATAGTATCATTTCTTAATTAAAATTATATTGAAAATTTAATTACAAGGAAATGCCACTACATCGACTAAGGGTTTTGGTTGGGTTGCTCGTTTTAAAATTTAGAGACACAAAATATATTAGGAAATTGCATCCTTATATATATTATATACAGATATATATCATCTGTTGTATGTATGTATGTATGTATTTATATATATACATACATACATACTGTGTGTATATATATATATATATATATATATATATATATATATATATATATATATATATATATATATATATATATATATATATATATATATATATATATATATATCGGGAAGCGGGAGCGATCGCTCTGATAACTGACCACGGGAATAATATTTAGTTGCGAAAAGCTGGCCAGATTTTTTAGTTGTTTAGAGAACATTTCAAAAAACAAAAAGTAAGCGCAAAAAAGATTAATTGGACCGATGAGAGACAAATACAAAAAAAAAAATCTAGAAAATAACTTTTAACGCAAAAAAACTTAAAGCAAAATAAAGTACGTTTAGAACAAATAATTTTGAAACATCACTCTTTTATAATTTTTTTATAAAAATAGACGAGATTTTTTTATATAAAATAACATCTTACGATTGCTTAATAAGGAAACAAATGTTCTTTTATTTATTAAAGAGTTTTATATAATTTTTATTTATATACTCGTGTCTTATTTCCAGTGCTGGACTAACGAGGGTTAGGGGGCTATAGTCCCGAGCCCCGCAATGTTAGGGGCCCCGAAATAGTCAAGAAGACTTTTTTTTTAGTCATTAGCGATATTGTAAAGCAGTTTCGCTTCCTCTTCATAAAGTATTTTTAGTTGATTTCTATCTTTTTAGGTAATTTTTATCTAGCTAATTTAATTACTGCAGTAATTAAATTAACTAGATAAATTATTTTATAAATAAAAAAATTAATTTTTTTTAATAACTATTTAATGTTTCGCTTAAAATTTTAACATATTTGAAACAATTCTTCTTAGTAAGATAAACAATCAAATAATTAAATCATTGTGTTACTGTAGAATTAAATTAACTAGATAAAAATCACCTAAAAAGATAGAAATCAACTAAAAATACTTTATGAAGAGGAAGCGGAACTGCTTTACAATATCGCTAATGTTTAGCGAGTGGGCTTTTTAATTTTAATTAGTATTTAAAACAGAAAAAAGTAACTTTTAGTTAAAGGATAACGAGTTTGTAAGAATCGCAACTGAAGCGAAAATATTTAGAGCTAGTAAACTAATATCTAAGAACTTAAAAACTTTTCTTTATATTTAATAACTTTCTATATATATATACATATATATATATATATATATATATATATATATATATATATATATATATATATATATATATATATATATATATATATAGCGCGAGTTACTTTGAATGCATGTTTGTGTTTAGTAATTAGAAACTTCTTTTAAGTTTATTTCATAATTAGTTTTTTCGTATATTTTGCGTGTTTTTAGTGTTCGAAAATATTATTTTTATACTTCCGCACCAAGATGTTTTAAGAACATTAAACTTTATGTATGGGGGGGGGGGAGAAGGGCATTAGGGGCATTTGCCCCCCAATAATTTTGAAAAAGTTAACTGAAAAAATGACAACAAATGACAAAAAAGGTCCTTAAAACTATTTCGAGGTAGTACTGCCCCCCCCCCCCCTAATATAATTTTTGTTCCTGCGGGCCTATATATATATGTGTGCGTGTGTGTGTGTGTGCGTGTGTGTGTGTGTGTGTGTAGACACACACACACACACCTGATAAAAAAAGTTACAAATGCTGAAAATTTACTTTTTTAAATTAGAAAGAAAAAATTTTGTTCAAAAATTTTTTATTAAATTGAGGTTTAGAAGTATTTGAATTTTATTATTATATTTTTTATTTTTACATGTTTTTTAGGCATTCTAGCGCTAAAAATCTTAACAAATCTGATTACAAACAAACTAATAGCGGAACTATTTTGAATATTTTATTATTGCAATTTTGTTATTCGAAAACGTCGTCGAGATAAAATAAAAAAAAATTTTAATATATACAAATAAATTTGTGTTTAATGATTGAATAATTGCACTAAATGAATCAAAACATGCAAAAACTAAGTAAGTTCAATGAAATATTCTTTTTTAGCTGCATATTGCAAAATAATTTTTAGTTATTATCTTGAAGATATTTATTACTTAATATTAGGGTGGAAATTTTCTGGGAAATTCAGCTCAAAATTTTTATTGCAATATACTTATAATTATTATATACTTTTATAAAATGTATTTCTTTGTTTCAAAAATATGCGTTTTATTGTCGTAGTATTTGGGTATTCTTTAAATATTTCAACAAAAAATATAAAATAATAAAGCCCCACAAGCGAAAAATTCACATCTTTTAGTCAAATTTTTATAATCAAATTTATCAATTTAAGAATCGCGCTTTTTTTTTTAAAGTTATAAAACGCTCAAGTTGTTATATGTTATGTTATATGTAACATGTTACTTTTAATTACATTACTTTTGTAAAACAACGAAAAATAGATGTTTTCCGAGTTAGATTGATATATATATATATAGATATAGATATATATATTAAAATGTATTAAAAGGAATAATTGGGAAAGTCAAACATTTTAAAAAGTGTTATGTATATATGTGTGTACATGTATATGTTAATAGAAGCGCAACCAAGGAAAAAGAGTTTTAATTTGTTTTATTTGCGTTTGCGCATTAGATTTGTATTTGCTTTTAAACTTACTCCTCTTAGTGTAACAAAATATTAATTGCATACTTTTTTTTTTTCAGCCAGTTTACATGGCTTTTGAATTTCCGTTTGGTTTGCTGGCGGACCAGTAGTTTAATATTTGTATTGTTATTGGTTCACATGCTTTGACAGTTCATTTACCTTTCATTGTTGACGTTGTTGGTGCTATTGACATTTAACCCTTGTGAGTTAAAGTCGTTTAAAGTCGATTTTATCTAAAATCCATGAACTCCTTAATTTACCGGATTTTTTTTAAATTTTAAATTGTATATTAGTATATTTATTGTGTATTTTAAATATTTTTTAAACTTATCCTTTATGGTATGAACAGGTTAATCCTCTCATTTGTTTTTAACATTTTACTTACTGTAAAAATATGCTCAATATTTATAATGTTCTTTACTGCTACACTACAACAATAAAACTGAAAGTTAAAAAAATAAATAAATTATCAAAAAATATATATTTCGTTCGAAAAACTGAACATTTCTTCTAAACAATACTTTTTAAACGCTTAGATACACACTCGCTATACAGTTATCTAAACACAAACTTCTAATTTATGTTTTAATTATAACGCACTTTTAGTTACATATTACTATTGTACAATTGTAATCTATTTAACGTGAAAAAGATAATTCTTTTTTTTTCTTTTTTTTTGATAAACTGTCTTTTAAAGGTATTGTCGATCCGGGTTGCTTGAGTTTTTGAGGTTACATGACGCGAGGGGGCCACCCTAACCCCAGTCAAAATGTTGTGGAGCTGTAGTTATACTTTAATTAAATATTGTTGCAGATTTTCAGTTAAGCGAATACTTTCTTCTTATCGTGCCTATATGGAGCAGTAGTGTTATCACATCTAGTGGTTGCATAAAAATAAAACAATCCAGATTACCAAATGATCGTTGAATAGTCATAAAAATATATAGTCTGTTTGTTTATATGGTTAAAGGAGGATTTTTAAACAAAGACATTAACTTTGCTACAGATATAGAATCCTTTGCTTCTGAAGTCGATAATTTTGTCGAATAACATGTATATAATCAGTGTCTAAAGTAAACAAGAAATTGCAAAGAAGCATATTTTTAAAAATTCTGACAATAGTTTTTTAAACATAGAAAAAAAAGAATTCTTTAATAACATGTCATCGCTAAAACTGAAAAGCATAAATGGAGATTGCAAGTTTATTGGAAATAGACATGTAGATCTGCCAATTGATGTAAAGAAAGCAGCTGTTTACAAAAAATCTTGTGCAAAAAACTCCCAAAAACACATCATTGAAAAAATTAGGATAAAAGATTCAAAGTTATTTTTCTCAGCATATATGCGCCTTTAAAATTGTTAATTGACTTTATTTGAAAGAGATAGTAATTATATTTCTTCAGATTGACTTTAAACATTTTTTATAGTAAAAATAGTTTTTTAGATGAATTGAATTGTTTTGGAGATTATTCTTCAAAAAAATATTTGTAAAAAAACAACTTATTCTCCAACAACAGAAAACAGGATACCATTTTTGAAGCATTTTACTACGTTTGCAATACTCATAATTTGACTATTGTTTTAAACTGTTTCTTCAAGTAAACAAAACGTTTTTTTAGAAATTACCAAAAGAAGGATTACCCCAAAACCATGACACTACCACTGTCTACATTGCGAAAGTAGATATTAAAAGGTACACTATAAAAAAACAATATTAAATAATTTCAACATTAAAAAAAATTAGTTTTATAACAAAAAGTTTTTATTTTAAGATTGTTTCATAAAAAGCACAGTCAACTGCAGGCATAAAACATAGCATTGACTATACAGGGTGTGAAGAAAATTCTGTCCCACTTCTAAAAAATCATTGAACGTGTATTTCTCAGAGAATTTCATTTATTTTTACTTTATCTTACTGGTTTTAATTGATATTTACAAAATTTCTTACAATTTAAACTTTATCTTACAATTTTAATTGCTATTTACTATGTGTTTCAAAAACAAAATTTGCTATTTTTAGGAAAATGGACGCGAGAAAGAGGCATCACAATCATTGAATTGTTGAAAGCTGGAAAAACCAGCCCGCAAATTGTTTCTATGACGGGTTATCCGAAGCGAATGGTTAACAGGGCCATAAAACGATATAAAGAGTTAGGAAATGAGATGGACCGCCCTCGGAGCGGCCGCCCGCCAACTGCAGTCACTCCAGTCAACATCAACAAGGTCCGTTGCAAGATCTGCCAAAAACCCTTTGCGCTCGATGAGAAAGATGGCCGGAGACTTGGGAATTGATGAAAAAAGTGTGCGAACAATTGTTCAAAAAAAGCTTGGGTTGCGTAGTTTTCGAATCAATCAGGCCCACTTCTTGAGTGATCAAGCGAAAGCAAACAGAAAGCTACGTGCCAAGAAGATGTTGCGTCTGGTTGCTGGTGGTCGATTGAAGTAAGTGTTATTCACGGACGAGAAGATTTTACGATTCAACCTATCCACAACTCCCAGAATCTTTGTCAACTTCTCAAGAGTGGTTTGAAGAACACTTTCGCGGCTAAACTGATGGTCAAAATGCATTTCCTGAGGTCAGTGATGGTATGGGTAGGCGTATATGCTACCGGAAAAGACCCCTTTCGTATTAATTGATCAAAATGAGAAATTTAATGCCCAAGTTTATCAACAAAGCATTCTAAGAGATGCGGTGGAGCTGTGGGGCTCAAATCACTTTGGTCAGGCTGGATTTACGCTAGAACAGGACTGGGCCCCGGCCCATGGAGCCGCGTCAATAATCGCTTTCTGTAATCAATTCTTTCCGGGATTCTGGAGCAAGGATGTTTGGCCAAGTAATTCACCAGACTTAAACCCCCTCGACTTCTCAATCTGGTAGATTTTAAAACGGAAGAGCTCAGGCAAAAAATACAGAACAGTGGATGCCTTGAAGTCAGTTCTGAAGAAAGCTTGGGATGAAATTACCATCCAAGAGCTTGAGACCATCATCGAGAGCTTCCGAAAGCGTTTGAAGAAGTGCATCGACGCTGATGGTGGAAACTTTGAACAATTATTATAATTTTTTGGTTCTTTGAACTTAAATAAAAATGTTGTTACATTTTAATCTTTCTTGCAAAAGATTTTACTATCAATTGGTTATCTTAAAAAGTGGGACAAAACTTTCTCCGCACCTTATATATCTTTAGTTTTTTCTATGCTTAGAGGAATTGGTGATGTTAATAATGAGACACTAGATATTGGGACTATTTCCTGCAAATGTGTTTTTGCGCCAGCTCGTAATGTTCTTCCTTTTTTCAAAATACTTACACATATTTCTGGTTCAGTGACAATCCTTGTGTGTTACAAAATGTGGCATATTTGAATGATATTTTAGTTGTTTGACAGAAAAAAAAAGGTATCTGCAAAAAATTCATAGTCTGATAATTTTTCAAAGTTAAAAAAATCTGATGATCTCATCTGAAGAATTTGGAGTTGGGGCTTTCTTCTCAGCGTTTTTAATACTCGAATTAAGCTAATTGAACAAAATACTTTATTCTTATCTAAAAAAATTTCAATTAAGCTATGAGCATTATCAACTTCTTGCACAAGAGAATGACTTTTTTCTGAAAACTTTTGAGTAATTGTCTTAATTTGTGTATTTTCCAGCATAAAGCCTTTTATAGCAAAAGCAAGTATTGAATTTCTATTTTGTGGCACACATGAGTTAGACAAAGGAATGATTTCTGCTACATTTGGATGTTCTAAAACTAATTGCCTTAAAACCTTTACCAATGCTGATGCAATACATTTAGCAGTTCTACCACCAGTATATTCACTCCACACGCAACAGTAAACTTTGTTATCTATTGAACTATGAACAGTGAGATTAAAAAGTGATAGTTTTCTTTAATAAAATTTTTTTATATATTTGCTCTTGGAAGCTGAATAACATTTTCCATATCAAAACATAAAACAACTTTTCTGGATTTTCGGTCACTCTTCCTTTCTTAATAGAAATCTGTCTTTAAAAAAATATGATGCTGAAATTGTATTTTATACTCTAAACTGTTAATTACTTTCTCCATATTTATTTCATTCTCTTCACAGCAGTCACATCGGTCTGATTTTGGTCTTGAAAAACCTATATTAAACTCTGTATTTAACACTTTACTATACTTATGTTGCTCAACATATTGAATTCTTTTTTTTTGCGCAATATTCAGTATGTAAGTCATACATTAATGACAAGTTCAACTTATTTTCAAGATATTCTTTTTTGATAGTGCTCCTACAATAATGAGATTCAATACGTGGAAACATATTTATGTGAGTACGAACTTCGTCCAACAATGTTTGTGACAATTTGTATTTTATGTGCTATCCTTTTTTCCTTTCAACTGGAACTCCTGTATGTGGATCTATTAAACTGTTGTGAAAGTAATGTACTCTTGCTTGATGCAAAGAATTCCTAAAAAAAAGTTTTTTACAAACCCTGTAAATAATGCTGTCATTTTCCATAAAATATTGATAAGACTTTCTTCTGCTATTGTGTGAGACAGTTCTAATTCTCACTATTTCATTCCTTTTCGTAAATTTAGCATAAAAAGCATTTTTGCTATTGTCATCTAAACTCCAGAAATGTTTAAATATAAGTTTCCTATTTTTCAGGGTAATTTTTGATTCACAAGAAAATATGCACTTTAGGCAATTACTTTCTACAGATTTTCTTTCTTCAACTTTTTTTCCCTCTTAATTCAATAATTTAGTTTACAGAATAACAGCAGCAACAAAAACACTTGAGTAATATTTAATAAGATTATATTAAATTTTACACAATTATTATTAAATTCTAAACAAATTTTTTATTAATTATTCAAAGATAAATTCTTTAAGCACTATTTTCTTAAATAAACAAACAAAATAATCTCAATTCTCAGTTACCTTATTGAATTACAAAAAAAGACATTTTGTGTAGTTTCGCGGTCTGCCATCTTGAAATTGTCATCAAGTTATAAAAAGCAAATGCTTGTTAGGCTAGAATCTGGTAGTACAAATGAGCCCCTGAGATGTATAGTGGTATAAGTCACTCATATCTAGTTTGGTATAAGTCTGACTAATATCACTATGGCTGTGAACAAAAACAGCTTTTTAGTGAGGAGCATAACAAAAAACAATTCCAGCATCCTTATTGATATCATTAGACTTATACCACTCTGCCATATAATAGAATAAACAAAATGCTAACCATTGGTGGCAATAACTCAAAATATTAAAAAAAGTGACTTATACCACTATGCATCTCATGGGCTCAAATAAGCATTAAAAATTTTGGTTTGTTTGGAAACTAGTTTTTTTTAACGCTTATTTGGTTGGCCGTTTTGGAGTTCAAACAATTAAGCATAATAAAACAAGTTAAAAAAGTGGAGATAAGACAAAGTGAATTCTTAATTGACGCGTACCCGGCACATTATTACACAAATCAACAATTAAAATATAAAGATTTTGATGCTTTATTGACTGCTTTATAGTTATATTGATTTTTTACAAAATTGAAGTTAAAACAAATAAGTACTCAGGTCGCGATGTGGATCTGTCAATGTAACTCAAGAAATAACCGATATATAGAGAAAAAGTTTACAATATCTTATTGAATATCTAGAGGGAAAAAAGTCTGATGTAAAAATGTAGTTTTGATTATTTATAGCAAAATAATAAAAATAATAATCATAAAATGCAAAATAATAAAAATTAAAATAAAGAAAAAATTAAAAACAAGAATTTACTCATTTAAAAAATAAAAATTTTACGTAAAAATTTTACTCAAAAACTTTTTTTTACATTTAAATAAGAAAATACAATTGTAATCAAATAAAATGAATTACTTATTTAGAAGGGATTACTAGTACTGACATATTCTTCAAATGAGTCCTCATATGTGTCCAGAGAAGTCCTTATTTGTGATATTTTCCTCGTAAATTGATCCCTATACTGGTAGTTGTATTTATTTTGAGTCTCTTGAGCCACTTCCAAATACTGTGCGATAAGAAGAATGTGTGTTTCCATAATTTCTCTGCCATGAAACAAAATTTTATAAATGTTAAAAGGACGCCATACATATTGTTCAATGGTCTCGATGGATATTGTCTCGAGTATCTCTTTTCGAATTTATCCTAATTGATTTTATGTCATGAGTATATGCATTCTAGAATAATTCTCAAGCACTTAATAAAGTCTAAGTGTACTCCTGTTACCTTAACTGACTTAACATTCCTAAAAATTTACGAGCAGAGTTTCCACCGTTTGTATAACCAGTTAGCTGTTAGGGTACATCAATTGAAATACCCAATTCATCTCCAAACCTATCCTGATTTTTTTTCTCTTTTTTTTTATCCAGGCATGAAGAAGTGATAATACAAATAAAAGATAATCTTTGTTTACTTCTTTTCTTGAAAATATATTTGATTTCAGTAGATTTTACCTCACATAAATACTAGCATCGCGCTTCAATTTTTCTCCGTAAACCTTACATCTCATATCGCTTATAACGCTTCTGCTCTGTTCCGCATCTCCACTTAATGACAATACCATATTTTTTAGTTTTATGTATATGTAATTTCTCGCTCACTTCTTGAATTTGACAAAAGAGAAAAATTGTGCGATCAGTGAGAGCTTGCAGACGTATTTTTACAGATGTTTCTGATATTATAACTTCTTGTGGATACGAGCGCAACGACTCATAGCACAACGACTCGTAGCACAACAACTTGGGCTGTGGTACAAAACTGTGGCAGAAAGGATATTGATTGCAATTTAAGCTATTAACTTAACTATTAACTATTAATTGTACCTCATTTTGGAGATGAAATTGAAGTATCTATAACAAATGAAGCTGAATCTCTTTTTCCTTTCTTTTCTCAGCATAATTCTCGTCGCCATACTTAGCTTTTGGCCACTTGACTTTAGTAGATGTTGCACTTTGTATTTTTGAGTTTTAAGACACTAAGCAATGAAAGTTTTTGTTGGTCGCCCTGTCTAATTTTTGTGATACTCTGTTGGGAGTCATTTGGCACACTTAGAAATATAGGATCAGTAAATTTAAAGTTTTTACTATTCCAAGTAGAGTAGGTGTCCGTGAATTGTTGCCGGTATCATCTTGTCTCAGTCCATTTTTCTTAAATAATTATTGAAAGCTTGTCATTTTAATTTTTAAACTCTTTAAAGCAGTATCAGAGAATCCAGCTTCACCTGTTTTTTCAATAACGTAACTCATCATAGCATTGAACTTAAAATCTCTCGTAGTTTGTAACCATATATTAAAAAAGAATCATCCATGAAATTGTGGGGCCATTCTGTAAAAAAAAATCCACTCGTTCTTCATCGTTCATTCTATGCTTCGTAAACAACTTGTACGCCGTGTAGGATACTAAAAAAAAGCTTGCAAAAACACATTTTTTGATTTTCTCAGCAATTTTCTTTTTTTATTAATCTTAACTTAAACTAACGTAAACTGCATGAGCAAAACTTCACAGAAACACAAGATAAAGCACTATCGCCTTAACGTCTTGCGTATCTACAATCACCTTGGCGCTCGCTGCAACCAAATTGCTGCATCCAACACGCCATCGTATTTTTCAAGAACGTCCGAAAATTTCAAAGACAATTTCATCACGTGTTTTCCAACTTCGAAACTTTTTTATAGCTTATTCTCTTCCCAGTTAGCTTGTATAATGGGTGATTATTGCATTAGGACCAGTGGTAATTTTTCGAAAATATCATGTAAAATTAACGGTTTTTTTTTTAATCTTTTGTTGCTGTTGTTGTTGTTTATTTTGGTAATTATTGGTAATTTTTCGAAAATATCATGTAAAATTAACGGGTTTTTTTTTAATCTTTTGTTGCTGTTGTTGTTGTTTATATAAACTACAATTCCCTTTCATAAAAAATAAAACTTAATTACAAGTATATAACCTAAATGTCAGACCACAAGTAGAGTCAGCTGCATCAATACCAAATCGAATGCTAGAGCGACTGAAAAAAACATTTCGAAGTCGCAGTTCTTATTAATGGCGCATACTTTATCTCATTTACACACGCCCCAACCTTGAGTTTGTTGTGCAAGCCGCGACATAGCTATTCTCGAGTAAGTCCAACATAGAGCAACAAAAACAATATCATCTATTAAACACCTTTCATATGAAAATCCAACAGAAGTGATCTAACAACATTTGAAGAACGTCGTAAAAAAAACAGACCTTACCGAGCAATTTAAAATCACGCGTCAACTTGAACTTGTCAGTTTTTTCGTCCCGCAAAAACTTTCAAACAGTAAAACCAAGTATATTTTGAAAGGATATAAAAACTAGAACTCCAGCCTGTACAAAATAGTGAATAACGACATAACTTTATATATAAATAATAAACAGGCAGGGGCTCAAAGAAGATATGTATGGCAAAATATTAACCTAATCTTTTCATAGAGCCCCAACAGATCATAACAATAATAGTAAAATATGGTAAATAAATCAAGTAGAAAATTTAGCGAAAAAAATAGTAAAAAAGAAGATATAATATTTAAAAAATAGAGAAAAAAAGAAGATATATTAATTAAAAGTACAAATATCCTCAATTAGTCAAAAAAGAAAATATAATATTTATAAATACATATAGTGAATAAAGAATATATAGTACTTAAAGATATAGATAGTTGCCATCAGGGCCGTCTTAAGGCCATCGGGGGCCCTAGGCTAGACTTAATTTGGGGGCCCCCTTTTTCCTTAGTAAAAAAATTAAATCAAATACTAAAATAGGAAACATTTATTAAAGCAATGATAAAATTTACATGTGACGTTTACGTGATTTTTTTCTTGAAAATTCTTTAATAATATCATCAAAATCAATGGTTAAAAGAACATCTGATTCTATTGACATTAACGACAAACAGTTCAATCTTTCTTGCAGCATGGTTGAGCGGAGTTCATTTTTTATAAGTTTTAGTTTTGAAAATGATCGCTCGCCAGTGCAATTTGAGACCATCATTGACAGAAAAATTCTAAGGGAAACTTCAATATTTGGAAAAGTTGATTCCAAGTGGTCTCTTTTTAATGTTGAGTAAAATTCTGTATATGAATGTTCATCTTTTGAAATGTAATATTTAAATTGCTGGCACTCAAAAAAAAGTTCATTTTCATTTATGTCCTTCTTATAAATTTGTGCTAGGTTTGAACAATGGTCTTTTAGTTCAACATTGGCAATTGTTTGAATGTTTACTAGAAATCCGAAATTGTCATTGATCTTCTCATATGCTGATGTTCTTTTTTCTAAATTTGATGTTAGTGAATCAATAACAGAATGGTATGTTTCAATTTTGAATTTATAACTTCCCTGAAATTCCAATTCTTCAGCCTCACCATCAAAGAAGGCCATACGTCGGCTTCTTTTTTTTGTTCTTTTTGAAGAATCTCTGTAGTCAGTGTTTGGAAGCAAGATTTTGGCTTTTTCCTGGTAATTCTCAAATTGACTCCTCAAATCTTTAATGAAATGCAACAATGACTTTAGAATACGAACTGCAACATCCAGGTTTAAATTTTCTTTCTGTAAAATCTTCGATGTTTCATTAAAATGACAAAGAATATCATTCCAGAAAATTGTCAGAAAAACAAAAAGTGTTCATTTTCGTGATGAGATTTTGAGCATCATTTTGAGTTTCTTTTGACTGACTTATGTCCTTGATCAAAAATTCAAGTGCTTTTTTAATCTTATCATAACTGTCATGCAGACAAGTCACAGCATCTGCACGTGCTGACCATCGAGTTCCAGAAAGCTGTTGGACAATTTTTTTGCCTTTGCCAACAAAAGACAGAAGCACTTGCCAACGATGAGTTGATGCAGAAAAAAAGTTGTAGAGGCATTGAACAAAGTCAAAAAAAATAATTGCTTCTAAACAACATCCAGCTGCACTGTTGCCAACCAGATTTAAAGAATGTCCAGCACAAGGAATAAATAATGCTGATTCACTTTTGTCTTTAATCCTCTTTTGTAGGCCTGAGTACTGTCCTGCCATATTTGATGCATTATCTTATGACTGCCCACGACAGTCAGATATTGAAATTTCATTTTCTTGTAAAAAATTCAAAACCACTGTTTCTAAATGTTCAGCTCCATGCCCGTGAATGGGAACAAATTGCAAAAAACGCTCAACTGGTGCCAAGTCTTTAACATATCGAACGGTAAAAGTTAATTGATCTACATGTGACAAGTCTGGAGTTGAGTCAACGCTGATTGAGTAGTATTTTGATTTTTTTAATTCAGAAATTATTTCGCTCAAAACTTTATTTCCCATTAGGCATATAAACTCCTCACAGATATTGGCGGAGAGGTATGAAGTATTACCCTTTCCAGAATTTCCATGTTTTTTCATGTGTTCATGTAGGAATGGGTCAAACTGGCTAAGTAACTCAAGAGTTCCTAAATAATTACCATTTTGCTCTGAACCAATGGTTTCATTGTTTCCACGAAATGGCAATCCTCTTGATGACAAGAACTTTACAACTGCAACAATTCTTTTCAGCACATTTTGCCAGTACAATTGTTCGTTATGTAACTGTTTTAATAATACAGAGTCAAGCTGGCCACTTTCTCTCTGCCGACTGGAGTAAGTAAGCATATTTTTGTGATGTTCAGAACCATTCTCGTGTCCAGATATACATTTTAAGGCATTTTTCCAGTCATCAAATCCAGTTGTGGAAAAATTAGAGTGTTTGCTGGAGAATAAGGTACAAGCAAAGCAAAAAACAGAACCTGTTGAAGGTGAGTATAATAGCCATTCACGATTGACAAATTCGCCATTGTGTAGTTCACGTCTAAAGCAAGATTTTGATAAGTACCTTTTTTGTCCGCAACTCAACCTTTCCGAATTTTTGAAGCTCCCATCATTGTTCTGGCACATGGACGGGTCATTAGAAATCCAAAATGATTGAGCTTCTTGGGATAACTGATGCCACAATGCTGGGTCAGTTTCTTGAGTAGTTTTTGTTGTTGCGTTTGGATAAGTTTTAATTTGATTTGATTCTGGCTCCTGTGCTGGTTCTGGCTCCTGTACTGGTTCTGGCACCTGTGCTGGTTCTGACTCTTGCTCTGGTTCTGGCTCCTGCTCTGGTTCTGGCTCCTGTTCTGGTTCCAGTTCCTGTTGAATTTCTAGAGTTTCATTTGGCAACAAAGCACTATCAATGCTTACGAAATTTGAAGTTGGACAAAGAAATACATCTTTGGACACAACAGGCTTTGACTTTTGTACCAAAAGAAATGATGTCAAAGGAAGATATTTTGAAATGTCTTCTTTTGCTTTAGCGGCTTTTTTCCTCTTTGCAGCACCACTTTGATAAGTCCGATTAGACATGTTAAATGACTTTTTTTCAAAACAGATGTTTTAAGTTGATCACAGCAATTTCAAATTCAATCTAATGGGATATTTTAAGTGCTTGTCTTTAACACTTCTTATCGGAAAATTTATGTTTATTTTCGGACGCATGCATGCATTTTTGCTTATCAAGAAAAAAAAAATTCCCTAGGGGGCCCCCAAACTGAAAAACTGATACTTTTCTAAAAATAATTAAAAAAAATCTTATCAAGAAAAAAATTATTCCCGAGGGGCTCCCAAACTATGATTTCTTCAGAAAATTTAGAAATATAATTTTTTATTTATATAAATTTGAAAAAAAATCCAGACACATTTTGGGGGCCCCTAAAAATCGGGGGCCCTAGGCTGCAGCCTACCTAGCCTATGCGTTAAGACGGCACTGACGTTGAGTATTGGTCAAGCAATCCAAAAGCAGTTTCTTGTGGTGTGAAATACAAGTCCAAGGCAAAGTTTGAAAAGAAAATGCTTGTATGGTTAGCAATTTCACCTCGAGGCATCTCAATATCCTATTTTGTTCCTTCGGGTCTTGGTTTCAAACAAATGTGTATTCGAAAGAGTGCATTATCAAAAGACTGATGCCTTTTATTAAAAAATATCATCCTGAGGGTAATTTTGTGTTTTTGCCTGACTTGGCTTCGGCCCATTATGGTAAATCAATGATAAGCTACTTGATTTCAAAAAGCATCACTTTTGTCCAAAAAGCTGATAATCCTCCTGCAGTGCATGAACTTCGTCCAGTTGAGAACCTTTGGTCAATTTTGAAGGGAATGGTTATAAACACAATCGGGAGGCTACTTCAGTTGATAAACTAAAACAACGGATCAAGTATTGTTTGAAGAAAGTAGATGTAAATGCTGTACAGAATATGCGTGGAGAGGTGTATTGAAAGTTTGATTTTGTAAGACGAAACGGTAAAACAAGTCTATTGCAACTTCAATAATAAATTATTTGATTATAAATCTACGAGCTGTTTTTTATTTTATCAAAAAATATTAATCCACTGCTAAGTTAGAGCGTTTCAAAAAAAATCTCAAGTTTTACTGTTTACCCGTTAATCACTTAACCACAAATTCGTTCAACAAATTTACAGTTTATCTTTTTAACGCAAAAAGTCTTGCCAACAAATTTAAAGTCAAACAAACCTACCTTAATTTGTGTTTGTGAAACTTTTTTCAATCATAAACTCCCGAACTCCATGGTCTGTCCGAGAAATTGTTCCATTTATCGTAAGGACCGGATGCAAATTGGCGGTGGTGTAGCTATATACTGCAGAAATAACGTTAAATCTGCCATAGTAAGAATTACTCAAACTGACCTAGATATTGACATCATTTGTGTTGATTTAATTTTTGGGTCTAGTAAACTCCGCTTAAATATTTGTTACCGTCCACCGTCCTATTTTCTTGATAATTATATCTATCTTGAATCAAAGATTTCGAAAATTGATCGGGTTAACTATGCTTCGCCAAATGAGAAATACCATATCTTTTTTTAACTTTAGTAAATAGTCTTGGTATGCACCAATATGTACTGGAGCCCAATCGAGAAAATAATTTTCTTGATCTTTTTCTTTCAAATATCATTTCTCTATTAAGTAATATTTCTGTGAAGTGTTTATTTAGTACAAGCGACCATAACTCAGTCCTTTTTCATATAAACACCTTTGATTATTATCAGCCCGATACAAACTCTGAATCTTTTTATGATTTCAATAATACAGATGTATTTGGTTTTATATCTCACTGATCAAAAATAAATTGGGACTTCGATTTTTCTTTTGTTATTACAACTGAAGATTATTGGAACATCTTTTCTGATCATCTTCGTAAAGGTATTGATCGTTTTGTTTCAATCAGAACAATATACCATAAGAAAAAAAGTCGTTCTTATCCGAAGTATATTCATAAAATGCTTATTCGCAAATCATTTTTATGGAAAAGGTGGTCGATCACTAAGACCATCTTGTACAAAAAGGCATTTATCCAATATGCATCAAAATGTAAAAAAGCCACATCCACACACCACAAAAATGCGGAACTAAAACTGGTCAAAGAAAATAACTCAAATAAGTTTTTTAGTTACGTAAATAAAAATCTAAACAACCCCAAAAAAATGAATCCTCTAAAAACCAATAGCAACTTTACTACTAGCGATGTTGAAATCGAGGAAGTGTTTAACAAACACTTTGGAAGTGTTTTTACGGTAGATGAAGGAAATTTGCCTAAAATAAATCTTTTTGTTAGTGAACATATTAAGATGGATTGCGTAGATTTTTCAGCAAAGATAGTTCATTAAAAACTAAAAAATCTAAAACCCATCACATCATTTGGACCTGACGGTATTCTAAATATACTTTTATAACAGCACATATAATATGTATTCCGCTTTTATATATATTTGAATCAAGTTTTACGTCAAGCTTGTTACCAAAACAGTGGCTTCAAGCTTCGGTTTCGCTTATTTTTAAAAACGGATCTACTTCAGATGCCAACAATTATGAACCTATATCCATCACATGTACTAGCTGTCGAGTAATGGAAATTGTTAGTTCATGTATCGCTGATTATCTTAACATAAATAATCTAATAACACCTAATCAACACGGCTTTTTATCTAAAAGATCAACGTGCACAAATCTTCTAGAGTCAACTAATGACTGGAATAAAGCTTTAGACAGCAATTTAATTACTAACGTGGTGTACATTGATTTTCAAAAAGCATTTGACTCTGTACCTCATCCAAAACTTTTGAAAAACCTTGCAATGTACGGCATAATAGATAACCTGCTTCATTAGATATCAGCATTTCTTTCCAACAGATATCAAAGAGTTCTGGTTGGAAATTCACTTTCCAGTCCGACCAGCATTTTTAGTGGAGTTCCACAGGGTAGCATTTTGGGTCCAACGTTATTCTTGTTATATATTAATGATCTATCCTCTACAGTAAAAGATCTTAATTGCTCTCTAATTTTATATGCTGACAATATCAAGTTATAATAGTTCATTTAAGGGTTCCGATTACAGTCACAATCTCGCTGTTGTCATCTATGAAGTTTATCTCTGGTCAAAAAAATGACAGTTAAAAGTAGCCAATAAAAAGTGCTTTACTCATATGATAGCGCCTACTTTATTTTGTCAAGATATAAATAACAACTATCAATTAGGAGATCATAATTTAACCTGGTCTACAAACCCAAAAGATCTTGGTGTGACTATGGATTCTTACTTAAATTACAATAATCACATTTCAAATATCGTCCGCGCATCAAACATTCGAGGATATCTAATTCCTAAGTGTTTTAAAAGTCGAGATCCACGTGTTATCGTAAAGGCCTACACTACCTATATAAGACCAATCTTGGAATATTGCTCTCCGGTAGGTCGCCATACCGCCCTGAATTTAACAAAACAGTGAAAAGAGTTCAAAGATGTTTTACCAAGAGAATTGCTAACCTAAATAACTTTTCATATTTAAACTTAGAATTCTTGGTTTGAAACTACTAGAAATTCGTCGCCTTAAGCAAGACTTGATTACATGTTACAAAATTCTGAACAATTTAATTTGCTTAAATAAATCAAGTTTCTTTTTAATTAACAACTGTATTTACACTCGAGGACATAATTTCAAATTACAAAAACTAAAATGTAAACTCGATGTCCGTAAATACTCTTTCTTACTCAGGGTTGTTAATACATGGAATAACTTGCTGTCTGACGTCGTGAACGCTAAAAATATCAAGAGCATCAAAATTAAAATTAATTCTATCAACTTTGAAAAATACTGAAAAATACTTACTAGTTTTTGCTTTATAACTGTTGTCTTATATATAATTGTAATATATATATATTTTTTTTTTGTATTTTTCGCATATGTGTTATGAGATTGTAGGGCACGTTGTCAGAGTCCTTCATATTTTATGGACCTGCGTGTCCTTTAGAACATGTATCACTGTTCTAATAAATTTTAATCTATCTAATCTAGATTTTCAATTAGGTTAAGATCTGGACTACATGCGGGAGATTCCATTACGTGAATATTTTTTTTCATCAATTCATCAATTCCTTACCTTATTCAAGCAAACTTATTTCTAATAAGTCAATGTAGTCCTGTGAATTGATATTTGTTGAAATCCATGCTAGTGGAAGTTTTCCAGCAAAGGAAAAAGCCCCCCAAGCCATAACAGTTTTACCATCAAAGTCAAAACTTATCTGAGTATCTTTCTCTTTTTTAAGATCGTGCCAGTAATGTTAATTGCCATCAGGACCATCTCGATTGAACTTTTTTTCATCAATAAAAAGAACTTGATGCCACTTTTCCTGCCAAGACATGTGTTCTTTTGCAAATTGTAATCTAACTTCTTTATGACGAGCAGTAAGTTTTGGTTTACGCTTTTTCCAAACTGTGTTTGGATCTTCATGTAAGATTTTTCTCACAGTTGAACAGATACAGGTAATTGTAATTCAATTGTAAATCAACACGAATTTGAGATGCAGTCATGTGCTGAGCAGCAGCACGGCGTACAATAACTTATTTAGTACGATTATCAATTTTACGTTTGCCACCACTTCCCCTATAAGTTTCATAATTAACTCCAATCTCGAAGAAATTATTAACCACTTTTAGAGATCTTTTAATTTTCTTTGCAATTTCCCAATTAGATAAGCCTGTATCTTTGTATGCTTTAATTACAGCTAATTCTTCATTCGTTAAACGCTTACCACGTTCTATTTCAAATAAAGGTATTAAAAACCAAATGTTAAAAACTTTATGAGCACTGATTTCACAGTCTTTGTTTAATTTAGAAATAATAATAAAAAACACAAATGCGTATTACCAGATCAAAATATACAAGTAAATTGAAAATAATTATTGATGAGGCTAATTCTATTTTTTACCGCAAATATCAAGTATTATACACTTTATAGTTTTATCAAATGTACTGCAATTTAATTATGCTACATTACAATCTAAAAAGTTTTTGTTTGTAACAATAATTATATATGTGAATACAAAAGATGCACCTAAATATTTGGGTACCCGCAACTTTTTCTTAAAAACACAGAGGTTTTATAAAAGTATCAAAAGTGCCAATAACCCAGACCAAATAATAATATGAGTATTTTGAATTAGCTCAAAAAATTATCATTAAGATCAATAAGAGATTTGTAGAAGTAGATAATGGAGTCAGGAGTAAGAAAATGGTTAGCACAAAAAGAGAAGCTCCCTTAGCGGATGCTAATTTAGCAATCAATTGTATATATGAATTCCATGAAAGATCAATAGTAAAGCAGCCCTAGCACAGCGGTTAGCTAGCAACCGTAACGCAGTGGTTAGCGCGGTTGCCTCAGTAGCTAAAGATTCGTGGTTCAACGCCACCAACTGAGCAAGTTTTATAATATTGGTAGGGAAGAAGGCGTGAACTTCCTTTCAAATGCTCTTCCACGGTGCTCTGTGATGAAACCGTAAGGACTTCTTGGGACACCTAAAATAAAAAAAATAAAATAAAGTTAAAAATAAAAATGTCAACAGTATTGCAATATTTCTTTGCAGTAAATAACTGAGTTTTTCTGGAGTTAAAATTTACAGGCCACTGCGAGCCCTAATCTATTACAAAAGTGAGATCAGATTCAAGATCGGCTGCCTGTTCTGAGCTATCGAAAAGAAAAGACTTTTTGTCAAGACAAGAGTATAAGGTTGAGTCATTAGCAAAAGAGCTACTTCAGATGTATGGTTGTCGGGAAGATCATTAATGTAGATAAGAAACAAAACAGGACTAAGAATGGAATCTTGAGGTACCCCAGAAGCTAGTAAAAATAAAGAAGAGTGTTGGCCTTCGAGGATTACTTTAATAAAATTTTGCCAGGTAAACCATATGAAACAAACTTATTGAGAGGTCCAGCATGCCAAAGTTTGTCGAAAACTTCAGATATGTCATGAGCAATAGCCCGAGTCTCACCATGTTCATCTAATGCACAATAAAATTTTTTAGTCACAGCAGTTAGCGCGTCAACTGTAGAGCGAGTGGATCAAAATCATATTGACTGTCTGACAGTAAGTTATTTGACTCAAGATGGGATGTAAAAAATTTGTTGATCGAAGACTCGAAGACCTAGCTAATAACAGAAAAAAGACTGATCCAACAATAATTAGAGGGGTCAAAATGTTCTTGTTTTTCTTTCTGCTGGAAATTGCATCTGTTCAACAGATGCAATTTCCAGCAGAAAGAAAAACAAGTCAAGCACTTGTTAAATAGTTTAGAGAGAATTGAAGAGAGTTCTGGAGAACAATTTTGTATGCCTTTGACAGGAATGTTGTTTGGACCAAAAGTTTAATTGAGATATAACTTTAGCAACGCAAGCTGGAGTGATTTAAATGTCTAACAATGAGTTAACCTGTTTCATTGGATCGGAAAGAAGAAAATGAAAATAAGATTCAAGAGTTGAACTGGTAGAAAAGTTTTTAGCAAATAGTTCTACCAAATCCTTGGGAGAGGTAATAAGATCAGTTGTTGAAGATTTTTCAAAAGTCTCTAGAGCCTAACTTCCGAGATAAAGTACGAGAATTAGTGAACTGATAATAACGGAGCTTAGCATCAGACATCACCTTTTTACATTGATTTCTTGAAATAATAAATAGCTGTTTGTTCTCGAGAGTTATTCCTTTAAAAAGGTGAAAAAAATGATTACGATTATATATAGCAGCTGCACAAGAAGGTGAAAATCATGGAGCAGAATTTAAAGTGGAAATAAAACGGAGTTATTAAACATGGAGTAGAAATAAAGTCTTTTTTTTTTTCTTTCTTTTGTACTTTCAAAGTAATGTTAAAAAATAATAATTAAAATTTATATGTGTTAAAAATTTATATGTGTTAAAAAGTTTTCCTTAAACAATCAAAAGCAGCTAAAAGTTTTATCATATTTATAAAAATAAAATATTTTTTTGCGGGTGGGGTACAAATTTGTTGTGTAATTTAAAGGGAGAGGGGAGTGGTCAGTAAAACGTAACGAAAATTGTCCAAAATTGCGTGACGTAGTTTGTGGAGACCCCAAATCAGTATAACGTCTGGTCTGTGTTTTTTTGAAAACTATTGATCTTCTGTTTACCAATACCATGAGCATTAAGTGCGAAATAACGTCAATACCCGCAGTGACAATCCAGGGGTGGGGGTGGGATAAAGGTATGCATCCCCCCCCCCCACCATTAGAATCTGAAAGTCTTAAAATATATTCGAAATGGAGGACCTTTTTTTTTTTTTATCGGAGAAGTAAATGTGATACAAAATATAAAAATACTTCAACATGTCCTTACGTCCCTACACCCAAAATTCCAGGATCAGTGCATATGACTGCATACCCGGGCAACAAAAAGAATTTCTGCAATTAAACTCTGCCGACCAACGATGAGCCGCGGAGAAGAAAGAAAAAGAGGTTATTTGTCTTGAGTAACCGATAGTTTTATGTATTAATTTATTGAACATTGAAATAAGTTAAACTAAAAATGTAAAAGAAAAAAACGACAAATACAGTCTTTCGCACAACTAATTGAGCGATGATTCGTGAAATTTTGCGTACCACGTTATTTCCTCGGGATTTTAATAACACACGTGACGAGACTTGATAGCGTGGTTAATTTAATTTTCTTTCAGAAATAAATTTCTCGAGAAAGTTTTTACAATAATATCCTGTAAGTGCCACAGATTTTTCAAAATATTTAATTTTTGTTGTAAAATTTTAAATACTTATATGTATTATCAGTTTTAAGGTAAAAAAAACTAAAATCAAAATAGGATGATTCAACAAAAAGTCACGAACATTATAATATATTTGAGCATTATATTATATATGAGCATTGTATATTAATTTTTTTTACAGGTATTTCTATTACCAATTTTTGAGGCAACTTGAATTGCAGGGCTCATGGCAATCAGGGAATATCAGGAAATTTTTTTGAAAATCTTTAAAATTAAGGAAAAATATTTTTTTGAGTTTTATATGTAGGTTGAAGTTGTTTTGCAATATACAAATTTTGAATCTTTATTATTACTAAAAGTTGCTCACTACAGTGGTTTTATAACTTTTATAATATATAGTATTGACAGTCAAATGAATAAGTATCCGAACAAAACATTTTATTATGAAAAATAAACTTTAATACGTTATTTCAGAAAAAAATGATTTTATAATAAAAAACTGTATGATTATTCTAAAAGAAAATTACAAAAAAAATACAGTAATTATATTTAGTTAATAATAATTATATTTAATTAATAATAAATTAACAATACATTCTAATTTTTTTTTTAGCTATAAATAAGTATCGGAACGAGATTAAATGTTTATTGAAGTAATGATTATTTTTTTGACTTTTTTGTATCGAGTCAGGCCTTTAGCTTTTATGACTTCTACAAGTCGACATGGCATTGATTCAATTAATATCTTTGTCCTATCTGGATCGATATGATTCCAAGCTTCTGGAAGCATGATCTTTAGCTTTTCTTTTTTTTTGTTTAAACATATGCCACATTTTTGATCCAGCCATTCTAAGAAAATCAATCTGCTTCTGGATAAAAAACTCTTGCTTTCTTTGATGTATGTTTTCGATCGTTGTGCTGTTGGCAAATAAAATGATTTCCCAACCGCAAATAACTATCCTAACAAAATTTAACGTTTAAATTTTGTTTGAATACTTATTTAATGGTAACAAATTACATAATTTGTACCATAAATTTCTTTTAGCAATTAAATATAATTATTATAACTTTTTTATTTGCTTATTGAATTCTTGATTAAATTTTCTTTTAGAATATTCATACAATTTTTTATTATAAAATTATTTTATTCTCCGTACTTTAACTCTTTGAAACTCTACTGTCTTTATATTTTCTTGACTCATACAAACTGCAACTTTTCAAGTTTTCTGTCAATTGTTTCCTTGCTCTATAACTGTATTCTTTTTTTCTAATAATTCCCAACTTAATAGTGGTTGCTTGCAGCTATGTTGGGAGTGAACCAGATTTAAAAAAAAAAAGTTTGTTGGCATACCAAAATGAAAAGCCAATGATTCTATTTATGTATAGCAACTTAGAAACTGTTACAAAATGTAAAAGGGTTACTGACCTGATGCCGACCTCAATCTTTTATAGGTCGGCATCAGGTCTGTATGATTTGATACAAAGGTCTTACCATATAACATAGAAACGAAGTCAGCAATTTTTTACCAACCTCAAACACTTTAAGGTCGGCATTGCCGAATGCCAACCCTAATTCCAAGGGTTGTATGTATATATATATGTGTATATATATATAAATATATATATGTGTATATATATATGTGTATATATGTATATATATATATATATATATATATATATATATATATATATATATATATATATATATATATATATCTGTAATCCGCTATTTTTCTAATATTAACATTTGACTTCAAGTTTCTCTGAAAGTCAAAAAAAAAAAAGCAACTGAAAAATTACTTTGAATTAAAGACTCATTTATATAGATGATTTGTTGTACATATAAGCTATATAGATGTATTAATTCCCTTTGCAGAAAATATTATTCTGTAGTTCATTAATTGCTGATGTTACGTTACTGACATAGGGCTCTAACTAAGAGAATCATAGTTGTTTAAAAACATGCTAATTTAGTCAAGTTTTATTTTATTTTTTAATAAAATTTATTATTGATAAAATTGGTATATTAAAGATATTATATAATTCCAGTAAACCTTGGGGCATACCCTGTGGGTGCCAAAATGAAAAGACGCTTAAACGTCAAAGACTTTTTTTTTTAATTTGAATTAAAAGTTCTAAAAACAAAAAATAACTATTCAGTTGCTTTAACTTTAATTTTAAAATTTGGTAAATATTTGTGTGACTCCTTTATAAATACTTTGAGAGTAAAGGCCGTAAAACGCTGTCACATTGACCAGAATTACACCAAACAATTAAAAAATGAAAAATCCAATTTTGTTTTCTTATTCTCTTTCCACTTTAATCAAAGTTTCATAATATAAACTTTAGTTAATAAGTCAATAGATATTTTAAATCAAACAAGGTGCGATTTTTTTGCCAATATATTTCTCAATAACTTTCTGTTTTTTGCTAATAGTTTGCACTTCGAAATGTTTTTTTTTTTAATTCCTGGTAACGATTTTGATGAAGTAACTAATTTTGACAATCCAATCTCTTCATTGCGTTTTTTAATTTCATCAACATCAACCAAAATAACCTTGAAATCCATATTTTTTGCTGCCTTGGCAAGTTGGGATGCTGTTGTTACTTTGATATTTTGAGTCAAAATTCTGAATTTTACAAATCTTTTAACAAATCCTCCGATTCCGTCAACAACAGATTTGCCGTGCATGGGTGCAAAAAAGCCCATTTAATTTTCATCTTGTGTTGTTTTTGTAGCATTTTTAAAGACTCCATTATATAATTATTTTTGAACTAAGATGTTGCATTATCACTCCAAAACGTAACTTGTTAGACTGTTTCTGGCAACTGCTCCATAATGACATCAATAAATGGAATCATGGTTTTTTTTGAATGTTTTTGATGGTCCGATGCAATTGCAAGTGACTGCAAATGACACCGATGATATTCAACTGAGGTGAAGATTGAAATTGGAGTCTGGCCGTAATAAGCGCTTTGTGGTTCGTTTTAAGTGATGCATTCAAAGTTTTCTGCAAATCAACTCTTACGACAGCTTGATTAGAATTTTGTTGTATACATATATCAATCATTTGACGATATAGTTTAGCTTGATTAATTTTTACATATGCGTGATCCAAAAAATTAGGAGTTAGTTTGTTTAATTCATTTAATAATTCACTTATCAGCCCAGACTTAGAGACTTTCTCGATATTACAATAAACGTTAGGGTGATTCTTTTTAATTTAGTTTCAACCCATTTTTGCCAAGTTACTTGATTATTTAAACTCTCAATTTCATACTCCAATATTTGAATGTTAAGTGCATCCATACAATATTTGCAATGGTTCATGAAACACTCAATAAGCGGATTCTCACATGTAAAGTTTAAGTGCATGTCATTGTCTGTCAACAAATTATCAAATAAGGGATGTGACTTTTTAAAGTTTCTAATTTAAAACGCATATTTTCATAAATAGTGCAAACACAAATGTCATATGATATTTTGGTGATTGACAAAACCTTACATGGTCTTAAGTAAAAAAAGTTTGTTAATCCAATAATAATACTTGGATTCTGTTTTTTAAACATTCCATAAACTTCCTTTATAGGGTAGATCAAATGTTTAACACTAAGTTTTTTTTTTAATTCCGCTTTCACAAGCTTCAACAAAGTCTGATATGTTTGGTGATGTTGTACTTATATCATCGCTTAGATAAAAACTTTGCACTCATTTTATCATCGCTTAGATAAAAACTTTGCACTCATTTTATAGTATCATCTGATACACTTTTACAGTTGCTGCGATTTAGCTTAAACGGTTGATTTTCAGCTAATAATGTTTTCAAAATGAAAGTATTTTGTTCTGGAGATCCAAATAAGGCATTTTTTACTTTTTTCATTAACTTACCTTTGACTTGAGGTCAAGAAAACAGACTTGTCTTATTTGTTGATCGCACAGCAATTCTCTTTTCTCTATACTTCTTTTGCCTTTCGCTATTTTTTGTATTTCTTATTTCCCTTTGCTCATCATTGAGTGAAATTTTTAATCTTTGTCTATAAGTTTTTAACCTGCATTAAGAGTTTTGTTTTGCTCTGGATAACCTGTTGTC
Organism: Hydra vulgaris; assembly: GCF_038396675.1. Classification (NCBI taxonomy): domain Eukaryota; kingdom Metazoa; phylum Cnidaria; class Hydrozoa; order Anthoathecata; family Hydridae; genus Hydra; species Hydra vulgaris. Next base: position 7,912,902 of record NC_088922.1, read on the forward strand.
TGGATAACCTGTTTTGTCTGGATAACCTGTTGTCTGGATAGCCTGTTTTGTTTTGCTCTGGATAACCTGCATTAAGAGTTTTGTTTTGCTCTGGATTCAGTTTCCTCCATTTTGCAGACTTTTCTTTTGGTGTCTTAGTCTTACTATATGATAAAAACAAAATTACTTTTTTCATACTATTTATAAAATTTATACTTTTATACTATTTATAACTTGAGCGACTTGATTATTAAACAATTAAGCAATAAAACTCATGGCATGGTAATTTAATTTTCAAAAGTAAATCTAATGCTAATTGCAAGTATAGTTTTCAAATTAAAAAAAAATGAAAATTTTTTGGTAATGTAATTCATTGTTATTTGAAGTTGCGTTACGTCAATAACATCGTTTTAATCATGTTTTCAAAGTAGTTATGCAACTTTAGGTATAAAATTTTGGAATCAGTTTTTCTTTGATAGAAAAAATAATAATAAAGTTTTATTTTAAATAATCAAGAGTTACATTTTATTAACTGTAAGAATCGCGTTTATATATTTTTTTTCTTATTTATGTAACGCATATTTTTTCACTATTCTCGTCAAATATTTTTATTATTTACTTTTGGTTAAAAATCTTTTTTGCAATGAAATGGTGCATCTACCTTCTCCCTTTACGTATCAAAAAACTTTTAAAAAATTGCAATCACATATACTTAAAGTATAACATTAAATGTACTTTATTGATTTTAAAAAATCAAAATTTTTTTTTGAGTTTCGGCAGCGTGAAGGTGTCATTTAAATTTTGAATTTATATTTATATCAATTTAGAGCATAAAGTATATATTATAATAATCCATAGGCATATATATATATATATATATATATATATATATATATATATATATATATATATATATATATATATATATATATATATATATATACATATACATGCATACATACATACATACATACAGTAGTTGCCAAAAAATTAAGGCATGTCATAAAAAATAATTCAAATTTTGCAGTGTAAATTTTTTATTGAATAAACACAATAGAAAATGTAAAATAAATGAAAAAAAAAAAGATAAAAATTATCAAAAATTGTTAATATTCAATAAAATAATAGTTATAGCACCAAATTATAGCAAAAGTTCAGTTTAAATGACTTAAATGTTATAGTTCAATACTTTGTCAGATGTCCCTTATTATCAAGCACGGATTGTATTCTTCTTGACATATTATGTACTAATGTTTTACAAAATTATCGAGTGATTTCATTAGTCTACACTTCTTTAAGAACTTTTTGAAGATTTTGGCTGATGTGCTGCAACTGTCTGCTTCATTATATCTTAGCAGTTCTCGATAACATTAAGATCAGGTGAACTTGAAGGCCAATTAGATAATAATTCAATTTTATTATCAGTAAACCACTTCTTAACTGTTTTAGCTGTATGACAAGGTGCTGAATCTTGCTGGAAAATACATCTTTCAATACACTTTTTTTAAAGATGTGCAACCCGCATCGGCCTTGCACTGTGATTGCTCCCCATACCATGACTGAAGGAGGGTGTTTTACTGTTTTTATGGCATACTTTGGATTCAGGCGTTCTCCCACAGGTCATCTAACATAATTATAGCTTGTGCTTCCAATTTGTTGAAACGTACTTTCGTCTGTAAACATTACGCGTTCCCACCATTCTGGTGTCTTGTCTTTTAAACTCTTACAAAATTTAATCCTAGCTTGTAATTGAGATGGATTAATAAAGGTTTTTTAGCTGGTCTTCTTGCAACTAGACCAAAGTCATTACACAACCTTCTTCTAATTGTTCTCAAACTAATAGTAAGTCCCCTTTTCATAGCAAGTTGTGATAACCTTGCAGGTGTTGTGTGGGGCTCACTATTAACAATATTCTTTAAAAAAACGGTCTTCTCGTGATGTACTCACACGTTTTCTACCACAATTGTTGTAATTTGAATAGTCTTGCACACGTAAAGCATTTTGCACGGCACATCTTGATATTTTTAATTGTTTTGCTATACTTCTTTGAGAATAGCCTCCGAAAATAGTGCATTTATTTTACCTTTAACAAAGTTATTATTATCATGCTTTTTACCCATAATATCACAACTATGGCAACCTGACGGTGTAAAATAAATCAAAATACCTTCAAAAATCAAAATATAATAAAAAAACTATTTGTATCTAAGGTAATAACGCCATAAATAAACAATAAGTTAAAAAAGTTTAAAAAACGTAGCCTGCCTTAACTTTTTGGCCACTACTGTATGTATATATATATATATATATATATATATATATATATATATATATATATATATATATATATATATATATATATATATATATATATATATATATATATATATATATATTTGGAAATCATCAACTTGAAAAAATTCAAGTGTTAGACTGACTTTCCAAAACTATAATAAGTTTTGGAAAGTCAGTCTAACACTTGAATTTTTTCAAAACAAAACAAATTAATGGAAAGAATGGTTCTTTTGATCATTATTTTGTCAAAAAGTCTATCATTTATATCATTCCATGTTGCAACAACATTTTTGATTGCATTTAAATATACATTCTGATCAATTTCACCTTTGATGTGATAACCAATAGAATCCACTTAGTTGACAATTAAAAACAATAGTTTTTGTTTTAACAAAAAAATTTTTGGAATACTATTTTTTGATTTTTTTGTTTTTGTTTTTTTGTTAAATCACCTCCCCAAGGCCGAGAAGACCACTACAGATGAGGAGGTTAATTAATTGTGGTTTAGCCAAATTGTAAAGCTTACAAGTTTGCTTCTAAGGAATTTTCTTCTCTACAGTTTGTGTTAATAAAATTTACCCTTTCTTATAGTAATTCTTTTGACTTTCCCATTGTTAAGATTTTTTTTTTAAATCATTCAATCTTAACCTCAAGTAACTGTAATCATTGAGATTGTTGTGATGTATTTACAGCTAAAACATTTTTATCATTACTGAAGACATAGTGTTGATTTTGAGCTATTTTTGTGAGTATACAGTTTTAGGACTATTATAATAACATAAAACTATTGTTGTTTTAGATGAGTTGTTACAACGAAGATCCTTTATTTGATATACCTTTCTGTAGAGTAGAAGAAGGTTACCTTCCTACCACCAATCCTTGGATTGTAAAACAAACCCAATTAGATTTGAAAGGAGTTATTGCAAAACCAGATATTTTGTGCTCTGGAAAGGTAAATATATGTCTCTATGCAATCTAAAAGTACTTGTAAAATCTTCAGTAGTACTATTCAGGGGTATACCATCTGGTTTTTTTCCGGTCACCCTGCTGTGGACTGAAATAGTTTTTATTTCTCATTTGAGTTGTCCACTATGATAATTAGTAGTCTGGTATAACAGTTTTTTTCCTCAGGTGAAAATACTGAAGAAAAATAATTTGGATGTCTGACAACTAAAATACGTCTAATTAGAAACTATTTAATTAAATGTGAATTAATTAATTTAAAAAAAAAATGTTATAACCTGTTAAAAAATATTGTTAAGTAACTCTAGTTACAAAGAGATATTGGTAATGAGATAACTATAAATACAGCTTTTAAAGATTGTCATTTTAGTTGTTGTCGATATCTGTTTTGTGTCCTTTCTTTTTGTCAATCTTAACAAACTTATTTTAGTAATAATATACAGTAAACTCCTGATATCTTGAACCCTCGATAACTCGAACTTCCAGTAACTTGAACTAATTTTGAATCCCCGTTGAACCTTTATTTAAGGATTATGCTCCCGATAACTCGAACATTTTCTAACTTAAACTAATTTCTTGGTCACTTGGAGGTTCTACATATCGGAAGTTGTATTTTTAACTGTTTTAGTTGTATTTTAAACTGTATTTTTAAAAAGATTTGTTTTTATAGTTTTGATGTTATTTATCTGCAAATGATTTTTTATTGCTTTCTTAAGAAAATCTTTTCCAGTCAAAAAAAGTTTATCTGTTTTTTTTTTATGGCTAAAAGTTAATATTTTTTTGTTGTTGCTCAAAACCTAAAATTGTTGTAAAAATATTGAATATTTTATATTTTATCAAAAAAATATTAGTATTTTTTGTATAACATTGTTTAATCCTTGACATGGTAGGTGATTGCAAAAGTCATACTAGTTAGCACTTACCGTTTATGGAAACAATTTTTTGGACGTGTTTTATTTTGTTAATTTTTTCTCTAAAAAACCATTTAGGTTAATCTAAAACCAAGTAAAGGTAATTTAACCCTAGGGAATATTCATTTGATATGCTTTTTATACTTTATTTATGATAAGAAATGCATTATAATGATAAGATTCAAGATTTGAAAAAGAAAAAAAATATTGGGAAATGTTATAAAAGTTAAATTAATATATTCCAAGGAACAACTGCAGAAGCTCTTACAGCTATAAATTATGACAAAGAATTAAACAACTAAAAAAAGCAAAACACAACAAACAACGCATATAAAAAAAGGAAACAAAGATTTTTATCCATTAAAGATTTTTTAATTCAGAAAATCTTTAGTGGATAATTTTTATAAATTTATAAAAATTATCCACTAAAGATTTTCTGAATTAAAAAATCTTTAGTGGATAAAATCATTTCAAATGTTAGACTAAGACAAAGAAAAAATCTTTAAAAATAAACTATTAGAAAATATTTTATAAAATATTTAACCTAGAATATAGTTGTCATTACCTGACAAGTCAGGTTCCACAAGAGTATCTGCTCCTGTTTCAGCACTTTATTATTATTTTTATAGTATATACTTACTATATAGTAAAATATTAAATTCAAATATGTATTAATAAAAAGTTGTGAAAGAATAAAAACTATATGTGTAAAAAAAATATATAAAAATAAAAAAAAAAGGAAAAAAAGATTTTTGCATGAATAAATAAAAATGTCCTATTAGTATAGATTTATATTTCTCCATATATCTCCTTTTATTAAAAAATGACTTATAATTAGTTGCACCCTTTACATAGGCCAGTTGGTAGATTAGAGGGGCACTGGTTTCTAATAACACATACAACTGTTGATGATTGAAAAATAGGGTAATTTAAAAATGCTGGCATTTTTAGTGTGGATTTGACAAGTTTATAATGTTTGCATTTTCAGATAGTAAGGTCTAATGGTCTTATATGCTGTTAATCTTACATCAAAACAAAGTGTTAGAAAAATTTACAAGCATCTCAAAATGGCTGAAAATTGGACTTTTTAGGCGAGTGGACATTATGCTTTTAGATATATTTAAGTTCTTAACTGCAACAAGCTGCCTATATTTTGCCTGTTTATTGCAGACAGTAGTAGCTAATCAGAAAAGCTATCTGTAAAGACTTGTGAATGATCAGAATAATGGTACAGTTAGTTTCATTTTGGCATATTTAACAATTTTAAGATTTTTTCCAAAGTTGAGGAGGTCATAATTTTTTCTAATTTAACACAAGTTAATAAAAACCACTTTTTTAAAGAGAGAATTATCCAGAAAATAGTTCTAGAAACAATGAGACACTTGTTGAAAGTGAGAAAAAAGTTATACAACTCTAAAGTAGTCTGTTTTGACCATTTGTAAATCGAGGGGGGCCACTGTGTCATGTTTGTAAGGCTATAATTTCCGAACCGTTGTACTTGGAAGTCTGAAATTTCAAATTTAACCTATCTACATGATGCACATAACAATATGTAAAAATCAGGAAAATCAGAGATGGTGAGCCACAGGCCATTGGTTGAAATATAATGATTTGATATATATATATATATATATATATATATATATATATATATATATATATATATATATATATATATATATATATATATATATATTCATCCTTGTTTTTTTAGAATTTTGATTGAAGATTTTTTTGAGATTTTGATTGAAGATTTTTTTGAGATTTTGATTGAAGATTTTTTTGATTTTGATTGAAGATTTTTTTAGATTTTGATTAAAGATTTAATTGAGATTGGCACTGTTCTAATATATTTTGGACATTCAAAGTTAAAAAATCCTTAAATGAAGAATAATGCAAAAAGCAAAGGTTTTTCCATCATAATAAAGTTGCTTCATTTCCTTCAAACCCAAACCTTAGTTGATATAGGTGTTAATGCCCCAGCAGATCCCTATTTTAGTATGATGCTAACAATGACGTTTTATGCAAGGCTACTTATGCAAAGATATTTATATACATACACATTGACCTATATATACTTTTGCTTGGTTATTTTTAATTTTTCCAAAAATTTTTTTTAAATTGTTTTAAAAATCGCAAAAAGTTTATAAACTTTAAAAAAAAAGTTTTTTTCATGTTATTTGATAGACTGCCTGCCCCAACCAAACTCTTAGTTGATATAGCAGCACTTCCTTGTAGCAGCATGCTATAAGATAGTCGATGTAACAGTACTCCCTTGTAGCAGCAGGCTATAAAATAGTTGATGTAACAGCAGTACCTATAATGCAAAAGCCTATAAGTAAGGTGACCATATTTGAAAAATGCCAGATGCATACAAGGCAAATTTGACGTATAAATACATACATAATAGCCTGATTTAAATACCATCTCTTTAAAGGGGAACACTTTTTCAAGAGGCACCAAAAATAAAATAAAAATAAAAGCACCCAAGGGCAATTTTTCTTAGCGTCTATATTCACCTATTTTTCATAAGATTTTGCATAAATTTAATAAAATGTTTATAATTTCAAGACGGTTTCGTCCGGCCCTTTTTTGTGTTGTACTAACAATTTTTGAATATATGTTTGACGAAAAAATTAAAATTAATTTTTTTTGTGAAACTAGATAAAGCGAAGGGGAGCACGTGTCTCCCTCATTCCCGCCCTGCCTATGGACCTGGCTTAAATGGGTGTTACTAAAAATTTATTAATTTATTTTAAAATAGCATGTAAAAAAACTAAATTATGCAAAAAATATTAAACAATATTTGTATTTTTAAATCACAAAAATTTTTCATAAGAATGAGTTGTTTTCAGCAACATGTCATCTTTTTCAAATTTTTCTGCAAATTCTGAGCAGCTATATTTTCTTAAACTAAATTTAGCAAAATAGCTGTCAAAGTTTTAAATGTAAGTTGGGATTTCCCTTCCGTCCAAGTTCTCTGAATTTTGTCGAACAATTCATTGTTATTGAATGTAATTTCTATTGATTTTTTCAAAAAAGTTATAGTTTCAATAATTTCAATCCATTCAAGTTTGCAGTTAAGTAAAGACCATTTCAAAGCTTCAACCTGATTAAAGTGACGCGTCCACTCATCTATATACTCCAGCCAGACACTGCAAAAAATGTATACTTTTATCAGAAATTGGTTTTTCAAATGATGACTACTTTCTTCAGTAGCTTGCAAATGCTGTCTTACTACGAAAGGTAGAAATTTTTCTTCTTATCTAGATTTTATCTGGTCTTTCAAATCTTTCACTTCTTATTAAAATAAATCGCAAAGCGTTATTTACAATAATTAGGGAAAACTACGGCAACTTCAGAAGCAGAAATATCATCTTTCTCAATTTTTTTTACCATGTTATGAAAAATATTGGCTTGACTGTGAACCAAAAACAATACTATTTCACTCATTTTATTACTAAAAAGGCAAATGAAAGTTTCTGACAATTTTCTAAGCTTAGAAAGTATGATTTTAGTGGCTGATTTAACTTAAGCACTTTTTTAATAGCTGGAAGTAAGGCCAACCAACGAACTTTTGAGAACCCCAAGCAATTTTTGATATTCCACTCTGGCATCATTTCAGAAATTTTCTAAGCTAGAAACTCGAACAGTAAAATGGTACAAAAATAAATAAATTTGAGAAATAATTATCTCCACATCAATAGATAAACAACCAGATGCAGTGTTTATTGCGTTAGATAAAATATGAACATTGCAACCGATACCAATGATTTCACGGTTTAGCTTAACGATTACGTTTTTGTGAATATTGTTATTACCGTTTCGTTTTAAACCTCTGAAATTGGTATTGGTGTTGTCTGCAGAAATAGCCAAAACTTTTGACGAAATATTGTTAGCACTAATACATTTAAAGATAACTTCTGATAAAATACCTGATGTTTCTCCATTTGCACAATCTATGTTAATCAGCTGAATTTGCACTCCCTCTTTAACATCAAAATAATGAGCCAAAATTGGATACATTTTAACATCCTTGTGGTTTGATGCATCAGAAAAAATTGACACATGATGCTTTTAAATAAAGCATTTTCTGAGTTGGTTTCACAGTATTTCTTGAACCCATTTACAATAATTGCTTCACATTTTGTATGCGCACAAGCAAATCTTGGATTATAAAATTTCTTAATTAGCTTTGGATGTACAATCAGCACTTCTAAAGCTGTGGTTGTGTTTGATTGTGTGGAATACAATTGTTTCTTCTTGAATGGCTAATATTTCTTCATTTTGACCAAAGCTCTGACTCTTCATTAACTTTGTGATTTTGTTTGACAATATAGAAGCATCCAATGCCATTTTGTGTTTGATAGATTGGCAATAATCTTCAATTGCAGACTGTCCACGACTACTAGTGTCAAATAGGATTAGACAAATAGTACATTTGAGGCATTTGCTCTGGGTTAAGAAAGGAAACATTTTTTTAAATCAAATGTGTTTATCCTTCTCTTCTTACTATTCATTTTTTGAAATTAATGTAGGGTAAAAATATATGAAATCATCCAAAAAAAATAATTTTCGACACCCTTACCTCTCAGAATTTGTTTATTTTTACACCACTTGCAGTCCATATCAAAAAAATAATAACTGCGAAAATTTTAGTTAAAAAATACCAATGGGTTCCAGAGATATCGTCACTTGAAATAATGCTGACTCAGCATTTTAGTGATTTTCTGAAGCGACTACAAAGCAACTTTGATATACAGTATCTTCATAATGGCTTATGGAAGTTTCCTAAAATTTGGTACTCTAATAGATTTTAACTTGAGGAATCCAAAAAAAGTACCCTCAAGACTCGATTATCTCAAGAAATGCCTTATTTGTCCAATTTTGTTCAAAATTATTGACTTGTAAATTAGTGATTTTTGGAGGTAAAATAAAGACTGTGGCCCAAAATCCCGAGTAAAAAGTTTAATTGTATATCGTTATTTCATCTTAGGTCTACTGAAAAAAATTAGATTCATCAATTGTCTCTCTAATACATGATCAAAATTTGCATTTAAAAATGGTGTCTTTTTAGAAAAATTTAAATTTTGTAACAAAAGCAGTTAAAATATTTTGTAAAACATTTATTTGAATAAAACATCAAATAGTGTTATTTATTGACTAGTTTAGGATATTTATAGTCATGGGCCAAGGAAGACGCCCTCCCCTCCCACTGGAGGCCCCCACGCCGCCCGCCCCCCCCCCCCCATCTCCCTAGATTTTTTTTTATTTTTTATTTTTACATAAAATGAATAAATAATAGTTGATTGTTAAAATACATTTTAAAAACATATTTTTTCAGTTTAAGTTTGAGAAACAGTTTATTTGCATTACTTCAAATCGATAAATACTTACCTCTTATTTCAAAGATCTTTTTACGATTTTTAGTCAAAAATTTTAAAACCAAAGATATTAAAATGTTTTTAAAACATTTTGACAATCAATATCTTTATATAGTTTTAGACTAATATAGTCATTGACATAATAAGATAGGAGTGATTTGTGATTTATTTAAACCCCCACCCCTCCTTCTCAGCCTACAATTCAAGAATTTGAAAAAATAAAAGACATTTTAAATGCAAAATAGGTAAATAAAATAAAAACAAAATTATTTTAAACATAATTAATTTTTTTTTGTAACCAACAGTTTATATTCTTCAAATCTAAATCAGATATGTTGTATGTACGACCTGATATTGTTCGCGGTGTAGAAATTAGGCATATAACTTCAGAATTGAGCACCCAACACTCATCAGTTCTCATTGGCCAAAAGAAGTTTTTACCTGGTCCATGTGGATGCATGAATCTGACTTTTATATCAAGCTCACTTACATCTTCAGCAATCCCTACCCACCAAAATCCATCATAAAAACATGCAATATAATCCATTTTTTTAATATTTAATGAAATATCTACATGTTTGCTTTTTGGAATGATATCAAATATTTCAGTGCATGCATCAGTACTTATTTTTTTATAACTTATAGTGTTTGGAGCAATTATAATAAAATGATGATACATCCTTGTGCGAGGAACTGTTCTTCCACCTAAATATCTTTTTTCTAATTGTGCTCGTGTTTGATCAATTTCTTCTTTTGAAAATAACTTAAAATAAATTCCATTTATCTTGGCTTTACAAAAGGAGTTCATTAAATTGACATCTAAAATCTGCCCAGTAGTTATTTGTTTTAGACTTTCTTGACATACTACTCTTTTAACAGTCCCACCAATACCATCACAGGGGGATTTACCATGACTGGTAGCAAAAAATACCCATTCAGCATTTAAATCAAAGTCTTTACTGTGATGACAAAGATTGATAAAATTTTTAAAATTTTTAAATTGTGCTTCACAACCATCGGAAAAGTATTTCACACTTGATACATCAGGTAGATTTTCTTTGATATATCTAGTTATATCTTCCTGAGTCTTGTAAATAAATCCTGTGTCATGATCAACATCTTCTGAAAGGTAACAAAAAGGCTTATGTTTGAGAAGTTTGTTCTCTATAAAATAAAGTACAATTGTATAAAGTGAGCATTGACTTTTGCTCCAGTGATAACTTTGAACCTCATCCTGAACAACATATTGATAGTTTTCAGCAAAATCTCCTAAAATTAAGCATTCGTTTTGGTTAAGATTTTCTTTACAGTTTTTTAAGTATTTACTTTGTGTTTTTGCAATATATGAATGAGTGGTAAGGTTGTCAACGCTGTCACATAATAAATCATTAAATTCATCTAGTGACAATGACTGTGAAAGTAGTGTTGTATGATCGGTACTCCGCCATTGCTTAAATACTACATCTTCTTCATGCTCATGGTCCATAAACTCCTGCACTAAAAAACTTTTTAACACTTCAGGGCATTGGTTACATCGATGCAACATACATTCTGCATTTTCAAGAGAGCAAACAATCAATGCCATGAAATCTTTATAACTTTTATTCCACCTAATGGCATCAATGAGAAATTTTGTATTTTGGTGATGTATGCAAACACATACATTGTGGGTACCTGACGCATTAGCTGTAATACACCATTTAAGTTTAAGAGTACAAAATTTTGACTAACTGACTTTGATGTTAGGGTAGTCTTTTTTAAATGCAACATGTAATTCATTAAGATTGAGTAGCAATAATCTCTTTTGAACATGTTGGTTTTTCTTAATACTTACATAATCTTTTTTTCCTGGCATCATTCTTGAAAATTTATCACTTTGATAAAAGTTAATCACTAAATTAACTGTTTCTGGTGAAAGTGGGTTTCCAGTTTTTTTTCCGGGTAATGATAGAATTCCATTCTCATTTTTAACTTTTCTTGCTTTTTTAACAAGATACTTAAAAACTTCAAAGTAGCTTGATATCTTTTTACGTGTCCATGATTTTGATGCGAGTGTTGACATTTGCACCTTATGGCAATAAGAGTCAGTCTCTGAAATTTAATTTTTTATTTCATACATTAAAATGTCTAGATCATGGTCATTGTTAATGTTGTTGTTTAAAATGGGGCTTTTTATTTCTGTTGTTAAAAAAGTTTCTTTAATATTATATGCTAATGAGACCATTTTTGCAACTCTGTCAATAGTGTTCTCAAACTTTTGTTTTGCTACAGGCAATTTGCTGTGTTTTGAAAGACTTTTTAGTTTGACTGGTGAAATTCCAAGCAATTCTATAATGGTATCTAATTTAATTTTTTTCTCACTTTTGGATTCCCATTCCTCCTGTGAATTTAAATCTTCATCAGTTTCTATTGCTTTTTTGTAACATTTACTACAGAATTTCCAACCTGGGGTTACATAAACATTATTTTTTCGCAAATAGTTTGCCATGTCTATGGAAATCTTTATATTACCTAAAAAACAAATTTAGTTTTACGTGGTTAAAATAACTGAAATTATCAAACATTTTATAAATAATAAATTGTTTTCTTTTAATTTCCATATTAATTCTGTTGTAAATAAGGTAAGATTACCTTTTATAGCAATTTTTTTACTTTCCTTGTGTGTTCCAAAAGGATTGCAACACTTTGTAATTTTTCTCTCAAAATATTTTCCATAGAATTGCTCATGATAACAACATATAATTCTTATTGAACTATATTTTTCCTTTAAATTTGCTCGCCATATTATTTCTTCTTGTTTTTCACAAGGAAGATCTTTAAATTGAACAAAACCTTGTTTTCTTGAAAATCCAGTTTTGTGGCAATGAATGTTAAGACTTTTTCCAATGTCTCATATCTCCATATTAATTATTTTTATTTTTTATTACCTAACAAAATAATATAAAAACTATAAAATTAAAAGTAATTCTTTAAGAAAATACAAACAAGTAAATACCTTTAAAAAGAGCAAAACAAAACTTATGTTTGTTTTTTATATAAAAGGAGGTTTTAAGTCACCAATTTGAAATAATGAAAATTTTTTTTTTTTCAAAATTAAAATTAAATTGTATGTTTTTGCATTATTTATTCATTTTATGCAAAAAAAAAAAAAAAAATCTAGGGAGATTGGGGGAGGGGCGTAGGGGCCTACCGTGGGAGGGGAGGGTATCTCCCTTGGCTCATGACTATAAATGTCCTAAACTAGTCAATAAATGACACTATTTAATGTTTTATTCAAATAAATGTTTAAAAAAATATTTTAATTGCTTTTGTTACAAAATTTAAATTTTTCTAAAAAGACACCATTTTTAAATGCAAATTTTGATCACGTATTAGAGAGACAATTGATAAATCTAATTTTTTTCAGTAGACCTAAGATGAAATAATGATATACAATTAAACTTTTTTCTCGGGATTTTGGGCCACAGTCTTCATTTTACCTCCAAAAATCACTAATTTACAAGTCAATAATTTTGAACAAAATTGGATAAATGAGGCATTTCTTGAGATAATCGAGTCTTAAGAAAGCAATTTTTGGATTTCTCAAGTTAAAATCTATTAGAGTACCAAATTTTAGGAAATTTCCCCAAGCCGTTATGAAGATACTGTATGTCAAAGTTGCTTTGTAGTCACTTCAGAAAATCACTAAAATGCTGAGTCAGCATTATTTCAAGTGACGATATCTCTGGAACCCATTGGTATTTTTTAACTAAAATTTTCGCAGTTATTATTTTTTTGATATGGACTGCAAGTGGTGTAAAAATAAACAAATTCTGAGACGTAAGGGTGTCATGGTCTGGATTTCATATATTTTTACCCTGTATAAATAGTTATAAAAACCTTAAAATACTTTTTTATGGACACTTTTTTTATGAACTTCTTATTAAAATAAATTGCAAAGCGTTATTTACAATAATTAGGGAAAAAAGACATTACAAGACAAACAAAATTTGCATAAAACGAGCGCATTTTCTTTGTCGTAGTTGAAAAAACTTTCGAAGTAATTTTTTTTCTTCTCTAATGGGAATTTTAAAAACTTTTGTTTTTAAATGTTTACGGGAATTTAATTCATTTAGTTTCGTGTTTTAAAGTTAAGTTTATTTTGGAATTTTAATTATTTTGTGTTTTAACTATATTTTAAAAATTTCATTTATTAAAAGTCTTTCAAATAATATTTTTTGAAAGAATTTTATTTGCTTTTTTTAAATATATAAATGCGTACACAAATGGGTACAAACCCTAAACGCACAAAACTACCGTCAAACGCTTACTGTACGCGGCAAACGCCTACATATGGTCACCTTACTATAAGACAGTCGATGAAGCAACACTCCTGTTTTATACATATGTTTTACAGTAAAAAAATAAAAATAAAAACATTCGGTATGATTCTAAAAACATTCTAATCTTTTAATTTGTGTTTTTGTAGTTTTTTAAGAATACAATAAATTGAATTAGTTTCCTCAATTAAATTAATGCGTATTGACATAATCTAATCTTAATTTTGTCTCGTTAGATGTCAAGTAATTAAGTGCCATTTTTGAACAAAAATGGAAAGTTTAAGATCCTAACCATCGAATATTCATAGTTCTTAAAGAAATTTATCAGATTTGAAAATTTTAAATTGTCAAATATAATAAATTGTTAAAATTTTTTGCAACTAAATAATCCTATGCCCAAGTTTTGTTTGTTTTATCTAGATTAAAAAAAGAGAGAAATATACTAGCAAATTGGAAAAACAGCTCATATCAATTGGAGTAAACTTGGCTGAAGATTCTGTGAACACAACGTATTATTTTTACTTTTTTTACTTTATATTCATTAATCATGGAGTGTTTGAAATGGTTGCCATCATTTTGATTTTATTGTTATTAGGCATACACATGTGAATTAGAAATCTTGCCTATACATGTACAGCCAGAATTTCTCACCTAAGCTATTTTATTTTACAAATTCTTTATGCATTTTTTCAATTATTATTTAAACATTATGCTAAATTATTCACTATATTTGAATGTGTCTAGTGCCAAATCTATTAATTTTGCCCTAGGAGGGCACTGTATGAGGGAATTTTAGTGCTGCATGATGGTAATGGCCTATGTTGTAAAAATTGACAGCTAAGTTTTATATAATTGTAAACAAACCCTAGTTTGAAGCTTGGCATTGTATAATAAACTTTTTGTACTTTGTTAAAAACTATCCTAATTTAGCTTTAAGAAAAATACACTATAGTGTGTTTTACCTGCAAAAGCAGTATGCAGTATTTCTTAATTTAAAAAAATTACTAATACTAAGAATTTTGTTTTATGTGATAGTGGTGTTTAATGTGCTTGCTTCTTGAGCAATAGGTATGAAATTCAAACCCACCATGTCCCTGGAGATACTTTACTCAACTTGTTAATAAGTAGAGCAGCCTCCTCAACTATATTAGCTTTTTTGGGTCTTTGGAAGGTCAATAAAAAAAGGGCTCAGAATTAAACGTATTGCAATAGCGAATTGCGATTGCTTTTTACACTTTCGCGATTAGTTTTTTTTTTAATTTAATATTTTTGCTATTTCTTTTATTTTTTTGGTTGTTTATTTACTTTTTTTTCTAATTTAGCTTTTTTTTTTTGGCAATTCTTAAAGATAATGTTTTTGTCATAAAGTATGTCACGCTAAATTTATCTTTTGAATAGAAGCATGATCATTTGCACTTTTGCGCAGAAATTTTTATTCAACGTAAAGCACTTTTGAATTTACATTACTTTTAATCTCTGCATGGAAACCAATAATATTTTAAAAGGTTACTAGAGCAAAAAGTTAAAGACTTTAAAGAGAATTATTTCTTCATTCTTTTTTTTTAAAACGTTGCATCAAATTAACTTATTGATAATTTAAATTATTATTCTATCAACAATTTTATTTAATTAATTTTACTACTTCAAGTATATTAAAATATATATTAAATTCATTTTTAAATTTTTTATTAGTTAAACAATACTAATAGAAACCAGCAACTTTTTTGCTTCAACATTTTTCGCTTCAATGACTTTAAACCTTTTAAAGTTTACTTTGTTTTACTTAATAGATAAATTACATCACAGTAAATTTACTTATAAACTAAATCAAAACAACCAGTTAAGTTACTACAGTAACTTAGAGTTATTCAAATATTATCTTATCAATTATATTAATTTACTTAATATACTCAAAGTCTCGAAGTTAGCCATACAAATGTTTCTATTTACATCTTATGTTGTTAACACTTAATATAAGCTTTTAGCTATAAATTATTTTAACAAAAATTGCCAAATAGAGTATGAAAAACGCGTCACCATTTTTTTAAATTTACATTTTATTAAAAGCGATATCAAGATTAAATATTTTCTATAAATATGCAATTTGTTTTTAGGAATTTTATTTAAAAAGAAATTTGAACATTACTAGTCTTTTAAAATTCTCTTATTCATTTTTAAAACAATTTTGCAGTTTGTTTTACTGTTTTATAGCTTTTTACAATAACAATTAAATAAAACTTTAAAAATAACACATGTTTTATTGTCAGCATGAACGTATTAAATAGTTTTCTATGACTAATAAAAGTGTTTTAAATATTGTAATGTTTGCTTTTTACTCTTACTTTTTTACTTTATTAAGTATCATGTTAAGTAAAAACAATTACTGAAAGAAATATCTTATTAGTATTAAGTACGGGTAATTCCACATCAAATCACCCAGTCCATTGAACCATGTGTCTTCTTTTTGTGTTATATTTTGACACATTATTCCTAATTACAAAAAAATACTGCATGCAAAACTTCAGCTAAAAATGTCGAGCGGTTGACAAGTTACTGCAATTTTAATATTGACCTGGTTTCCCAAAATGACCTGGTTTTCGTAACATGAAAAAACATTTTTCTTATAAAAATAAGTAATAAAAATGGCAAAATATAAAAATAAACATGTTTTTTTCATGCTGAATTCAATAAATGTACTTAAAATGCTGAAATATAAAAGGACAAATTTAAAAGTTAAGACAACTAGTTTCATCAACCCGTCAAATTTTTTTTTTTTTTGCTGTTAATTTTTTTGGATATTTATAATCTTACTAGGCACAAAAAATTTAACTGGAAAAAAAACTGAAATATATAGAATTTTAATTTCAAAGATACATCACTTTTTCAAGAAATTCCCCAAAAATATTTGTAAATAAAAAAAAAATAAGTTTAACGTAATTTAAAAAGTTACTTAAATATACAATAGGTAAAAAATTTTTTAAGGTTTAAAGGTATCAAAGATGTAAGTTATTTTGTTATTAAGATGTAAGTTATTTTGTTATTAAGTTATTTTGACTGTGTTTGTAATAATTCTCAACATTGTTCCCATTTTACTTGTACTTCTTTTATTTCAGCATTTTTAAACACATAGTTTCTATTGAAACTAGAGTAAGCTTGTGGAACAGATAGTTTTTTCAATATATTAGTGTTGGGAATAAAACAGTAGTCATCTCTTTCAGGCCAGTTAAAATATAGACTGCAGCTACCTAACCTCCTAAAGTGACAGTATCAAGTTGAAATATATTTTGTTTCTTTTTAAGTTAGGATTATTGTATAATTAGTGTCCGTACTACACTACACAAATGAAGTTAACAACCTTGATTTTCTCATTAAAATATTCATTCATAGCTTCTGATGTGATAATTTGGTTTCTGTATGGCCGTTTTAAACTTTCTTGTCTGTTAACCTTTTTACAGTACTGCCAATCCTATCAGATGGTGACTTTCCATGAGACGTGGCAAAAAAGTTCTATTCAACTTTAAGGGCAAATTTGCTCTCTAGTTGGCATAGATTGTAAAAGCTTTTACAATTTTTGTACTGTCCTGCGCAACCATCAGTCAATAAATGTAATTTGGACAGATTAGGAAATTTTGTTTTTAATATTGGCATAGTTAGTTGGAATATTTTTTACACTTAAGTTACATCATGTGTAATGTTGTCTGATATAAAACAGTAAGAAATATGTTTCAGTACACCTTTATCATTTTTTTTAGTATACCATTAATGGATGTAAAGAACATTGTTGGGCGTTCCAATGATAGCTTTGTATTTCATCTTGGGCTTCAAAAGCATAATTTTCAGCAAAGTTGCAAATAATGATAACGTTTAATTGATCCATATTTTGTTTTAGTTGGTTAAGGTACTGTGATTGAGAGTGAACAATAAAAGAATGAGGTTGTAGCTTTTCAAAGCAAGATACTAATAGTTCAACAAATGTTGGAACATCTGCTATTGAACTCAATAGTGTTGCACAATCAGTTGTTTGCCATTGCTTGTAGTGTATCTCAAAATCATTTTCGTATTCTCTAACAATCTCATGCAAATACTTGATGAGGGGTTCTTTACCAGGATAATTATCACACTGTGCAAGCATGCATTCTTTGTTTTCTACTGAGCAAACAATTTTTGATAGTAAATCCTTATACTTTATTCCAATATTTAAGGCATCTACTAACAATATGGCGTTTTGGTGATAAGAACAAACACAAACAGAATGTGTACTACTTGCACCTGGCAAAATGCACCACTTTGGTCTAAATGAGTCAAATTTTGAGTAACTTATTTGTATTTCTGGATTGTTTTCTTTGTATAATTCATATAGTTCCTTTAAATTACACAAAAGTAGTTTTTTTTGTTTATGGAAGTTCTTTTAAATGCTTTGATTATCTTTTTTTTCAGGCATCATTCTACATAAAACACTTGAGGCATAGTTCTGCATAAAACACTTGAGTCATAAAAAATTTAACAGAGTCTTCTATTTCTTTGTGTAAGACTTTACCTTAATATAACAGAGAGATAGCTAACAATCCTTTTTTATTAAAAATTTGTCCAGACATCTTTGCTTGGTATTCTGTAAATGCAAAGTTATTTTGTAGTTCTAATATCAAACAAATTGGGGGCGCCAGTGTTAGAAGTTGAACTATAGTCCTTTTGTCAGAACATAGAATTTTTTCTTTTATCAAGCTCATAATTTCATCAAAGTTATCAGCCTTCTTTTTCATGTTATTTGTTTCATAACACAGTTTTAAGGGAACATTGACTTGACTTTCAGTTTTTTTAGTAACGTTACTTACCATTTCGTTTGTTTTTTTTTTTTTTTAGATCAACCATATAAAATAGATACAAGTCAAGGATAACAGCAGATAAGAATATGACAAAAATAAAGACATATTTTGATATACAATTTATTTGCGACTTTTGTTAGTCAGTATATTAAGAAAATACTTTATTATTTGTGCAAGAAATACAGACAATTTTAAAATTTATTTTTCAAATGCTTTTGCTAAACTTTACTCTTTTTTATCAATGAACAGGAAAACCAGAAATTTAATTGCTATTTATTTGTACTTTTTTTTTTTTTTTCTTTAACAATTTAAAAAAAAGTAATACTAATGTTCAAATATAAAATAATTTGTTGCTTTTACTACCCCATTGAAGTAGACTGCACTTTTGTTTGATTCTCCAAATTATGCATTTAAACCTGATAGTTTATTTCCTGATGAACTATTATTATTGGAGATGCTACAAAAGCTTGTGGGCTAGCACATACGTAATTTACTGAACTTTTTAACAAAATTTTTTGATAATTAGTAATTAGTATTGATGTTGGATATTGGGAAATATAAAGGAAACAATTCAGATGGGCATTAAATGTGTTAAATACATTTATAAAACAACCATGCTATTTGTTTATTTAATTTCTTTTGTTATTACAAAATTTATTTACTGCAACGTAATAGAAGGGGAGCTTTCATAAGAAAAAATCAGCAGAGAAAAAACAAGTATAAAGCCTATTACAAAATCATTAAAACTGTTTAATCATAGAAATACGATTTTCTTTGTCAAGAAGTTATAAAAGTTTTGCATGTTTTATTGTTGTAGTATTTGGATATTCTTTAAATATTTCAACCAAAAATATAAAATAATGAAGACCCATAAGTGAAATTTACTCATCTTAAAGTCAAATTTTTATAATCAAATTTATCAATTTAAGAATCGCTCAGTTTTAAAAAAAAACAATAAAATACTCAAGTTGTTATATATTACTTTTACATATTTTACATTACTTTTGTGGAACAATGAAAGTAGATGTTTTCTGAGTTCTAGTTTCTAGCTTTTTTCTCTCTCAACTACAGTCCAAAATATTCATGTAAGACAAAGAATAGAGTATTTTTTAGATATTCAAACTTTGTTTATATTCAAACGTGTAAAGATTGCATTTTAAAACATTTTTATACAAGGTACATGCACAAGCTGTGTTAGATTTTAACTTATCTAAAAATGACATTAGAAAACACATATGATCTGAATATTCAGTAAAATAATAAATTAATTTGCTTGGTATGATACTCATGGCCCCCACAAGGGAGGTGGGGAGGGATGGCAATACTGTAGCACTGGGGCCCGGATGTAAAGAGGGCCGGGTGGTAGTAACCGGAAAAATAGTAAATCTGAGTAAAGTTTTGTTGTTTTGAATTAAAAACAAGTGTGAAAAGAAAAGAAAAACTTTTGAACCCAAAACATTGTCCAAAATTAGACATTTTAAAAATTCAGGTAACCTTGATTTTTTACTTATTTCTTATGTATTGCTGTTTTTTTATGCTGTTGTCTTTGAGCGATTCCTAAAGCTAAACTCATTTTCATTATGAAATATAATTTATTCGTCGTTAACGTTAACGAGTAGCTTAACATTTATATTTGCACCTAAGAGTGCTATGGTCTTAAAACTATTATGCAGGGCGTTGTGTAAACTAATTCCTGCATTTTTCTCATATACTAGTTTTTTCTTTGTTAATGGATTGGTTAGCATAATTTGGTCCATATTCTTTCAGTTTAATCATTTTACATTAATTGAACTTTGTTATTAAATCAATAAACTAAAATAGGAAGATAATTTATTCTGAAATTATTTGAGTTCAGACACATAATACTGCCCAAGTTAATATGGGTTATATAAGTGCTTTTAAGAGTCGAGTTTTAAAAGGAATTAAATAATTTTAAAAAAGTTTAAAAAAGCTTAGCATTGAAATTGGAATTTTTAAGTAGTTAATTTCTTTACTTTTTTCCTTCCATTAATCAATGTCATAAATCAAGAACAAATTGTAAAATACTGTAAAATATTCAATCAAGTATTATTACATATAATTTTACAGTTTTCAGTAACTTAGGCAAATTTAATAGACATTAAAAAATACCCCTCCCCCTTTAGGGATAATGTTTAGCCTTAAACTTTCTACGGCACTGAATGTTAGTATGCTTAACAAATAAAAAAATAAAACAATTTTTAAAAATTTTGAAAAAACAATTTATCATTGTTGCTGTTCGAAGTTACAATAAAAAACTCAACAAAATACCAAAAAAAGTGTTTTTCAAAGAGGGCTTTCTAAAATTTTTATAATCTGCTTCACAATATTTTACCATAAAATTATCCATAACAACCGCCTAAATAAGACATTTAGGCGGTTGTTATGGATAATTTTATGGTAAAATATTGGTAGTATATAAAATTTTATAGAAAACTTTACCCATTATAAAAAATTTATAAATTCATAATTATAAAATTTTTTGAAAATTTCCGGAAATTTCCATCGTTGATCTTTGTTCTTGGTTAATATTCTTATTGCAAAGCTTTCATTTTCTAAATTTGAAATAAATTCTTTCTTATCAAAATTTAAAAAATTTATAAAAGAATTTACAAAAAAAGTTTTTTAAGTTTTTTATAAAAATTTATATTTGTTAATTTTTAGAAATTTTTAAAAATATTTTCCTTTAAACAGAAAGTTGATCATGTCAGATGAAGATAATTTCAATAACTGGGACCCAATGAAAATATCATATGAACAAAAGCATTTCAATTCTTACAAGGAACAGAAATATGACGATAATCCAGTTGAAAGACATTGCCCTACCAAAAGGTTGGTTATTTTCAGCTTTTAATGCAAATTTTATGCTATTATGAAAAGGTCTATTAACTCTGTTTGATTTTTTAAAATATAAATCTATATCAAAAAATATCAATTACTTTTAATATTCTAATCCAAAACAATCATTAAGGGGTTATGGTCAGCTTTTTTGTAAGCATTTCAGGATTTATGCTTACTATGATTCCCAAGTAAACCTTTGGGAGGCATAAATACATAAATAATAAAAAAAAAGTTATTTCAAATCATTTACTTTTTTGTTAATTTTTTTCATTAATTTGAGTCCAAGTTTCCAAAGCAAGATTTTCAGCTAATTTTTATGTTCTTTTTAAGACATGGTGTGCCAGCCTTTGGTTTTAAAATAGCCCAGAGGTTTTTTCAGTTTTAGTGTAAATAGTTCAACTTGGTTTTACAGCATGTGCCAATTCAAATTTCTAAAATTGTTGACATGCTGATTTTAACAGTTATATACTGTCTTAACTAAATGGTTATAATTTTATTCAGTTAAACTTTTTGTTTAAATAATGTTTAATGGATTAGTGGTGTATTAGTTGCGTATGAGTTGCTGGTGCCAATATAAGATGGATAGAAAAAGATTTTTACTGATACTAATTTATTAGCTGCTTAATAAAATTAACCAGGGTTGGAAAAAACTCAGGGTTTTTTATGGTTTTTTTTAAAAACTGATCAAAATTCCAAATTTTTATTATTGTAAGTGTACAAAAAAAATTTTTTCTGCTCTTAAATTTCAAAAAACACACAGGATAAGGGACCAAATATCCTTGGCTCCTGAGTGTTTAACTACTCACACTTCAGCACAATCAGCTCCTTCTTTTTCTTTATTGACAATTATATCCCCAATCAAGGGTCTTTCACTTATTGTCTTTTATTGCTCATAATGGTCAAATAGGTGCACCAGAATTATGGAGGTTTTGACCCCATAACCTCTTATAATGCGTTTGGATAAGATCTTTATGTCTCCTTATCCATGGAGTTCTGTCATACATTAGCCTTGATTGCTGATCCAAGTTTCTAGTGGCGCTGAATAGGGATAGGCATGCACAGATATACCATTGTAGATACGAGATTAATCATGGTTAAACTCGGATCTTCCTCTCACAACACCATGACTACTGAAAAATGTGTCACTGAACCCAAGTTTCAGCTTTGCTACTGATAGGGAGGTGATGTGTGGAGAAACAGATTTAATGCAGTAATTTCAAAGGGCGCAGGGTAGATTTGAATCTCAACCTCTTGATTGTGAGCCTAATGTTTTACCACTAGTCTACAACTACATTAAATCTATGGTGCCCAAGGGGCCTCCAATAACTATAAGCAATGTTAGTTAATTGCATTAAATTAAAAACATGTTCAGAATATTTTTAACATGTATTATTGCCAATTGGGATGGCTATTAACACTTTTTAAACATTTTTGCATCAAAAGAAAACTGTTAGCCTAATTGCTACTTTTTTTTAACGGAACGTTATACTATCTAGTTTCCCAAAAAATTCCTAGGCCTAATCAACACTATGCATTAAATATCTTAATTTTCTTATTTTATATGATCATGTTCGTATTTTTAAAATGGGGTGAGAATCAGCCAATTTGGGGTTACGTTGAACACTTCATGTTTTTGTTCTTTAGATTATGGCTAGATTCATAAATGGACTTATGCCTAAGTTTAGATTGTTCTTAAGAATACTGTTTTAAAGAATATTTGTTAAGAACCATTTTGGTGTCTTTACCACCAGGTTCTTTATTTTTTTCCTGGAAGACATTTTATCACCTCAGTTTTGCAACTGAATCTAAGTAACACAATATATATCTCTATTAATCTCTATTGTGTCTATTTCTTCACTTTTTTATTAAACTTAATACTGATGTTCATTTTCAACCTGCTGTTTATAGTCACCCCAATTGATGATCCATATTAAAAACTTTTAGCTGATATTAAATTTTTAAAACCTGTAAAATAGACAGATAAGCATGAGTATCATTTCACCAAACCTTGTCCTTTTGAAGTGCATACAAGCTTCCAACATGTTCTCCTGAACAAGCAAACATGTTGCAAACTTGCATGCACATAACATATGTATTTTTTAACATATCTATTAAGGTTGTATGTAATTCACAGGGATAAGTCCACAGCCTAGTAAATTGTAACATAACTTTTTTTGCCAGACAAATTTCTACTTCCAGACTGTGAATAAAGTTTAACAACTTTTATATATAGTGTTCTGCTTGTAGCTGAATTTTGCAGTTTATAACATAAACTTTACAAAATAAAGATCAAATACCAATATAAAATGATAGATCTAAAACGCTTGTTCAGTCATGTAAGCATTAAGAAGGAGAGGGCATATATTAAATAACTAGTAATCTCTGGTACTTTGAAATTTAGTTAATAGAATGATTTTTATTTCGTTTATAAATATTTAACTAGTTTACCCTATTATTTTAATATATATTTCAATAATATTTTTTAATTTTTAACTTGCTATATGGTTTAAAAAATAATAAATTACCAGCTTGCTACAATAATAATTATCGGTTTTGGATAATTCTGTTAGGAGTTTATGTTCTAAAAGTTATGTTCTAAATACCATTTTGTATATAAATACAGAGTATACAAGAGTACTTACAGTATTTAAGTTGCAATTTCTTATAAAGCATTTATAAGAGTTAAAATCAGACTTATCAGTTGTAAAGTATTATATTTAAAAAAAACCTGAATATATTTGGGTTTTTTTGTTTTTTTGCCAACCCTAAAATTAACAGAAGTATAAAATGCATTAAATTGTGTGATTTTTTTTCCTCAAAAATCATGAGCATACTTATATTAAAGTGTAGAGCTTTTAATTAATTGGGCATTATACAAATTGGACTCAAATTAAAATCCCTATTTTTAAAAGTTATCAAGTTAGACTAAAGTTATAACTTTAGTCTAACTTGATACATTTTTTTAACCCCAAAAGCAAATTATTTAAAATATAAAATTTGAAAAAGCTTATAAAATTTATAAAAATTGTTATTTTCATTTAAGTTTTAAAAATCTACCAAGATAAACAGTTTACTAAGAAATAAATGTTGATCAGCAAAAATCACACATTTTATTTTATTTTATCAAAATGTTTCTAAATTTGATATATTTCTAATTGAGAACATTTCATAATAGGTAGCTTTTGAAAATCAAAAGTTTTTATAACAAGAATTATATGTAATTTCTCTAAATAAAATAAGTCAGTTTTAAACCAAATACCAAGAAAAATTACAACTAAATGATTATTGTAATAAAAATTGTTTTGAGGCCATAACAATTTTAATTTAGAGTATAAAAATGGCACAAAAATATTATTGAATAAATAACACAAAAATATTATTGAATAAACAAATACAGAATGTTAAAAAATACCAAATAATTTTGGATTTTTTCTGACTTAAAAGTCATAGAAAATTTTTAATTAGTTTAATAAATGTTAATAAATTTTTTACAAATGAATTGAATTTTTTTTGAATGAAATGAATTTGAAATAACTAGAAATGATAACATTTCTTTTAAAGTCTAAATAATAAATAGCGATCATAAGTATTTGAGCAAATATTTATTTACTTAAATTCTTATGATCTCTCTATTTTATTGTTTAAATTGTTTAATAATCTCAAAAGTTTGAGATCATTTAATATCAAAACAATAAAGTAGTTTTCGTTTTAAGTATTAAAATTGATAAAATTTTAATAAAATTTGATAGCAGTATAAATAAATCATAAAATAGAGGCAGGCAAAATACAGTAGACAGTTATATCATTTAATAAGAAATCAATATCTGAATAATCCGCAAAGAAAAAAGTAAACCTTTTTTTTCTAAGAATGATTATCTTTTCATTTTTTTAAAATCAAATGATAATCTTAGATAATGTTTTTTTTTTTGTTTCTTACATAACTGAAGATACCGTGTTAGTAACTAAAGATGGTGTGTTTCTAGCTAAAGTGTTCATTTTTATTAAAAGTTTCATAACATTAAAAAAAATCAAAATCAAGATTTTTTTACTTTATATAAATCTGAACTCAATTCTATTGGATCTTTTTGTTGAGAACTTTTTGAAAATTCTAAAACCAATTCAATAATATTCATGTTGCAGTTGTAACAGGTAAATCATCATTATGTTTTGGGGATTATCTTTTTCCAGATTTTCCGGAACTCCTGATATTTTTCTTAACTTTTAGTTTTTCCGGATATCTGAAAAAAACTTGTATGTATGGAAAATCTGAAAAGTTTTCCATACATACAAGTTTAGGTATATATTTTTTATAATATATTTGTTTTTTAAACTTTCTCACTTATACAAAAGTGGGTAAAGTTTAACAAAAACTTGGAAGCAACTCAGTTAAAAACAAAATTAAGAAAATAATTCCTTTTTTTCCTCTTAATTATGCTTTTAGCTAAGTTGCAATATATTCCAAATATATTCCAGATTTTCTGGAGAATTTACCCAAACGATTTTCCGGATTTTTAAAATATGATCTTGATGATCTATGATGTATAATTTAGATTTTCGTCTGGTAAATGTATTAGTTTTGAAATATTTAATTTTTAATGCATTTCTCACTTGGAATAAAATAGTAAAGACAAACAAAAATGCATAGCAGTCTTCGAAGTCTGAGGTCTTCATATATAAGTCTGAATATCAATTGCAATCATGTCAGCAAGTTGTCAGTTGATTTTTACCCGTGGTTATTGTCATAGTTTTTACTTTTTAAGTATTTTAAACAAAGTTTGTTGAGACTGTTAAGCAATTTTAATTGTTTAACTTTTCTGCATTCTTTTATTTTTTTTAAGTTTTAACTCATTGTTTTCTACATTTGTATGCTTTGTGTTAATACTGTACGATATATTTGTGTATAAAAAGATTTTTATTTTTTTATTTTTACCTCTTATAATTTTTGCATGTACCATGAATCTCAATTGTACAATATTTAAATAAATGGTACGATATTTAAATAAAAAAATATTGACATAAAGGATGATAAAAGACATGCATCTTGTATAAAGCAGAAAATGTGAGTAGTAGAAACAATCAAAAAATATTTCTAAAGCACTGATTGTTGAGAAAATAAAAACAGTTAATATAAAAGAATAAAACTTAGCTGAATAACAAGTCATATAAGAAAAGTTCTTTGCTAATTTTGCCCAAAATCCGACCTGCATGTGAAAGAAGGATTGTTACCTGCCTTTATTATTTATACAATTAAAGATTATTCAAAAGTCTCCTATAACCTTACTTTCTGAAAAATATCTATTTATAAAAATTTGACAAGTCAGATCTTTGCAAACAACTATTTCTCTAATTTGTTTAGACATTTTTTTTAAATAATTTTTTATATTCAAAACTTGCTTACTATAGTTAGGAGTTGGTTGGTTTTGAATTTTTGATAAAATTCTACTTGTTTTTTGTATTTTAGTTTAGATGGTTCCGAAAAAATATCTCCTACTAAATGTGGCGTAGACGAAGTGCGACTTCATGTATACAACATTCCTTTATCAATGACTGAGGTTTGTACCTTTTTGATTTTGTTATAAGTTTTTGGTTTTATATTTAACTTAGTTGTATTTTTATTAGTTGTATTATTTAGATAATTATTTATTGTGCAATTTAAAGTTGCTTAACTATTCTGATAAGATATATATTTAATATTGTGAAATCATGGACATTAACTTTAAAAAAAAAAGGGTAAAAACTGCTCTTTTTTTTACATTTAAAAAATAAAAAAACTTGAAATATTTTAAAAATTATGATAATCTGAGGTTAACCATGCGCAACAAATTGAAAATGATTGAAATATGCAAAGAATTTCTAATAAAATAATATTAAGCTTATTTTGCCATTAAAAATTTTTAAAAAGATAAAAAAAGATTCATTTGCATACTTATAAGTTATTATACTGTTGATGTATATTAGAAACATCAATTATTGTATATTATTTAACATAAGTTTGGTGGATTGAAATTTATTGCATTTTTCATGCTGGAAAAACTGATAATTTTTTGACAAGGTGTCTAGTACTTTAGTATTGAAAATTGGCTGTGTAATGGCACCGAAATAAGATCAGAAAACATTAAAAATCATGCACAAAAAATTAAAACAATACATACGTGGAAAAAAAAAAGAATAATATACATAATTTTTTCACAAAAATCCCAAGTACCATGTTAACATAAAACATATTATAACAAGTTTCTTCTTAATAAACCAAACTTAAGGTTTTTAAACGCTGAGAACTAAGAAATTATGTATAAATGTTAAAAAGGTTCCCCATTTCATTTCTCATCACTTTTTTTAGTCTGTATGAAAAGTTACAAACAAATTTAATGTGTTTTGTTACTTAAGAATCCTTACCTTCAAAAAAAAGTTTTTGAAAAAATTTTCTTATGGCAAGATTTTTTATCAATAATGGTCTCAAGACAAGAATAATAGTGAAGTAACATAAAACTTAGTACTTTCTATACATGGTTGGAAAGAGTTAAGAGGATAAAAGAGTTCATGAAAATAGCAAGTTAATTTGTCAAACATCAAATATTTTATGTTGCACTATGGAATCGCTATTTATAATAAAAATGAGTTTGATGATCCTATATAGGAAGAAGCACTTTTGCAAACCTTATGTTTACATAAATATGGTATGCGATAAATAGCATACTAAAGCCACTAGAATTCTTAAATTATTGAAACATTAAAAGATTATTTAAAAAAAATTAGTGAAGAATTGAAATAATATTAAATAAACAGTTAAGCATTAGATAGTAAAGGGCCAATTACAGAGCTCTTCGGCACACCACTAAATATATTTCTTTGTCTTCTATTCTTAGTAAATGTTTCAATTCATATTAATAATGAACCAGAAATAACATTTAAGTTTTATCAATAATCTTTTATGTGGCACAAAATCAAATGCTGCCTTAATTCAAATATCATATTTTTTATCTCAGGAATATATCCTAAGACAAAATACAAATAATACAAAATTGTGTCTGCTGTCTCAATAAGAATAGTTATTCAAATTTATTTCTCAATAAAGCCGTACTGATGCTTTGAAAAAAGGTTATTTACATTAAAAAAATTCCTTACCAAATTACCCCTTCCAGAACCTAAACTTAATTAAAGTGAAATTGAATAATATTTTAACAATGAAACTCGGTACTCGGTTACTTGGCACAAGTAAGTTCAAAAACTGTTAGTGTATTTTTATAGTGTAAAATAATTATAGTGTAAAATTAATGGTTCTTATATTAAATATCTTTTATTTACAATATTTGTAGGAAGGTCTTGCAAACTTATTTTCTTCAGTTGGAGATTGTTACAATGTGAAAAGATCAAAATCGATTTCTGACAAAAATACTACTTATGGGTAAGATTTAATGTAAAACTTTTGGTTTGCATTTTTTTTTTGTATACATTAGGGTGGATCTTAAAACAATATTTTTATTAAATCTGCTCTCTTCCCATAAGAATGTTTTATGTAATGAAATAACACCAAGATTCAAATATTTTTTATATAATTTTTAACTAAGTGTAAAAAATTATATAAAAAAGCTATATAATATAAAAATAAGCTCTTCACTCTAAAATATCAGATTAAAAATACAATTGTAAAAATATAGATAACACAAATCAAAAATAAATATACACAAAAAATAATAATAATAATAACTTGGTGTTTCACCCAGGCTAATAAAAAAATGTGCAACTTTTCACTTATTCCCTTAATGAGCTATTACTTTTAAAGGCTTGTGAACATATGTTAATCTAAATTCATCGAAGTTGTAGATGCAATTTGCTTCAAATTGGTTTTCCAAATTATCAAAATCTTTGAACAGCAGCTTTATTTAAACCAAAAACTCGATTTATTGATACTGACTCAGGTTTTCGAATAGACAAAACGGGTTGTTTCAAAAATCCAGCTATAAAGTCTCTACCTGCTAGTTTCTTTAATAAATCGAGTCTTTGGTTTAAATAAAGCTGCTGTTCAAAGATTTTGATAATTTGGAAAATTTTTGATATATTTGGAAAACCAATTTGAAGCAAATTGCATCTACAACTTCGATGAATCTAGATTAACATGTGTTCACAAATCTAGATTAACATGTGTTCTCTCGACCTGTTGTTTCAAAAATCCAGCTATAAAGTCTCGACCTGCAAGTTTCTTTTCAGTATTGATATTAATGGATGGTTTATTTTATTGTGTACAACGTAGTCATGCACCTCCCTTTGAAGTTCATTAATTGATAGTCCATCAAAGTCCATTTCGATTATTTACTGTGCCAAAACTTTTTCTTGGACATCAGATATCTCTTTTCTGTAAAAACCAAGCAATTTTATGTGTGGTTTATCAACCGCCATTGTTTTTATTGATTCATTACCTCTTTTGTTAAGAGAATATTTTGGAACCAAATATTCATCATTCATCAAAACTTCCATGTTTTGTCTTTCATTTGTTATTTCAAGCCATCATAAAAACCATAAAATGTTTTCAAAAAGTTTTTTGACTTTTCGGAGTATATATCAGAGTATCTAAAAATTAAAACAACTAAGTAATGGACTGTCTTATCTTTCTCACAAAGACTGTGTTAAAAATATAAAATTCCTACCTCAAAAATCAACCTAAGTTTTTTTTTATTTGGATAAATAATAAGTCTTTTTTCTAAAAATAATCAGGTGACACAGGTACTTTTCAACATTTATCAAGAATATGACTTGCATTGATCTTGTCTTCACTAAGAAATGCGTTAAAAAAAAAAATGGCTTCACTAAGTCACAAAAATACTAGATATTATGTCATTAAATAAATTAAACATTCCACAAAATTGTGTGTTAGTTTGTTAGTGTATTAGGTGTTCTTAGCAAGTAAAACCTCAAACTAAATGCTTTAAATTAATGAAGGACTACGATGATTACTATCACAAGAAAGAATTGTCCCTGAAAGTTGGTCTTATCTTCCCTGTTGTTGCATACTGCCCAGAATTGCCCTAGTTGGTTTTTACTTTATACCTGAAAACTGACAATTTAAAAAAAATTTTTAGCATTTCAATATTTTGAATTATGCCATTCTAGTTATTTTTAATTACTTAATTAGATAATTTGAGAAAAAAAAATTAAGTTTCAAATTTATATATTTAGCTTTGTTTCTTACCGTAATGTGCGAGATGCTGAAGCTGCTATCTCAAAATTTAACGGATTTGTTTATGGTGGCAAGTACACATTAGGTGTAAAGTTATCTACTGGAAGAAACCACCAATCAATGAATAAAGAAAAAATTCTATGGGGTGATAGCGGTCTAGATGGATTAAGTTCTGGTGAAAGTCATGATCAAGAAAACAGGTAATTTTTTTTTTTAGATATATACTTTTTATACTTAATGTTGTTAAAAGTTTGTATTTAAAAACATTTTTGAAAAATTAGTTTCACAAATTTTTTTACAAAGTTTTATTTGTTTATTTTTAAATTATTCGTGTTTTCTATTTTGTTTTTGATGCGGTGTTGGTGTAATGGTAGAGCGCTCGCCTCATAAACAAGAAGTTCCGAGATCAATCCCCATCATGTCCCTGGTAGTACTGCGCTCAACTTGTTTCTCCGCACAGGGGCCTTGTTCGTCAAGATTCGTGTTTCAAGGATTTAGAGTTAAGAGAGGGTTGTATCCATAGCTAAAAGTAGCTTCCTTGATTGTAGTGGCCTTTATGGCCTTAAGGAAGTCAACTGAAATTAAAAAAAAGTCTTTCTAAAGTATTGTTTAAGTTAGAGAACTCTTAGATCCATTATATATATATATATGTATATGTATATATATATATATATATATATATATATATATATATATATATATATATATATATATATATATATATATATATATATATATATATATATATAAATAAAAAATATATTAAAATAAAAAAATACATCTTTTTTGTTGGTACTCAGATTTTTGTGCCTGACGGAAATCATCTGTCATATATTTTTAAATCAAGAAAGTTAAAAAACTGTTAAAAATACAAATTAAAAGATACTGGAATCTGACATTAAAAAGTTAATTTTAGCTTGTGTCGAATTGACAAAGTAGGAATTTATGTCTTTGTTGACATTTTGATATAATTTTAGTTTTTTTATATTTTATTAATCTAAAGTAATAAATGTTTGATTTACAATATTGTTGCTCAAGCAGTTATTGTGAAAGGAACAATGGTTTTAATAAAGAAAGTTGCAGTTATTTTTATTGATGGTTGGATTTTTGTTTAGGATGCGCTTGTTGTGTATGTTAGTTAATGATTTCATGTTCAGCATTCAACTGTAGCTGATTTTTACAGTGTTTTTGTGTAGTTAGTGGTTAATTTGAAAATGTTTGGGAATCAAGTTTAAAAAGCATTTCCCTATATTTGTGTTGACATTTGTGCTAAAAAGAGGATTGTACCAGATTATTTTAAATCTACCGTTTTAAATTATTTTAAGTTGTACCATCTTAAGTTCTTTTAAGTTGTTTTTATTGTTTTAAGTTAGGTTGATAGGAGATTGCTTTTGAAGTACATTCGTAGTGCTTCAGTATAAATAGATACAGTTTTCTTGAATACTTCTTTTCTACTTGAATATCTAGATCTCAGTTCAGCATAGCAAGATTGTTGTTTTAGTATACTAGGCGGTTGTTTAGACTAAGCATGTATGTAGTTTAAAGTATTATCATGTTTGCAGTATGGTTGGTGTGACTGGTCACGAAGATTAAGAGTTACATAAAGGTAGAAAACAATTTTGAAGTTGCTCTGTATAGATATGCTAAGATTGTCGTTACACTTAAATAAGTGCGTGATATGCTTATTAATTCTCTCCATTTGTGGACCGCTAGCATTTTTAAAAACTGCTAATTTGAAATTTGTTAAAGAATGAATATCCCTACAAATTCACATAACTCTACATCATCAAACCCACCCATTCTAGCATCAAATAAACTGGTTGATTTTTCATCCAAACCTGTTTATTATTAAACAGTAAAGATTTCCTTTCATGAATAATAATTGACTTATGTTATGCGCTTATAGTGAGATGAGAGTTGTTTTTCACAAGTTAAAGGGTAGAAATTGTTGATACCAATAATGAGGAATTTATAAAGGTGTTAAGCATTTAACACCTTTAATATATATATATATATATATATATATATATATATATATATATATATATATATATATATATATATATATATATATATATCATTATCAATATCAATATATAGGTCAAACACCAAACACCTTTAGATCAGCAATATATATATATATATATATATATATATATATATATATATATATATATATATATATATATATATATATATATATATACTGCCGATCTAAAGGTGTTTGACCTCATTTCTATGTTTTATTTAAAAGAGTTCGCCTAATATTATAAAAATATCAGAAAAGTTTATAGTTTGTTGCGTTAGTTTGAAAAGGTTATACCTGAAATTTTTTTTATTAGGAGAATTTTAAAAAAAATTTTTTAATTTTTTAAAATGTTTAAATAAATTTATTTGTTATTATTTTTAATTTGTATATGTATTCTTTTTTTTAGTGAAAAATACATAAATAAATAAAAAGTTATAATATAAATATTTTTATTTTGACATTAAAAAAAAAAAAAAAAAGATTTGTTTGCTTTTCTCCTAATATTAAAAAAAAAACATTATTCAACCTGAACGTAATTACAAAACATATATAAAATAATTTTCTATTGCCGTAAAATTGCCTAAGTTTGGTCACCATTTAACTTTGGTCCTTTAAGAAAAAATATAAAAAAAGCATACAAAACTCAAATTTTACAAACTTTTTTTTCTCAAATATTATTTGTATTTAGTTCGTAAATATGAATCTATTAAAAAAATAGTAACATTTAAATGCAACCTGCTGAAATAATTCTTTAGCAAAACAACACTTTGAAAAAATGCATGCTAATAAAATCTAAAATAAGCAAATTATTATAATAAATGATCATATTTAATCTTAGTATTATTAAGAATCACCAAATTAAATATATTTACAATTTTTGAAAGTTAACTACTTTTTTTTTAAGAATTCGTAAAATTTTGAAATACTCTTACTCCGGTCATTCACGGAAAAACAGCAAAGGAGACGATTATAATGGATACACACCGTTGTATAAACAGTGCAATTTGTATTGAATTAAATACAGGCTGTTTCAGGAAGCGCGTGCGGTCGCATGCATTGTGTATGTCCACGCTTAAAGTTATTTTTTTAGACAATTTGACCACATTTTTATATAGTAAGCGTTTTAAGATTTTGCGGCAAAATGAAGCTATAAGAAACTAGAAAATAAATCAGCAATACTCGAAGAAAAGAACCAAAGACTATACAAAATAGTAAACCTAAATAAAATAAGCTAAAAATGATTTCTTAATAAAAAAAAGAAAATTGTGGACAAAAAAATTATATATCTAAATATTTACTGTTTTTGTTTTCTTATTTTTAAAGTGTTTGTTATTTTCCACTACCAAAATTGATACAAGTCGGGGAAAAAAGTAGATAAGAATATAACAAAAATAAAAATATTTTTTTAACAAGTTTTTTATGTAAAAAAAGAAAATGAAGCTGCAAAATTTTGCATCAGATGCAAAATATATTTATTAAAGAAACTACGTTATTCCTTTAATTCCGTCAATTTTAAGTCAGCTTTAATTCCGCTTATTCCGTCATTACCAAAATTTATTAATCAAATAATATTTTTGACAAATAAGTAACAATTTATTTTCTTATTATATAAGTATTGAGAAAAAACGTCAAACATAGCAAAAACTTTGTTTAAAAGCAAAGACTTAAAAAGGAACAAATGAATAAACGAAATAAGCAAATAAACGTAAGGAAAAAATTAACAAAATTTCTTATAGTTCTAGCGTACATAGCAAAATAGTTTTTAATTTATATGGACTGATAAAAATCATGAATAAATTGTATATCAAAACTTTCAATTGTTGTTAAATCAATAAATGATGTTTTTTTCAACAACAACTCTAAAAAAAAGAATAAAAAAGTTGTATAAAAATTTTATAATTTTTTTTTTTTATTTATACTTTCTTAATTAATAAATTTTCTAGTTTATTTTATTAAACTTTATATTTTGTCACAATTTTGTTTCCTTATTTAAGAATTTTTTTTTTTTTTTCTCAGTAAATAAGTTTAGCTTTCTGCCGTGAATTATTGAAACGCTTTAGAAGTTAAAATATTCAAACTGCCATGGTCAGTTAGTCTAAAAAATTTTAGACTAACTGACCATGGCAGTTTGCATATTTTAGAAAGAGAAAAAATTTCTCTTTAGTTAAGTTTTCTTTCTATTTTTTATAGTTTAAATTGTTAATAATTTTTTTCCTTTATTAGTTTTTTTCACCGCGTTTTTAATTATCTAAAAAGTTGTGGTAAAGTTTTCAGTTTCAAAAAAACAATTACACGCATCATGATTGAAGTGCAATTACATGCTTTTCCTGTTCACGACTCTGTGTGTGTGTGTGTGTGTGTGTGTGTGTGTGTGTGTGTGTGTGTGTGTGTGTGTGTGTGTGTGTGTGTGTGTATATATATATATATATACACACACACATATATACCCCTCTTAACCTTGGCAAATAAATGCAAAGGACTTGACTCCAAAAAATACAATTTACCTCGGCATTACCTTGGCAACATTTTCAAAATTGAATTAAAGTTTTGCTTTTTTAATAAATTGACCTTTATTGTAAAACTTTTCTGTCTATGTATTTATAAATAATGCTATGTGTATCTCAAAACAGTTTTGCTAAATTTAGAAGTTTGCTTGTAATCCTGGTTGGTATAAAAAATTGACATCTGAAATCGCAATAAAAGACAAACAGAGTGTATTCCAAATTTTTGTCAACTTTGTTCTTCAGGCTAACAAAAAATATTTCATAGAATTTTAATTCATTTCTAAAGATCGATTGGACTTATTTCTCAGAAAACTCATAAGTT
Source organism: Hydra vulgaris (assembly GCF_038396675.1). Taxonomy (NCBI): domain Eukaryota; kingdom Metazoa; phylum Cnidaria; class Hydrozoa; order Anthoathecata; family Hydridae; genus Hydra; species Hydra vulgaris. The sequence goes on from NC_088922.1 coordinate 7,948,465, forward strand.
CATATCCTAATTGTAAGTCCGATTGGTCTGTTTCCTAATAACAATGAGAATGAACTGAGTCGTTTTGGTCCCATTTCAGGGTCATGCTACTGTTGATCAAGAATTTACTGAAAGCAAATATTTTGTCATTAAAAACCTTTATTTCTCAGCAAATAATATGCAACTAAATCTTTTAAATGCATATTCTCAAAACCTTTGCTGTTCATGCATTTATTATTTAAATAAAGAATTGAATTTAAAAAGAAACTTACAGCGGTTTTTAAATGCATAAATTTTTCTGAATAATTTATTCTAGCTAAACAGTAATAAAAATTCTTTATCAAGCTTTCGTATCAAGTTTATATAAAGGTGTTTCCGATAGTCGAATTCACTCATTAATTCCACAACAAATCAAGAAATTTTCATGAATAGAAGAAACTACCATTCTCTATGACATCTTTTTGTGTGTTTATGTATATACTATATTTATATGTGCAGGGTTGTACCCTCAAGTTTTTTCCCGGTTGCCATGCGGGCAACTGAAATGGTTTTTATTGCTCATTTAAGTTGTCTGATAATCAGTTTTCGGATGTAATAGTTTTTTTGGCGGTTTTTTGGAAAATACTGAAGAAAAAAATAAAGATGTCTGACTACTTAATAAGAAACAGTTTAGTTAATTGATTAATTAAAAAAAGTGAAATGTTATAACCTGTTAAAAAATAATTTTTTCATAAAAACTTTAGTTACAAAAAATATTGGTAGAAAGATAACTATAAATAATTTTAAAGATCAGCATTTTTGTTGTAGTCAATATCTGTTTTGTGTCGTTTCTTTTTTTTTTGTGTCAATCTTAACAAAGGTATCATTACGTGAAGCAAAAAAGTTGAAAGCCAAAACTGCAAAGAAACTTTTTATAAAAAGTACAATATTTTATTATTCTCTCTTAATCTTCAATCAAATTTAATTTAGTTGAATGTTTATAACATGTTTATGTTTTAAACATTTTTCATTACACTTCTTTTGTTTTAGAAAAAAAGAATTTCCATGCGCATCATTAATGCATTCTAATAATGATTTTTCACATGCACTCTAATTATGTTTTTTATTTTGTTAATTTTCTTTGACAATGTTAAAATAAAAATTTATTTTAATAATGAAAAACAAGAAGTTTAGTGTTACTAATGATTCAACTGCCCATTCATGTGGTTCAAAATGTGACTAAGATTTTTAAAATGTTACATTTGCATGGCCGACGACACAGGTTTTTAAAGTGGAGGAGGACAATCATCAATTTCTTTAAAAAGTTTTTATATCTAGGGATTTCTTTTAAAAAATGAAATGGTCCTTTACAAAAAAAATATGGAGGGGGAGGGCACATGCCCCCTGGCCCTCTCTTCTCCGGGTTTCATTGGCTCTGATTTGGATTTATAGGAAATTTTATTTTAAAACTTATTTTAAATTAATAAGAAACGTGCTTCAAAATGCAACGTTTAAAAAACAGTCCAGTTGCACTTTAAAATATTAAATCGTGTGTCAGCTTCTTTTAATTAAGTTTAGTAAAATTATTTAAAGCACCGTTGTGTACTCATTATTATATGAAGTATATACTATTTTAAATGCTTTTTAAAGTTTTCTATTAAATAATCGCAAGGAATAATTTCTTCATATATCAAAATACGGTTTTATTATTAAACACACTTTTGTAAGTAACAAAATGTGTGGTCATCCTGTCAGGAGTCTGACAGATTTTTTTTAATTTCAGTTGCCCTTGGAGAAAACATGTTGTCCTGTGCCACTGGACAACCATGAGGGTACACCCCTGATATGTGTATATATTATAAGTATATATGTGTATATTTTTCTTTTTTAGTAAGAATTCTACACTTTCTGGTGACTCATCAACAGAGCTCTCTAAAAACACTGGACACTCAAAAAATACAACTAAATTGATTAAAAATGAAAGCACTCGGTTACACATACAAGGTCTTGATGTTTTGGCGAATAATGTATGTTCTGTTTTTTATTTATTTTTTATATTATATTTGTACTAAAATATATAAATATAGATAAAGAAAAAAATTTTTAATAAAAAAAAAGAAAAATTCAACAACTGAATTCTTTTTTTTTTTTAAATAAAAGAACTTAATTAAATTTAAAAAAAATTAAATATGATTTTAAAAGTTTAAATTTAACATTGAAAAAATGGTTTTGTTATTTTTTTATGAATTCTTTTTCTTATTATTTGCAAATTGATTATGTAAAAACCTTTTAAGTCATAAACTAAAATATGTAAAATCAACCAAAAAGTTTGATTTTTTGATTATAATAAAAGGAATAGCGTTTAGTTTCATTTTTCACAAATGGAAATGAATTTTTTTTATTTCTTATTAATTCAATATTACATAAAGTTCTAATGACATAAGTTTTGTGAACATAAACTTTGTTCATTAATATCTTATTATTATTTGATAAAATCCATCTATAAATTGTATTTATAAACTTTGATACCTTTACTAAAAGTAGTTAATTAAATACGTAAAAAAATTGTGATAAAGCAAACTGACTTTTCATTTACATTATAGAGTAGCAAAAATGTGTTTAGCGTAGCTAAAATAGGAGGTGAGAGGGGTCCTAAAATTTAACCTCTGATATATATCAGAGGAACAGATTGATGTCAACATGGTGATCTATATCTAGATCTTCATCATCTAGCTGTATCAAATTTACCCAAACATCAAATATGACAGTTGTTGCAATCTTCTTTTTTTTTTAATATCTTCGGTTCCAACAAGGCAGCAAGCAACCACTAATAGAGTTGGAAGTTACTGGAATCTTCTGTGATTCACTGTTGGGAGGATCAATATACAAAATAGGGATGTGCCAGGTACTCGGTTTGGATCCGGTAATTCAGCTGTTTTCCCGGGTACCCGGAATTGGCCATTTTGTTACAGGACCCGGGTATCTTTAAAGAAATTTGTAATAAGCATAAGCCTTAAGCACTTTAACTATTTGTTTTAGTGGTACTTGAAATTGTGTCAAAATATTATCTACAGCATTGTTTTTAGTTTAAAATTCAACCAATAAACTTCTTGATATAAGTCTAAGAGTGTCATGGGGTTGCTAACCACAAAATCTTATTTGCCTAATATAGGTGTGTCTCACTTTGAATATTCAAAAAAATATATTTTTGCATAATAATCAGAAAATATTTCAAAAAGTAAACTGATTTAAATGGATATAAAATCAGTAACACAAAATAAAATAACTAGAGAAACGAAGGAATAAAAGTATTTGAATTGATTCTTTTTATTGTGTGAGAAACTTTTTCGCGAGAGTTTTTAGTAATTAAACTGAATGAATGAGTACTTTGATCTAACTGAGTTGAATGGATAAATGCTTTGGTCTAACTAAGTTGCATAATTCGTTTTTAAATACAGTTTTTGCTAAACAATTGTTTAGAATAACTAAACATTTACAATAGATTAAATAAATTTTGATTGTTTACAATAAACATATAGGATTTCTTAAATGTTAATTGTAAACAATCGTTCAAAGATTTATTTAAAATTATTAATATATTTGCTATATAAGTATATATACATTTTTTATAATTATTTAATTTGAATTTTATTTCTTTTATTTAAATTTTATTGTCTGAAAATGATTTTACTTTAAATGCTTCAAACGATGAAAACATTTCGAACTTATTTTGAACGATTATAACACTTTTCATTTATGTTAAAAAATCTTGAAAGTAGAGGTAGAAGGTAAATATTTTACATATTCTTCTACAGAACCTTTTTCTAATGTTAAATAGTTAAATAGCTTATTATTTAAAATGTTGTAATAATAATCTTTTTTTTTTTAATATTTAATCAAAAACATATCTTCATTATCTTTATAGAAATTTTATTTGAAAGTAAAATTATGTCTAAAATAAGTATAGTGTGGAAGTTCTTTGATATAAGCACTGCTCCTCATATGTGCAAGTGCAAACTATGTGATAGCTTAGTTATGAGAGTGGGGAAATCATTAAAGTCTTATAAAACTACAGCAATGGTAAAACATTTGCGCTTAAATCATACCAAAATGTTTGAACTAGAGGAGAAGAAAAAGGTTCAATCGTCACTGTCTTGTGCTACTTCTTAAGCCACAGTTGCTTCTACCACCAATATTACAGGACAAAGCAACATTATTTTTCCACAAAAAAAGCAATGGGATATCAATGACCACAGATCTGTTTGAACCCTAAAAATAATAGGAAAACTTATCGCATTAGATATTTTCTATTGTTAAAGATATGGGATTTAATGAACTGATTAAAGATGCTTACCCCAATTATAAATTATCATGTAGAGCATATTTCACTCAAAATGTAATCCCTAGCATGTATGATATATTGTTTAAAAATATAAATCTGACAACATAAATTTGGACAGAGGATATTACAAAAATCGCATTCTTAAGCATTACTAGACATATATATATATATAAATATATATATCAAACTAAATTTACCCAAGAACCTGTTGTTCTTTGAGTAATTCATTTTTCTGAAAATCACACAGGTGTTCATATAAAAGAGTATTTACAAAAAGGTTTAGAGTCTTTTGAAATCCTGTTAAGCAAAGTTCATGTTATTGTTACTGATAATGCAAGTAATATGAAGGCTGGAGTAAAAAATAGTGGCATGTTATCAACTCCATGCTTTGTTTATATTTTGCAGCTATGTATTCATGACTTTATATTTAGCCAAAAATCCATCAAGAACATTTAACTTAAGCAAAGGAATAGTAATTAACAAAGCAAAGGAAGAACATTTAACTTAAGCAAAGGAATAGCAACACATTTTAATTATTCCCCAATAACATGTGCAAAATTAAAATCAATTCAGCAGCTATTAAGTATTGTACCTTACAAAATGAAACAAGATGTTCCGACTAGCTGGAACAGTTGGTTTCAAATGCTACAAAGAATGTTTGAACAAAAAGTTCCTTTAGCCACTTATGCAGCAGAATTTGATGAAATTAAACTTCCTGATAACCATCAATGGGGAATAATCAAAAACCTTGTTCACATTCTTGCTCCATTTGAAAACTTAACAAAAAATGTTGCAGAAAGGACGAAACTTGCGCACAAATTATACTAAATGTTCTTGGACTGAAAATTTTGAATGATAATTATCCCAGAAAATTATGATGATGATTGATGAACTAATAAAATCTGTTACTAAAAGACTTAATAAATATTTGCTTAATAAAATGTTATGTGTATCAACATTTTTAGATCCGTGATATAAATTACTTTATCAACACGTAGAAGAAGATGTTATTAAGGTGTGGGTTGAAGAAGCATCAAGGAGCAGAAGATGTTGTTGACTCTGGTTCAGACAATGTTCCAGTAGTGATAGCTTCGGCCTCTGCTGGATTCATTAGCATTGATGATTATTTTTAAGATTTAAAGCTTCTATGAGAGCTGGAAGAAAGCAGATTGAAAAACGTTTTGAGGTAGAAAGAGAACTAGGAGAGATTAAAGTTGTTACCACTGAACTAACAAAGCAGCAAACAATATTAAGGTCTGCAATTACTCGTGAAATTCACAACTATTTGTCTCTGCCTCTTTTAGAAAATGAAGGTTGTCCATTTTAGTGGTGAGGTAAATGTGGGATGCAATTTGAAAAACTAAAAAAGATGGCATCAAAATATCTTACAGTGCCTGCTTCATCAATAGAAAGTGAATGAAATTATTTAGTGCTGGTGGGGACATATACAAAGCGACAAGGAGCAGACTAAAATCAGATAACGGAGAATACTTATTGTTTGTTCATTATAATCTAAAGTTAATTAAACAATTAAAATAAGATGCAGCAATTAAGTGTTGTCTATGTTCTTTTTTATTTGTTTTAATTTTTATCATTTTATTCACACTACAGTCGAGAAGTGTGAATAAAATAATCGACTATAGTGTGAATAAAAATACTCTTTTTTTTTCCTGTTCTCTTTCTCTCTTAATATTTTTTTCCATAAGATAACTTATAATTAATTAGCGCATGTTAGCGATTATATAGAGATTAACAACCCTGAGGAAGAAAGAACAATCTTTTTTTTTTTTTTTTGTTATTCACCTCCTCAAGGCCCAGAAGGCCACTGCAGATGAGGAGGCTACTTAATTGTGGTTATAACCCTCTCTTAACTCTATAACTCCGAAACACGAACCTTGACGAACAAGGTTGCTGCGCGGAAAAACAAGTTGAGCGCGGTACGACCAGGGACGTGGTGGGGATCGAACTCGGAACCTCTCGCTTATGAAGCGAGCGCTTAACCACTACCACATACAGATATCAAATTTACACTTTACAAATATCAAATTTGCACTTTAGTTTGTATAATTTGAATTAGTGACCTCGAGTGTAAATATTGTTATTTATTAAAGAAAAACTTTATATATTGGCAAAATTAATAAGCATTATTTTGTTAAAACAATTCAGCACTTGAAATTTCACACGCTTTTATTCCAATTGTTTAGAATAAAATTTTGATAAAACAATAAAAATGGACTCAGTGCCTGGTACCCAAACTCACACCTGGTATTTTCTTCCAGGGACTCGTCATAAACTGGTTCCGGCAATTCTCTAATACAGAAAGCTTAGGAAAATGCTAAGAGCTATCAACATGGATGTTTTCCATGTTGTTAGCTCTTAAAAAATTCTATTAGAAAATAATTTTTTGATAACATTTACCCTACCTGAGTCATATAATGGAGTTTACTCTACATTTACAGTCTGCCAAAATCAGATTCTTAAGCTTGAAAATGTCCATATGACATCTTGACTAACAAATTTAGTTCTTAAAATCTGTTCCTGAAAATCTACCTACTATATTTGGGATCCCTTTAAAATTAAGTTTGGTTATCTGGCAGTGGAAAGCATAAAATGCATAGTTAGCTTCACAGTGTTAATACCAATAGTACAATCACGAAAATGTTGTCTTCTTGCCTTTTTAAACTCTGATGCTGATAGAATTAACGTGATATGTAAACAAAAATCCCTAAACTCAGATTTTTCTCAGATGCCTCTTATGATCTAGATGAGAAAAGAATTCCTTGAGAATGTGCAGTCTTTAACTTTTTTGATGCACTAAGGTAGAAAAAGGTTTCAGTATTTTCTTCAATAAACAAAAATTTTTTTAAATAAAAAAGTTTGTTTTGCATCAAAATCATCAAGTACATATACAGATTAATATATCAGGCTTAGTGGGAGTAAATGAGTGCAAGATTGACAAAAAATTCTCCTAAAACAAACATGGCAAGCCATGCGAGCTGCCCCTCTAAACAGCTGCTTAGGAGAGCTTTTGGTTTTTGCACGAGCTATCTGTTTATTCCTTATTGCTTATTAAATACAAAGTTTTAGTTTTTAAACTTGTTACAAGCCCAGGACGCAGCAAATCGCTTTTTTTTTAAATGAATGTTGGTGTTCATCTTTATTTAATGACGAACGTCTAATTTAAGAGATATTTGTGATATAAGGAAGTTTTATTTTCAAATAATTTTTATTCTAGTTAATAAGTTATATATATTAATGATGCTTATTGAATTTAATTAATTTTTATTTCTTCAAAACAATTTTTTATGCATTTGCAAAGTGCGCTTAAATTAATGATAATAAATATGCAATGACCTGACGATCGTAAACTGTTATCCATTGGTGCTAAATAATGAATTTTTCTCGATAAGTTTGCTAAATTTATTTATAAATAAAATAACGCATAAACTTTTTAAAAAAGAAAATTAAAATGCTAAAGCTTAAAATAAAGTAAAAGTTGTTTTGGCATTTCTTTTTTAAAACTTTTAATAATAAAATCATATTAAGTATTTAATAATAATATAATAAAAATGTCATATTATTGAAGTTGTTAAAAACACAAAAAATTAAAACTATATTAAACATATTCTATATATTCTATTAGATTATATATATTTCAGCAAAACTTAAAAATTCTTCTCAAGCATTTTAAAAGTGATTTTAATATGCACTTTGAAAAACATTACTTTGCTTTAAGAAAAAAAAGAAAATTAAAAAAAGCATGTTTTAGAAAAAAGCGAACATAATGTTTAAGCATGGTTTCTTTTTTTGTTATTGCAAATGCATTTATTTTAAGTAAAAAAAAAAATTTATTTTAAGTAAAAAAAATTTTTGGATGCTTTTGTTAATTTATTATTTTATATTTATTTTTTATTTAGTTAATATTAAGTTAATTATGTGGACTGTCAATGTTAATTGTTTAAAAACAATACTGCTAAATAAATATTTAGGACAGTATTTTTTGTGTACTACATACTGCTGCTACTACTACGCATTAGGCAATCAAAAGTTGATTATCTATCATCAACAGTCATCTTCAACAGGGCAGACTTTGATGCATCTGCAAATTCTTTCTGGTGAAGATCAACCAATTGAAGAAGAAACTGATTTGGTTTTCATCTTTTAGAACTATCTGATAAGAAGGAATCTGATTTGAGTTAGTATTCTCTCTCTCCAATATAAAAAGAACTGCTTCAATTGTTGCCCCAATACTTTTGGTTAAAAAAAAAGTTTTGGCATAATGTAAATGGCTTAACCTATAGGTAAAATTTCTTACGTAAAATTCACATAACATTGGTGGTACTATAAAGCATATTATGTGTGGTAAAAATGCATAACTTTATACACCTTATGCTAAAGGAGGGCATAATTATATGGTAGATTCATCATAATTATGTGGTTGTGGTGTATTGGTAGAGCGCTCGCTTCATAAGCAAGAAGTTCCAAATTTGATCCCCACCATGCCGCTGGTAGTACCGTGCTCAACTTGTTTCTCTACACCGCATTCTTGTTCGCCAAATTTGTGTTTCAGAGTTAAAGAGTTGAGAGAGGGTTATAACCATAATAAAGTGGCCCTCTTGGCTATAGGGAGGCAAATAACATTTTTATACAAAATATATAGAGATACTGAAACCATGGAGTAGATATTTTTGGACTTACAAAAAGATACTTCTTTAATTAAAACATAAAAGAATTATGATCTGCGTTATGGGCAAACAATCTATTAACTGGATCTAATGTAAGGTCTGTACAAGTGTTCTATGCATTACTCTGTGGATTCAAACATTTAAAGTGCCATTGAACATGAATGTTCAGGGTACATTTAAATGTTTGGGTGATTGGAAGGGTACTACTGACTGTCTATGCATGGATTCCATATGAATGTAGCCATATGAGCCACCACTTAAAAGTGATGGTTCATATGGCTACATTCATATGGAATCCGTGGATAGACAGTCAGTAGTACCCTTTTCTTTAAATAGGAAAGAAAATTATACATGAGTTAATTAACAAAAGAACAGGAATCAAATGAATTCCTGTTCTTTTGCTAAATTCTTGATTCAGATTCATCAGATCAATTGGGAGGCAAACAAACAACTGAGAATGTTCAGAGAATAAATATGTTGCAGTGCTTGAAAGATTATTTTTTTGATATTTTTTTGGGTTACTCTCGATTAGAGATTTTTTCGGGTTTATCGTAGTTGCAGATTTAAGCTAAGACTTTCAAATTTACAGATTATAAACAACTTTTACTTAATTTTTTAGTTTGACTTTTCAATACCAAACCAAAGTTGTCTTGAATCAAAACTTTTAAGTTCGATAGAATGTGCTGCTATTTCACTTTTGATCTTGTTAACACATCCGATTTGAATTATCAAAACGTGAGAAAATCAATTTGAACTTAGTGAACCTATCATAGCAGGAGCTAAAACTCCTATAGCATCTTTTTTAAATATGCATTTTGCTATATAATAATTCAATTTCAATAAAGTAAATTTGAAACTTTTGTTACACCTCTAATACTCCTCCCTTACATCTCCTCATCTCCATTACATCTCCTCCGTTATGATCTGACCCTTTAGTTATGGAGCAAATAAACAAAAGTTAAGTACAATGTCGTCATGTAATGAGATTAGACAGTAAAAATAATTCTAAAATTCAGGTTTTAAAAGGGTACACACCAGAATAAAGTGGTGGAAAAGGATGCAGTCAATTGCAACACAGTTTTGCAATCATACATGCAGAAGGTATGGCGCACCAGAAAGCTTTTGAAATATTTATGAAAACAAGAGGTAGAAGTTTGTGCGATAGAAATCAAAATCAAAATGAGTTGCAGCAGGAAATGTAGCAAACAGACACTTTATCTGGTATTCAAACAATGAATAGTATGAATCTTGGTTTGACCAAAAAAAAATTTGAGGTTGCATACTTTATAGTAAAAGAAAAACTGTTGCTTAGTCTATATCTAACAAACAAAAAAATTTCCAAAAATTTTAAATACAGAAGGCTGGCTTCAAAGTATTGAAAACAATGCTTTTTTGGATGAAGGGATAGAAAAAGTTTATGACTTACAAAACGCTGTTGCGACATGCTGGTTTCACCCGAAGCGTAAAGGATGTTTTGGATGCTTGGCATAGCTTAGTAAATTACACTATAAAGTACTTAGTATCACATAATTCTGGTTATCGCAAGTTATGGCACCAAATATTCTCCAGCTAAATGAAAAATAAATAGGTTCTGGTTCTATTTCTTGTTAAACTATTATTTTCTTGGCCTGTATTTTCTTGGCCTTTAATGCAAAAGTTGATCACCTTTTTTCCGTGTCAACCCGACCTACTAAGTTGTTCTACAAAAAGAACATCTACTAAAAAATGAAACTAATTTTCAGATAACCTAATGAGACCTATGCTGTTTTCAACCCATCATATTTTTTTTTCACTTAATTTATGACATTTTTGTTTTCGACTGATTTATTTTTTGACCTATTTTATAGACTTTCATTTTTTATTCAGATTATCTGTTCTTTGTTTTTAATATTGTTTTTTCTAAACTACAAAATTAAAAAAAAAAAATTAACAATCAGTAAGTTTTCCAAGCATTCATCAAACCTTATACCTCCTGATTCTGAAGACAGCATTGCAACCACTGTACGAAGGCTGATCAAGTTTGGCTTGTATTCAAATTAGCTAAATATACAAAATACATACCAAAAGGTGTAGTTATAAAATATGGTAGATTCAATATTCAGTAGGTTAAAAATGCAGTAGGTCAATGACTTAATAGGTTAGAAAATTAGTAGTACATGTTTTAAATAGGTATAAATATAAAAATTAAAAATTGTCAGTTAAAAATCAAAAACGTCATAATTGACGATTTACATAATTTCAATATGAGGTCACCTTTTTTCAATAATGAATAGAGTGAAAACGGACACACACAGCTCTCTGAAAGAGAGATGTTTTCAAAATTTAATTTGAATAAGTTTGCATGGAAAAGATTCTAATGTATTTGATTTAAGTCCTGCTATAGAGTTATGGGCAAATGATGTAGTGCGAAGGCACAATCTGAAATAAAAAATTACTTATAAAAAAACTGGTATAAATTAATTGATTGGTTCTTAATGTTGTTCCTTGTATTGTTTTTGTAAAAAAAAAAAATCATTTATTTTCGGTAACCAAAACCGTAAAAGTTCAATCATTAATATTTGAATAGTTTTTCATTGCGTAAAACGCGAGAGAAAGAAACATTTTTGCAATTAAACTTAGAATGAATGAGCTTAATACTTTGATCAATTTTGCTCTGTTTTTGGAATTTTTAAATGTTTTTACTATCGTTTACAATGTTGCAAACAGTCGCTGAGTTTAAATTGCAGTTTTAACTAAATGAATGTATTTTATATTATGAATATAATAAAAATATTTATATTATAAATATAACAAATATATTTTGTAATATAAATATAAATAATAATAATAAAAATAATCATAAATGAACAAGATATTCATAACAAAAATCTTAAAGTTAATGACAATATAATTATGTGCTAAAAAATATTTTAAGGTGATTAGAAAATAAAGTTTTATTATTATTTTGAATGAATGACTGCATAATCGAATGATGAATCAAAAGTTGACTTGATCAACATAATTTCTTATTTGTTAATTTTTATGATAAGTTAGAATAAGCCGGACAACTTATCATAAATTTTTTTTATACTTAAGCTGGATAACTTTTTGGTTTAAGTATAAAAAAAATTATTCTTTTTTTTAAAGGCTTGTTAAAGTGCCATTAACAAGCAAAACACTTGAAAAAAATTAATTTAAAAGGCTCATTTGTATTTATAACATGATTTTTTTATCATTTTGGAGTTTAAACTAAGTTGTAATTCTGCGGTATAAGCAGTGCTATCAAGCACAAACATTAAAAGTGACACAAAAATTGCTACACTTATAAAAGTTTGATACAAACTTACAAAAAATTTGATAGTCTGGAAAATTATTTTATCGTCTACTTTTTAATTCTTATCATTACAGCCAATCAGTGTTGATCCATAACCTCTAAATATTTATTTTGAGCGCTGCATTACATTTCTTAAGCTTAGAGCCTAAAAGTTACAAAATTCATGTGAAAAGTCTTACAATTCTTTATAAACTTTTTTTTTTTACAAGTTTTTTAAAACTTTGAAAGGTCTTCATAATATCAGAAATAATTAAAAAATATTTTATACTGTTTATTTATACTGTTTTTGTTACACTACAAAACAATAAGTATAATGTTATATTTAATTTGAGAGTATTTATGTAATTCAATTTTTTGTTGTTGTTCAAAATTTTATTTTTATTATGAATTTTATGAAATTTAGTAAAATTTTCTTGATGAATATTTTAATGATATTTAAGATAAGTTTTTGGTATAAAATTAAAGAATATTTTAATGCTAAATAAAATAGTTTTTGTTTTTGTTGTTTAGAATGATTTGCATGAGTTATTTAAAGATATTGGTCCAATAAATAATGTTAAAGTTGTTCCACCGAAGAGATCTGGCCAATATTCAACATATGGGTATGAATATTTGTTTGAGCAATGCTGTTTTTTTTTAATCAAATAACTGAGAATATAGGTCATTCAATTTCTGTTGTTTAGAACTCTTGTTTACTAGTCTGTAATTATCATTAGATATAGAGTTCTTGTTTAGGTTTGTAACCATGGAGTCTGTTGAAGTGGCTAGTTTGGCTATTCAGATATTGGATAACAGCATATTCAAAGGGAAAAAATTATATGTGTCTCATGCTAAACCAAGTGTACAAAGTTGTAATGTAAACAAGCATGAAGATGAAGTTTTTTATGATAAACTTTATGATGATTTAGTTTGGGGGTAAGTTTTTTTAATAAAAAGGTGATTTTACTGGCAATTAAAATTTAGCAAAATAAGTTTTTCTAAATTTTAGTTATGCACATTTTATGTTGATGTTTGAAGTTTATTGACTTTTATAGTATGTAGTACACCATATTTTATTTAACTGTTTCACAGCAAGATTTTTTAATAGGAAGAAAAAAAAAGTTTTTGTTAATATTTTTGAATTTATTTAAAGTTAGTTTTAAGTTAAAAGTTTTGAAATCTTGATGATTAGATATTAATAATTTGGCACTTTTTTCATTAAAGGAACATGATTATTATGACCAAGATGACATGATTATTATGAACATGATTATTATGACAAGGAGTACCAATTTGTATTTACTATATAATAGGGTGTGTCAATTTCAGACTTTATTTAAAAAAGTGGTTTAATAAAATTTAGGATATAAGTAAAAGTTGCAAAATTTTATGGAGAAAAATTTTTCTCATTTCTAAACAATACAAATTTTTCTTAAAATATTTTATAACTTGAAAGAATAATGGCACCCAAAGCCAAAATATGTACTGGCACACAAGTTAGTGTTGCATTCGGTACAGGAAAACAGTTTCTAGTTTCAGAATTACTAACCAACAGAGATGTTATAAGATATGGAATTTAATTAAAAGAGGGTTTCAAAGACAAAAAAAAAGAAATTATCCTGTAGAAAGAAAAAATGGAGCTAAACAAGTGATAAATTTCAAAGAAAACTTAATAAATTTTTTGATATACTAGTATGCAAATGTCCAAGTGTAAAATGAGATGATTTTATTTGTTCTGATGATTGCGATAAAGAAGTTCATTATAAAGTGCAAATGTAATAAAGAGTGCAAAATGCCATCTATTGGCATTATGTATTTTCAAAGAGTTAAAATTGGAACTGTTATCAAGCTTCAAATTAAATTAGCTGAAAACATTGAACCCAGGAAACAGTTTTAAGATTACTCAGAAAAAATCAAGAAGAATATTTTGAGAATAAAGACAGCAATTTTATTTTAACTGGATAAAAAATCGAGTCAGATGAGATTAACTATCAAAAAGAAAGTGATTTCAGGAATGAAATAGAATTAATTGATGACAATTATAACATTACTAATGTAGAATATCTCAAGTGCTTGCAAAATTATCAGAAAAAAAATAAAGTGTTACAATACCTTAGATATTTCACACATAGTTATGAATAGTATAAGGTATAGGTTTTTAAAATAAGTTTGTTTATTAATTATGTATTTATACTTATAAACGCATATATAAAAAGTTAGTTATTGACCATAGTAAAGTTTCTAGAGCGCTAGAAAAATTAATCTTAGTAAGGATTTTGACAATATTACAAAAAGTGGAGAAGTGAAATGCATATTTTTTGATGGGAGAATAGATCAAACCAAACAAATGGTTGAACTTGAAGGCTCGAATGCAAAATTTCCAGTAACTGTTAAAGAAAAACATTACTCTGTATGGAACCTGGAGGTAAATATTTATTTCACTTTACTCCTGCGAAAGCAACAAAAAGTATTAAACATGCAGAGATTATAGCAAATAAAATTGTTGAATGGTTGACTGAGAGAGGTATTGACCAGTATTAACTGGCTGTTGGTGGAGACTCTACAAATGTGAACACTGGTTGGGAAGGAAATAGTCATCCCACATTGCTTGATCTGGCTACAGATCTAGATAAATCCAGTATTTAAAACTATTAAAATTGATAATCTCTTTATTTCTCTTGATGATAAAATAATAAATGGCTTGTCTTCCAATCAATTTTATGGTTATAAAGTTGTTTGTGTCATAGTGGTATTTTACCACCAAAATTTCATTTATTACAAATTGGACCTGTTTTCACATTCAAGATGGTTAACTACTGCTAACAGAATATGTAGAATATGGATCTCTAAACATGAAATTCAAGATTAAGATTTAGAAAATTTAAGGTCTATTACCAAGTACATGATGGCTATTTATTTTCCTTGTTGGTTTAAGATCAAAGTTAAACATTCTTGGATTGAAGGTCCTAAACATGTACTTTACCAGCTGCAGCAAATTTCATAAAGAAAATCTCATTAAAATAGTATCACCCTCTATTCAAAGATCAGCTTGGTTTTGTTTCAGTGAGTGTATACTACAAACATTGTTGTGTTCTAATACTGAAGAGTATAGAAGTTTAGCTTTTAATAAGATAAAATATATTGGAGGTACTGAAGATGAAGATCTATAAAAAGGTGATTCTTCTCCTAGACAAAGAAAAACTCTTGTTCCAATTTTTAATGCTGAAAAATTTGTAGACCTGATATCATGGAAGTCACTAGTTTATGAACCAGTCTTAACTGCCTCTCTAACTAATTCTGAAATTAATTTGTTTTTATCAAATCCTATGCAGGTGCTGATATGTCCATGTCATGGACAATCTGTTGAATGTTGCATAAAGCAAGTTACTGAAGCTTTAAATAGAGTGTGCACTCGTGAAAAGAGAGAAGGGTTTGTTTGAGACATTAAGGGGCGAATAGAAAGTTAATGCCTAAAAATAATAATTAACTAGACCTTAAAAGTTTAACATAAACTTTTTTGTATTGAACTTATAAAATTTATTGAAACAATTCGGTTTTGTTTAAAAAACATATCTCTGTTTTTTTAACATCTATACCAATAAAATTGTTATTAGATGTTAAGCCAAAATTTATTTAAAATACATTGAAAAATATTTTAATATTTATATATTAATCTCAATCTAATTTCAGTTTTAAACTAATATGCATATTAAAATTTAAATTCAAAGTAGAAAAAAATATTTCTTTTAAATTTTATACAAGTTCTTAAAAAAATATATTCATATCAAATTTCGTTTTAATCGACATTAATATACCAACTGATATTTATCAAATAAAGTTAAAAAAAGCTTAATAATGTTTAAGTAAAACCCGAGTTTTTTAGAGAAACCAGGTCAAAATTTTATTGAAATATAAAAAGTCAAATCACCTAAGCAAAATATATTTTAATTTGAATTTTAAAGCCTTATTTGGATTCTCCATCAAATTCTGCAACTTTTAGTAACTCCTTAATTTTTTTCTTGACAAAAATCCAAAATCGACATTTGTTTAAGTAGATTACCATTATTTAAGTAGATCACCCTTTTATTTAAGTAGATCACAATGAGTATTTGCACTTTTTCAATACAGCATATAATACAGTATTTAAAACAGGCAGCTAAAATAGGATAAAATAAATTTAAAAAAATTAAAAGTGTTTATTCTCAAGAACTTTTTCAATCCGACTTTTGTTCAATAAAACATAATTATATTATTATAAGAGATTATTTAAAGTTTCATCTTTAGATTTATTTTATTTAAGATAAAGTTCTTATACACAGTTTTGTCACAAATTTTAAATCTTTAAAGGGGCAAATTTGTGTATCATTAGGTTCTAAAAGTTCATCAGCCTACCTTTAGCTGGCTGTGTAAATCTGCTAATGTAAATTCATGTATACATAAAAAAACAGAAAAATAAAGAAATAAGAAATAAGTAACAACAACAAATAATAAAAAATAAAAACAATAAGAAATAAATCTTTCTCTTCCTTTCTTTTTCAATCATGTTTTTTATTATTTTTATACAGTTCAATAGTTTGTTGTTGTTTTTCTTTATATTCCTAATTTTTATTTCTTCTTTTTCTTATTCGATTTTCTTTGTTTTAATTGCTTTTCTTTTTATCAAAAAAAATTTTTTTTTTTTTTTTTCGCTTCCTTATTTTTGAATAATTTTTCCTTCTTTTTTCTGTTTTATATTTTTAGTTTATTTAATTATTGGATTTATTTATTTTTTTTGCTCCTTTAAAACCTATTTTAAGTCGGAAAAAAAAAACCATCCTCTATTTCCATAGTTATTGAGTAAATTCATATATACGCACGCACACACACACGCATGCGCACACACACATACACACATACAGTCTTTATAATGAAAAAAAAATTCAGAGTTCAGCAAATAATTTGTCAACCTTAATCTGTTAGAGGTCAGCATCAGGTTGGCAAAAAAAATTTGATACAATGGTTTTACCATAAAGTATAAAAAACAAGGGGAGTTTTTTCTGCTGGCCTCGAACACTTTTAGGTCAGCAGTTAGTTCGGCATTGCTAAATGCCAACCTTAATGCTCTGTATGTGTGTGTGTGTAGAAAGTAAGAAAGTGCCTATGTATGTATCAGTGATGCGGAGTCCTAAAAGGACTCCGGCCTTATATCTCTACTTTTTCCGAGTCTGTAGTATCCAGAAGCTCTAATTATGATTGTTGACTTATGATCTGCTATAAGAAAAAAATTCATGAGATTTAATGACTTGAAACTTATTGTTTTTAAGCCCGCAGTCCTGGAGTCCTTCCGCCATTATACCTAAGGACTCCGGGTTCAAAAAAAGATTGTTTCTCTATTCTAAAAGTCTTAATTTTTTTCCTATTACTAGTCCATAAACTTATTCATATTTTCAGAGCTCCTGGATACCAAAAACTAGGGCTAAGTAATCTTTTTGTGACTTTCAAATCCGGAGTCCTTTTTGGGACTCCGCATCCCTGGTATGTATATAAATATTCCCAGAGTAAAGACTTTAAATTTACTAAAAACGGCTTCTAATGACTCTTTGTCTTTAAAAATGATAAAATTAAATATAATTTAAGTAACAGCGATTAAATTTAATTGAGGAAACTAATTAAACTTTATCGTTTTTAAAAAACCCACAAAAACGCAACTTAATAGATTTAAATGTTTTTTATATTTTTAATATAAATGAAAGCATTCTGAATGTTTTTATTTTTATTTTTTTACTTCTTACATACATTGACTGACAATTAGGTAAAACATGTGAGGAGTGCTGCTACATCAACTGATAAACAAGTAGAATATGCGAGGAGTACTGCTACATTGACTAACAAATAGGTAGAACATGCAATGATTGCTGATAGTTTGAGAAAGTTAATATAATAGTTACTAAAGGTTTGTATAATAAGCACGGTATTCTTAAAATTAACCAATTAAAAATTATAGTAAAGCTATTTGGACATAGTACAAAACATTAAAATGCGATTTTTGTTAGGGGGAAACTTTGCATAACTAATTGTTTAGAAATGTTAATGTTTTAAATTAAACATTAGTTATTTGATAATATAGGCAATGATAAAAAAAATATGATTTAAAATATCCTAGAATTAGTATTTTTTTTGTTTTATTTGAAAATAACTGTAAGTGATTTAAAGTTTTTGTATGTTTTTAAAATCTCTGTCCTTAATGTTATATAACTGTGTTAGAGTTGGCATTTAATTGACGTTTAATATTAATTTATGTATATTGATATTGATATTCACAATTTCTTTTATTTAAAATATTTGATCACTGCTAAATTTCATTAGGATATTTTAGGCTAATTATTTTTTTGGTTTTATCTGATAATTTATCAAAGCTATTAAAGTTTAAATCATAATTTTTTAATAACAATAATGAAAACAATAGTAAGGTTTTATAATGACATTTTTTATAATAATTTCAAGATCAATGCACAAATATTTTTATTGAATAACCAACTATTGAGTTTTGCGATAAAAACAGAGTTTACAGTTTTTAAAAAACATATTCTTTGACAAATACCACATATATATATATATATATATATATATATATATATATATATATATATATATATATATATATATATATATATATATATATATATATATATATATATATTAGCGTGGAGTGAATTTTATTTTTTTTTACAATTCATTTAGCCTGGGTGTGCAAAAGTTGTCTATTCACTTCGGAAATACTCTGGAAAAATATCAATGCTCTAGGAAATTTTCTTGAGGTGCCTCCAGACCTTTAAAATTTTAATAGGTCCCTAATATTATATAAAAAAAAGTTTTTCAAAAGTATGTCATGTTGGGTCTCAAATAAAGCAAAATTTTATAAAAATTTCAAAAATAATAATTATTTTTTTAAAAAAATTGTTATTTTATAGTTTATTGCAGAAAAAATGACCTTTTAAACTAAAAATAAAAAAAGTTTATTTTTTTGATAATATTTTTGAAAAAAATCTTAAATAATAATTTTTTTATAAAATAATTGTTATTTTTAAAATTTTTATAAAATTTTGCTTCTTTTGAGACCCAACATGACATACTTTTGAAAAACTTTTTTTTAAATAATATTAGGGACCAATTAAAATTTTAAAGGTCTGGAGGCACCTCTAGAAAATTTCCTAGAGCATTGATATTTTTCCAGAGTATTTCTAAAATGAATAGACAACTTTTGCACACCCAGGCTAAATGAACTGTAAAAAAAACTAAAATTCACTCCACCCTAATATATATATAGGGGAGACCGGGGCTAGTTGGCCGCAGGGGTAAGTAGACGAGCTGCGTTTATCTTTAGAGCCTTTCATCAGAAAGTGACAAAAATTACTCAGAATCTTCCTCATTGACCATTTCATCATTCACTGTAGTATTGTCAGGATTCAGGCATGCGCATGGGAGATATTGAGATTTATGCGTTTTTTGGACAAAAACGTAACTTTGAGAACATCGCTTCCTTTTTACTTTACAAAGAAAATATTTAGTCGTATGAAAAAAAAATTATTGTAAAAGTTCCAGTCACAATTGGTTTACTATATCCAGTCAGACTTTTTTTTCAAAGCTGCCGTTTTTCAGTATCTATAGACTGTTTATTAAAAAAAAAGCTTTCGTGGTAAGTTGACAAATTTTTCACGGGGTAAGTTGGCTCATAGCATTTACTATGGAAAAAAATATTTATTTTTATAAAATTATTTTTTTTTATTTTTAACAATATTGAAAATATTTATTCTTACAAAAAAATTTAAAAAAAGTTTTGTTTAGTTTTTTTTTCCACAGATAAAAGGTGGGTTACTGTTTGGCTTTTATATGGACTAATATTTGGTACCAGCTAAAAGTAATATTAAATTTTGGGATAAAATTGTTGCAAAAATTAATTTAAAAAAAATTTCTATTAATTTTGCACTTAATAGTGCATTAATAATCATTTTTATAGTTTGTGCCAACTTACCTTGTGGTGGGGTAAGTTGGCGCAAATTTTTTTTTTTTTTTTTGAGGGTCCGGAAAGGCCCCAAGAATTTTTTTTTATAAATGAATACACATTTTATAAGATACCCTAATCTATACTCTTTAAGACTACACTTTAATATTTTTAAAAAAATGTACTGTTAGGGCTACAGAGCTCATCGAGTAAAAACCGAGCCAACTAGCCCCGGTCTCCCCTATATATATATATATATCAAGGTGTTTAATATATATATATATCAAGGTGTGTATATATATATATATCGCTTCATAAGCGGAAGGTTCTGAGTTCGATCCCCACCACGTCCCTGGTAGTACTGCGCTTAACTTGTTTCTCCGCGCAGCGGAGAAACAAGTTGGGCGCAGCGGCCTTGTTTGTCAAGGTTCGTCCGCGCAGCGGCCTTGTTTGTCAAGGTTCGTGTTTCGGAGTTATAGAGTTGAGAGAGGGTTATAACCACTATTAAGTAGCCTCCTCATCTTTAGTGGCTTTATCGGCCTTGAGGAGGTGATCAACAAAAAAAAAAAAGTATATATATATATATTTAAATCCATTTATTCAACCAAAAATTAAAAAATAACAAGTTTTTTATAATTTAAAAAAATTAGGTAAGGTGTCACTCATAGTTAAAAACTAGTCATTGGAGTGACACCTAAATAAGTAAACAAGTAAACAAAAAAAAATTAACAGTAATAATAAATAAAAGCTTGCGTAAACTAAAGTTTAAAAAAAAAAATAATAATGATAAAGCTGTAATAAGTTAAATAATAAGGCAAAAAATATGAAAACACTTAATTACAACAGCAAACAAAAATAAAAATGATTAGCGGACCGGCACAAATAAAAACAAACTTTACACAAAAGAAAAGGCAAAACACAAAAACTACAAAACAAAAATGCAAACAAAAAAACTTCTACAAAATAAAATTAAATAAAAAAATAATAATCTTTTGTTATTTTTAGCGGGAAAAAAAAAGTGTAGAAAAATTGTTAGTGATTTATTTTTACGTTTAAATTAGTTCTTTCTCTTATTATTTCTAACTTAATTGATATTTTAATTTTTGCTTTTAATTGATATTTTTTGTTTTGTTTTTGTTTTATTAAATCTGTTTGTTCTTTTAATCATTTTCGTGTTTTATTTTTTTTCAATTTTTTAATTCGTTTGTACCTTTTGAAATTTTCTTATTTTACTTTATATCTAACTTATCTTTTTCATACTTCAAAAAAATCTCCTTCACCTTTCCTTTTCTCTTTTTTTCCTTTTCACCGTTAAATAAATGCTTCCACTATTTGCAATGTCATATATATATATATATATATATATATATATATATATATATATATATATATATATATATATATATATATATATAAATCAGCCCTCATTAAGAAAAATGAATTTCTGACCTTAAACCATTAGAAATCGGCAAAAAGAAATTTGACGCAATGGACTATAAAACATAGAAATGACAATTTTCATCAATTTTTTTACTAATCTCAAACACTTTAAGCTCGATAGTTAGATTGGCATTGCCAAATGCTGACCCTAATTCCGAAGGCTGGTATATATATATATTAAAGTTTAGTAGTTAAACACAACTGATGACATATTTATTATATAAAAGCACTTTGCATTTCTTATTGTTCAATAATGCTTGTTAATAATTTATTTAATTAAAAAGTTCATTTGTTTATCTTTTTATTGATATATAGTTTGTTAAGCTTTTAAATACATTTGTTTAGCTTTTTATTGATATATAGTTTGTTAAGTGTAAAATCTATAAATATTTTTTAACTAAAAATTTAAGAATTCAGCAAATATCTCTAATAAATGATGTCGTTTACCAAAATTCTTTAATAATTAAAAATTTAAGAGTTTGCAAAATGTCATTTTGATAGGAGAACAAAATTGTCATAGTGATAAATGTTTTGAATACATTAAACTGATTTCAATAATCTTAGTTTCTTTTTCTTTAAAGTTCTTTAAAATGTTTTTAATGATTTTAACTTTAAAATAAATAAAATATTTAAATGAGAAATAAAAAACTTTTTCTCTTATTTTAATGTCTTTGAGTGGACTTTAAAAAAATTATATTTTATTTTAAAATTGGCTCTAGTGTCATAGTGATAAACGGCTTAGGTAAACTAAAAAAAAGAAAAAATTTCACATTGTTTACCTAAAAAGAAAGAAGATTCAGAGTATATAATAAGGTGATCAACCGTTTTGAATATTTATTTTATTTAAGAGAATATTTATTATATTTTAATATAAAATTTTTAGTTTTATTTGGTTCTTGCGCTCTATTAAAAAACATTCTTTTGTTTAGCTACCTATAAAATTTATAGGAAAGTCATACGATTGATAATAATTGCTTATTTAAAAAAAAATAAAAAAAAAACAAATAATATTGATTCAAAAATAAAAAAAAATCTACAATAACATCTTTTACTAAAACCCTTTAAAATTAAATGCACTTAAATAAATTATAAACTCTGTAGATTGGGGCGTATATTTTAAAGACTTTGAGGAACTGATTAAGGAGATGGTGAGCTTCGAGTAAAACAGCAAAGTTTGTTTTTCTTGGTATACTTTTATTTTACTTAAAAAAATTCTGCCCAAACATTTTTTTTAAATCTTACTCTTTAATATGAAAACAACTTGTATCAGCACTTTATGATCCCTTTATAAACAGCTTGTTAATAAATTTCAATATTTTTCATGAAACAGATATGTAAATGAAAGTTGAGGAGGAAAATGTAAATTTCATAATTGACATTGTGTGTTGCTTACCTGCGCAAACTTTATATGCAGCTATATAAGTTAACATTGTTCTTTTTATTTATATAAAGAAAGTTTTAGCTTTCATTCATAAAGAATTTTTTTTGTTTAGTTGTGATAATAAAAATAATAAAGACCAAAAGAGTACTGAAATTGTAACAACTTCTATGTTTCATCAATGTGAAGCTCAATTAAATGCACCTAATGAGATATTGCCCCAGGGTATGTTGTCATATTTATTTTCTAAATATATATTAATTTAAAATTTCTTCAAAAAAATTGAAATTAATTGTATTTTTCATATTGTAATCTACCCATTACAACACAATGAATGTTATGAAGTAAAACTTTAAATCTAGGTCAACTGAATTTACCCTAAACTCTAAAAAAAGCATCCTGAAACAGGCTTGAATAAATATAAGTTTAATTTGAAATACATTAAATTTATTTTAAGTAATGTTTTGAATACATTAAACTGATTTCAATAATCTTACAGTTTCTTTTTCTTTAAAGTTCTTTAAAATGTTTTTAATGATTTTAACTTTAAAATAAATAAAATATTTAAATGAGAAATAAAAAACTTTTTCTCTTATTTTAATGTCTTTGAGTGGACTTTAAAAAAATTATATTTTATTCTAAAATTGGCTCTAAATTTTTTGTACTTGCAATATTATTTTTATGGATATTTGATAATATAGTCATGTTTTTTTCCTTTATTGTATGCACATTTGAGTGTCATTAAGTAATGAATATATAGAAATAAACTATTTTATAAGTCTAACAATAATTATGATTGCTTTTTTTTTTTTCCCTTTAATTTTTATCAAATTATTTAGAAAAACAAAAAGATTTTTTAATTGCTACTAATTTTTGCAAACTTTATTTTTTGTTTTCTATAAGCAGTGTACAGAAATACTAAAATTGTATTTAAAATAATTTTTTTTTAAAAGCAGTAAACATTCAGGCATTGATTTTTTATAAAAAAGATTTAATTCAACTTTTAATTTAAAACGCTATATCTGCTAATCTTTGTCATTTGGCCCTTATGAGTATTTTCATTTTTGCTCATTTTAAGAAAAAATAGAAAAATTAAAAATACATAGATGCAAGATTTTTTGACAATTGTATTTCGATAATGTTAAATATATTTGGGTAATTCCATATCGCCCAAAATTTTAAAAATTTTGAATCATGGGTCCCCATACTTTCATCTAACTTCTTTGGCTCTTGCATGTTAAAAAGAAAACTTCACACAAATTTTTCACCCAAGATGTTAAACAGTATAGATTTGCAATATTTCAATATTAATATTGACCTGGTCTCCCAAAATGACTTGGTTTTAATAGCATTTTGAGTATTTTTCTTGATAAAATGAGAAATAACAAATAAAAAAAAATATATAAAAATAAACATTCATAATGCTTTTTTGCATAATTATGTATGAAACTTAAATTAACAATTTGATATATTTAAATAAAAATTAACAATATCTATCAACGCAAAACATGCTAAAGAAGGAATCTAACATGGTTTGAAATATTTCTACATTTAAAACTTTTTTTGCAGAAGAAAAAAAGTAAGAAAGATTAATTTATCTATTCGTTTTATGAAATACTACCTTAATACAGTCATAATATGGTAGCAAGTAAATTTCTTTGTTAAGGTTTTTTTAATGGCATCAGAGGAACGGCATCAGAGGCATGCAAAGATCAACAAGATGTTATTGAAATATTATGCAATAAAAAAAAAACAGTTATATCTTTACACTGTAACATTAAACTTATCTAACTTAGCAATATTATGTAAAAGATCTACTAAAAATATTTGAAAATGTATCCTATATAACAGAAAGCTTGTTGTGTTTAAAAGTTACAGAATACCAGGCAAAGACAGCTAGAAAGATTTTTAACAAAAAAGGATTGTTAGCCATTTCCCCATTGTATAAATGTAGAGTCTTACATAAAAATTTAGAAGATTCTATTAAAATAATCAATGGCTCAAGTGATTTATGTTGAACTATGCCTGGAAAAAAAGATGATAAGCATTGCAAAGAATATATATATAAATTTAAAAAAAAAAACTACTTTTGTGTAATTTAAAAGAAATATTTGTACATATTGTACTATTTGTATTATACGAAGAAAACAATCCTGAAATACAAATAAGATTCTCAAAATTTGCTTTATTCAGAAAAAATTGGTGCATTTTCCCAGGTGCAATATTTACGCATTATGTTTGTTAATTGTTGGTGAATCGTATGAGGATCTATTTTCAAAAACTGTTCAGTAAAAAACAAAGAATGCTTGCAGAGTGTTGTGATATTATGAATAACTACATATTATGCAGTACTATTTGGTTTGACAGCAGATGTTCCAAAATTTCTTAAACTGTTAGTATCTTGCTTTTAAAATACTACATCTCATTCTTTAACTGCCCACTCTCAATAAAATTACCTTAATCAAATAATATAATAATCAATCAAGCATAATAACTATTAGAATTATTGCAGAAATTTATGCTTTTGTTGTCCAAAATGAATTACAGAATTATCACTGGAACTACGATTCAGCTATCACTGAAAGACGATAAACTAAAACATTGATGATGACGATGAACAAAACATTGATGAACTAATACAACGATGAACTAAAACATTGATGATGACGATGAACTAAAACATTCTTATTGTTTTATATCAACCCACATTACACAAAATGTTGCCCATTTGCACATATTTTAACTAATGATGCCTATACTAAAAATAAAATTTCTCAATCTTTCCAAACTACATTTATTCACTGATGGCTGTAAATAAATGTAGTTTTTAGGGTTTGGGTCTTAAAGCTGAATGAAACCTTTTTTCATGTTCCACTGAAAAGTCACCATAATTGCCAGTACTATAAAAAGGTAGACAGTGCATAAAAAAATGTCTAGAACAACCAAATCAAATTCAAATTCTGCTGTTTTATTCCCAATTATAATCAACAAAAATATATTAAAAAAACTAACTTTTTTATAAGCTTGCTCTAGTATTGGTAGAAACTTTCTGATTAAAAAAAAAGCGAAAATAAAAGAAATACTATTAAAATGGTAAAAGTATTGTGAACTATTACAAACACAGTCACTATAACTTATGCCTTCAATGCTATAAAAAGACAAAAAATTACAGTTACTTTACCTTTATTGTATTTGCAAATATTTTCTTTTATTATGATTTTATTATATTGTTATTTTATGAAAAAGTTACATATTTTTTAAATTATAGTTTGTTTGTTTTTACTGTTGTCTTTCCACATTTTTGTTGGCATTAAAATTATAGCTGAAGCAAAAAATAAAAAATAAATGGGAGTGTTTTGAGATATTGGGCCCCAAAGTTGAGTCACATAAACAGGGTTGTTTTAATAATTTTAAGCATATTTCCTTCATATTTCAGCATTTTAAGTACATTTATTGAATTCTGCATTAAAAAAGCATTATAATTGTTTATTTTCATTATTTTGTCAATGGTAAATCTTATTTTATTAAGGCAAATGTTTTTTTCAATGTCATTAAAACCGGGTTGTTTTTGGATAGGAATCATATGCCAAAAGATTAAAAAAAGAAAGACACGTGGTTTGATAGACTAGGTATTTTGATGTGGAATTACTCGCTTACTATGAAAAAAGTTAAAAATTTAAGCATTGCAATCATGACTGCAATTTCACATTGCACTTTCAATAAGAAATGGTAACCGCAATTGCAATGTATAAATCTTTCACAAAAACTCAGTCTGTTGTGGCCATTTTATAATGTGATGTGCACTTTAATGTCATAGAGGCAATCAAAGAGGCAAAGTGACAAGGAGATTGTGAAACTGCTTCAGACTTTTTAGAAATGACACTATTTTAAAGTCTTTGATGACTTCCCATCCATAGTTGTTATTTTTTAAGGCACTCGACAACATCTTGACACCGGTTTAGTTCAATCAAGATGTACATAGTTTGGGATTAGAAATGATGGGTAATTATTTCTATAGTAAAGCAACACAACTTTGAGGCTCTGAGACAAACTATTTATAAATATAGACCATTCATTTGGTTTATGTGTGGACTAATAGCCTAAAATTATCAGCCAGTAGCCAAGTCCATCTTTCTGAGTTGAAGAGTTGGAAAATGTTTGGTGATGGTTTCTCAGGTTTGTGATTTGCACATCGTTCTCGAAAAAATCTCACTGTTTGAAACTGGATCAGCAGTGGAATCTGGAGCAATTAAAGAAGGAATGTCAAGATAAACTGTTAAAGGTGCATTTGTCTATATTTTGTGTTGATAGCAAACTTCATGTGTGGCTTTTTTCTCTTCCAACCTGTAACAGCTGAATAACTTATTACATAAATTTTAAGGCAGGAAATTTCACACATTACTTTATACAGGGTTTAAGGTATAAGTCAATACCTTTAGACAGTTTCAAAATGTTCCGGAAGTTTCTTGAAAGTATTTAAACTTTCTGGACAATTGTAACAGTATTAGTTTAGATGAATGCTTAGTATTAAATGTTAAGAACTTTCTTGAATACATACATGTCTCAGTGATAGAAGCAAAATTTTTTTTTTGTCAAAACAGGTTAGAAAAAATACACTTTCAACGCAAAGACAAAACAAAATTAAAAGTTTATGCATTATTATCTATATGCATTTTTGCAAAATGTTATTATCAAACTAATGGTATTCATCAATAAGATTTTGCATTTGGTATCAACATATTATTGCATGGCTTTTTTATGTAGCAATTTTGGCTGTCTTGAACATATTACTATCATTATTTTGTATAAGTATCCATGCATGTATGTATATATCTACATTACATTCTTTTAAGTGACAATTACATTTTTCTATTGATTGCTGAGTAAAATTGTTTTTGTTTGTTAATCAGTTTATAATTATTTTTTTCTATTTCAGTTGTGTTTTAATGGACAAAGGCAAGAAGTATAACTATTCAGTAAGAAGCTGTTTGCTAAAAGAGGAAAGTAAGAAGCTATTTGCTGAAGTATTTGATTATATAATCTTCTAGCTGGCAGTATAATGAAATTTTTGCCAAGTTTTAATCATGTGTAAACATTTGATTGGGACCTAAGTATGAGTTGATTGTTACTTAGTAGCTAAAGTTTATATGGTGAATGATTTCTATTTTTTATTAATACAAACTCTTTTCATATAGGTGTCTAGTTTACAAGAGATCATCATTCTATCAAATGTCAAACAAATTACATTTGTGAGAGGGATATTTGCTGTGGATTGTAATGAATAAACAAATGTATTTTCAATTTAGTTGGGACAATTCAGTTGGAAAAATACAAAAATTGGTTTTTATTATTGACTAGGAAACAAAAATTTATGATGTTAAAACAGTTATTTAAAAAGCAAAAGTTTTCTGAAGAATATTTATTTAGTACAGTTTTGTGTGGTCTGGTGTAATTTATCAATTGATATGATGTAATGTTACATGTATGAAGATATAGATTCGCCTTTCAATAAAGAAAAACTAAAATTATTATATATATGTTACCATTGAGTTATATTCACAACTTTATAATAAATTGTTTAATTCTAATAATTTTAGATTTGTATTTATTTTACACTCTTCTCTTAATTGTCGGCTCATTTTGTTAAAAAGCAATCTAGGAGCTGATAGGGTCTTAGTTATTTTATTTTTCGTCAGCTCTTCAAACTCAATTACTAATGTAGAGATGGTTTCTTGATAATCATACCCATTGTTACAAGATGAAGCATAGCATAAATGGATTATGGTACTATTTCATTACATTCAAGCATCTAGAAATGTAAATTGTTCAATTTTGTGACTGTGTATCATAATGAAATACATCCTGACCTCATCAGTTTCATTGCAAATTTGTTGCACAATAATAATGAAAACATTTGATGGAATGAAGCAATAAAATAATAGATTGCATTTCAAATTGTCTATAACAAAATTACATATTAAAGTTGTAATGATTGTTTTTAGTTTAATTTATTTTTTAATTTGTATCTTTTTAATAGAATATATTTTTTTATTTAAAACTAGTTTTTAATAGAGATTACATTTATAAATAATGAAGTTTAATTTTTTAGGCATAAAACTACATAAATAAGTAACACAGTTTTGGAATCAAAACTCTAATGCTTATATTTGGGATTAGCTATATTTTAAAACAAAATAAAGTTTTGTCTTTGTCGGTACAATAACAGGTTTTAAAAACTATAATTTAAATTTTTTTTTTAAATTTTTATATTTTGATATTTCATAAACCGTAGAACACAATATTAGTTGTGACCACACACACAAAAAAATTTTAACGCAACACCCACAGCCTAATAAAATAATCTCTGAAAAAAAATATAAATTAAAAATGATTGGAACGATTAAAGAAAACAATTTTTACATAAACTATTATTTTTGCTTTTGTGAAAAGTATGGTGTTTATATGTTATATTTTTTAATAATTTATATATATATATATTTAATTTACATTTAAGTATTTTTAATTTTTATAAATATATATACAATTCTATAAATTGTTGGTGTTGGGTGTAGGAAAAGTGGAAAATGATTCTTTTAACAAAAAATTACATCACTCTTAATTACTTTCGACTTTCATCCAACATTTCCGTGTTGTTTAAAGGTTAAAACCATTAAATTAATTTCAAAATAAAGGTTTTTTAAATAATTACAAACTTAATTGACTTGATTTTTTTTAATGCAGAATGTATTTTTTTAAAATAGGGATCCCAAACCTCCAAAACATGTTGTGTCTCTGTTTTATTGTAGGCCAAAAAGTCAGCATAATATATGATAAAATCTACAGACTAGATAATTTATTCAAGTTTGTGTAAAAGATTGATTATGTAAATAAACAAAAAAATTAACGATCTCATGTACTGAAACTCTTAGGAATAAAATGCGCTTGAATAAATTATCAAGTCTGTAGATTGCGGTGTATATTAGGCTGTCTTTTTTGTATGTGCAAATACAAAACATACACACACACAACCCATAGGCGTTGAACTTTTGTCCAATCTCTATGGGTTGGAAATACTAATTGTGACTCTCAATTATGACTTCATTGCTCTAAATAATAGATTATAATGTATTTCATATGTCTATGCGTATGTAAATTATATTTGTTTTATTATATATT
This sequence comes from Hydra vulgaris, assembly GCF_038396675.1. Lineage (NCBI taxonomy): Eukaryota > Metazoa > Cnidaria > Hydrozoa > Anthoathecata > Hydridae > Hydra > Hydra vulgaris. The sequence continues at coordinate 7,978,717 of NC_088922.1, forward strand.
CTTTTATGATTTTGTCTTTTAAGATAAGAATTGGTTTTATTATATAAAATGAATGATAAAGTTTCATATCCTAATATTTTTCATGTTTCATTTAAAACACTTACACTGAATTGTATGATAAAGAAGTTAATAATACTTGATTGGTATATATGTTTTAGTTAATAATACTTGATTGGTATATATCAATTTAGTTTGTATATATATTTATGCATATCAATATCTTTTATAGAAGATAATAATATGCGTAAATCCATTCGGTTTCAAAAAAATAATAATAATACAAATAGTAAGAAAAAAATTGGATCTGCCCTAACTGAAACCCTTGGTCATTCTGGCTGCAAATTATTTGCATGTCATCCCTGTATCAGTTGATGTATGTACAGACAATCTTGTTAGCTCTCTTTTTCAGTATGACATCAAGGTGCTGTTCTAAGTATGCTTTGTGTGTGTGTGTGTGTGTGTGTGTGTGTGTGTGTGTGTGTGTGTGTGTGTGTGTGTGTGTGTATATATATATATATATATATATATGTATATGTATATATGTATGTGTATATATATATATATATATATATATATATATATATATATATATATGCTTTTTTATTTGTTTTTTAGATAGTTTAGAAATTAAAAAAATGAACCATATTCATTCTGACACTTTTTGTCAAATGATGCTCTCACAATTGTCAACAAATTCATTTCCTGATTCAACTGAATTTGAAGTCTGTTTTACAGAAATTGTATCCCCTGTACTTATGTATGCACAGATATTAGACAACAATACAATTGATGCTCTACAACAAGTTACTTTAAGGTTGCAAGAAATTGATGAAATACAAGATTTTCCTTTGTTAAAACCTAAAATTGATCAGATTTGTTGTGCAAAGTATAATGCTGATAATCAATGGTATCGTGCCAGTATTATATGTTATAAAACAGATTTGATGGCTACAGTATGTTTATTTATTTTGAATTTTACAAATAATTTAAAAAATTATTAATAATCAGTGCATCTCTTATAAATCATGAGTTGCTATAAGGGCATTTAGTAGTTGTAAATGCATTTAGCTAGCATTTGAAGTGAAATAATTTCTAAAAGTCTCTAGTAATTAAATTAATGGTCTCTTTTTAATACTTATACTATTTTGTTTTATGTTTCTATTTTAGGTAAATTTCATTGATTTTGGAAATCAAGCAGATGTAGAAATAAAAAACATTCGTAGTATTGACAAGCAGCTCCTTAGCTATCCAATACTTGCTTCAGTGTTTTCGTTGGAAGGTATAGAAAGTATATCAGAGAATGGTGTCTGGGGTAATGATGTTGTTGAATTTATGGCTTTGTCATTACTAAATCAAGCTATAAAAGTTAAATGTTTGAGCATTTCCAATAATAAAATGACTTGTGAAGTTAAGTTACCTGATGGTAATTTTTTGTCACAAAAACTTATTGCAAAAGGTGAGCATAAATGCATTTTTATAAAATATTCTTGTTATGTGTTTTTGATCATTTTATGATTTTGCTAGTTTTGATATATTAAAGTGTTTTTATATATTAAAGTGTTGATAAAATCTTGTCAAACATGCTGTATTGAGTATCCAGTTTATGTTTCTTAATACATTTGTATTTTAATTTACTTTTAAATTAAAACCTAAATTTTAGCTTTTTTCAATAAATGCAAGTTTATGCCCACAACATTTCTAGGGGATATTAAATATTAATATTTAATAACAAAAATGTAAGAAAGTCTTATATAATATAATAAATAGAAGAACATTTAAAAGAAATGAGAAGGTAAAAACTATTTACTTTTGGTATTTTTAATTTCACAGAGTTTTTTGCTCAGATGTGGATAGCTTAGTATATAATTCATATTCCATGTAAATTTTTTGTATTATCAGTACTAAAAAATACTTAAAAAGAATTTATAATTACATTTTTTTTTTTTTTTTGCACCTGGCAAAGAAAAATAAAATCTTACACTCAATGACATAGAGTGCTTGGATCAAAGTTGTTTTTACACCAGGTGATAGAGCTTCTTTCATATATTAACAATCCATTTATGCTTAAAAGTTAGCCAAAGTTACATCGAGTTACACCATGTCTTTAATTGTACTTAAATATACAATTTTATAAAGGTGCTTGTCTAAAGCATGCATATTTAGCATTTAGTGCTTTTTGCAGTATGTTTTTTAGTAACAACATATTAATTATACCATATTACTAGTTGTGTGGTGTCTTAGTGCCTAAGAAGTTAAATACTGCAATCTTGTTAAAACTGCGATGGGATGCTGCTATATTTGAAAGTGAAATTACATGAAAACACTTCCAGTCCTAAAAAAGTCATTAAGTCAGGCTTTTGCACATTGGTTAGCATGTCAATAACACACATTTTTTTGAGGATAGAAAATGCCATTTTTCAGACATAAATTTAGGCAAAGTGAACAATTTTTTCATATTTTCAAAATCATAGGCTAACTATATATAATTTGAAACATAAGTTGGGTTATATATAGTTTTCTTACGCAAAGTTTTCTTATGACTTAGATTTTTTTATGACTTTGACTTATGAATTAGATTTAATTAAATCTTTTGATAATTTAATTTCATTACATTAAATTTACGAAATGTTTGAATGAATACTTTTTGCTTTGCAATAAAGTCTCTCTAATTCTCTTAAAAAAACAGATATTGCAGTAAAAATTTGAAATTTACATTTAAGTAGTGGTTTAATGTATTTATCTTCTTAATGTATTATCATATCAGTAAATTTATTATCTTATTATTATATAAATGCTAGAATAATTATATGTTAATTGATTTTTTTAGTTAATAATCTTAAGTTTTGGGTAATTTCATGTCACTTGACAACTTAGATTTTGCAGATTCTAGGCTAAATTGATGAAAGTGACAGGTCCCAGAAATTTTTCTACTTTTAAAATCTTTTTGTAATGATGGCAGTAAAAATTTTGATGCCTGTTTTTCCAGATCTCTAAATTAATTTTTCTCTGGCATTTTCTCTATAACAATCAAATAATTTTTAAAATCTAAACTAACTTTTAAACAGAAATTTTAGATTTAATTAAAATGTCTAAAATAAATTGCGTCATTTTATGATTACATCATCTATTCAAAATGGTACAAAATGTTGCAATACAGATAAAAATAATTATGACAGTTAAAAGCGATCATATAAAACTATTTTTTGTCAAAATGGCCGACAAAAAACGTCCAACTTGTGCATGTTGTTTCCTTTTGAAAAGGATCACATTAACTTATTAAAGTAACTACTGCAGTACAACTTCATATTCATAATTTATTTTGGAGATAATATGATGTAGAAAAAGAGCGTTGTCTAAAAAACATTTGTAATTCTTGCAAAACAAATTTATATGCATTGAGGGGTGAAACATCAAAATTAAATGATTGGATTGAAAAAATATCTCAAATTAACAGACAAAAACTCAGAAGATCATCTGATATTAGTAAAATATCTGAACAGATCACAACAAATAATCGAGATATTGTTGATAAAAATATTAAAAAGACATGTTCTTTTTGCTTTTCTACAAAAGGTATATTTCTTTTACCAAATTTAAAATATTATTTGTTATTAAACTATTTCTTCAATTTTTGTTAAAAAAAATAATCTAAATTTAGCATAGAGTCTGTGCTAGTTAATACATAGTCTATGATGGACTTATTGAATATTAGTGCATTATTTTTATGTTTTACAAATATTATAATATCAAAGTTTTTCCTACTTTAAATTTCTATTTAGGCAAAGGAATTTCTCACTTTCGCTGTTAGAGTGAAGTTGTAAAAAACATAATTATGATGCCTGAAGGTCTTGGAAATGTATCCAGTGAGCAAGTTGCTTCTGGGATTCTCAAAATAAAAATGAAAAGAGACAATTTCAAATCTGGAGATAAGTTTTCTTTAAAAACCTTTGCAAACAACCTTCTTGTTGTTGTTGGAACACCTGATAATAAGTGTAGCAGAGCATCCATTAAAAAGTTATCTCTAGAAACTATAATGGAAATCTCTAATACTCTGAATCTATAGGAACTATAATGGAAATCTCTAACACTCTAATTCTGAATAAAAGAAAGACTAAGCTACTTTGTAAACAAATGCGACAAAATTTACCAAAGAAAATGTTAGAACCTAATATATCAACTCAGATAGATGAGCTTCATAACGTATTTTCAGGTTTTTATGATGTCAAAACTGAATCATTTATTTCAGGGGATGAAGTTGCAGTTTGGTATTTATTAAAGATATTTCTGATTTAATTCTTCGTATGATTAATGAAAGAGGTTTGAATACTTATTGCACTATTACTAGGATTTCCATTGATGGAGGACAGGTTTTCTTAAATGCGTTATAAATTTTTTTGATCCACTATGTTGGCATACAACTTCAGAAAGTCTTGATGATTCCAGTGTAAAAAGATTGGTTTTGGCTTTAGTTGAAGATGTTTCAGAGCATAACGGAAATCTTAGCAAACTATTGAAACCAATAGCTCTGAGTGATGTAAAATGTCCAATAGCATTTGATCTAAAATGTGGTAACTTATTTGGTTTAAGCAGTCACAGCAGCAAGTATGCATGTCTCTGGTGTGAAGGGGAAAGTACTCTTGAGAGCAGAAAAAATAGAACCTTAGGTTCTTTTTTTTCCGCTCTCAAGATCACAACATGTAGCTCTCAATATTAACTACAACAAGTTCATTGAAGATGCAAAAAAAATCACATGATGGAATTTAAAAACTGTATTTCTCCTAGAGTTGTGTATCTTGATGAACCTCTAGAAACTTTAGTAGAACATATCATTCCTCCACCAGAGTTATACATTCTTATTTGTATTACTTCTATAATTGTAAAAATATTAATTACACTGTGACCTGATTTTGATTCGTGGCTTTAGTCGAATTATATAATTTTTAGAGGTACCACAGAACTGGTTTGGATGGCAGCAATTCACAGAGACTTTTAGGTAAATAAGATAATTTAGAAGTTACTTTCTAAGTGCAGCCTATATATTACCAAATATGGTATTTCTCCAATCTGTAGTTAGCTGTCTTGGAAAGTTTTCAATTATTAAAACAAAAGGTTTTATTTATAAAAGCATGTTCATTGGAGAATCTATTGCTGAATCAGTTTTAGATTTTAAAAAAGCTTTCAAAAATCTGCAGCTTCATCTTCTAGAAAAGTTTAACCACCACCATATTAGCTGGAAAGTTTATATTTTAGAATGTCATCTTGTTCCTTTTCTTCAGCATAGTCAGTTTAGGTTTAGTGTATATGTCAAGCAAGCAGGAGAAAGTGCTCACTACTATTACTATCAAGTATGGAAGCAATACAAGCGTTGTTTGGAACACAGTGATTATGCAAAGCAGCTTAAGAAAAGTGTGATTGAGTTTGGTATAAACAGTTTCAAATAGTCCTTTTCTCTCCTTTTTTAATTATTAACTTTAAAATGATTGAATTATTTTATAAGAAATTTCAATATTTCATAATTAACTGTTACATTTATTGCATTGACGTTATATTTTTAACTCTGGAATTTATCTCAGTTTAATCATATAAGATCTCATTTCAAAGTTGTATTCTTTTAGCAAAAATTGTTTTAGAGGTGTAATACCCTATTAGTTTTGAAAAAAATCCCCGCCCTCCACATATTACCTCCTCCCCCTCCATATGTTATTTTAGATTATTTTACAAAAAAAATATATTTAAAAATGGTTTATATTTTAAAAATTTTTTTAAAACACTTACCTAAACCTAATGTTAATAATTAAACAAAAAAAATTAGAGTAAACCAAAGTTTGAACTGGCCGTCTCAGGAGTGTCCAGTACTTAGTTAATAAAGCAATTTGATGTGTTAACATCAAATATTTTGAAGAGATCATTTTAGAATTAGCAAATATCAATTAAAATAATGATTTTAAAAGATGATAATTTTCGTTTTTATTGATGTAATATTATGTCAGGATTTTTTTTTTGTTGTTTTTTTTACTGTTAGATTTTAATTAATTACGCAACTTGCTGTTAACATTTTAGCATTAAAAGTGTCAATTTTTTTCAATTTATAAAGTTTAAAATTATACAATGTCGAATGTATCCAAGCTCCAGCTAGTCTGAAAAGTTGTAAAATTCAATTTCAACATTTTGCTACAAAAAAGTATGGATCATGCCCCATTATCCATATGAAGAAATCCATATAGTTCAGATCAAAATTCTAATGTTTTCTGAAAAATCAATAATTATAGAATGGTGTGTAAAATATATATATATATATATATATATATATATATATATATATATATATATATATATATATATATATATATATATATATTATTAAGGCCAATATATATATATTATTAAGGCCACATAGTTTTATTCAGGATTTCAGGATCTTTATGGAGCTAGAGGCTAAAATGTTCAAGAAATTCTTTTTTTTACTAAGCAACTATCAACTATATAAAAATCAGCAAAATCTGAAATATAGGGTTATATAGGCATTTTTAAATATTTCTGGGTCATTTGACATGAATTTACCTTTTTTTGCTTTTTTGTTATCAAAAATTTCAAATTTAATTTTTCTCTTATTTTTGTGCTAAAGCATTAACCCCTTAAGGATCAGGCCCAAGATATCTCGAGTCATGCTATATGGTCCAAAAAGACCAAACCCGAGATAACTCGGGCGGTCACATATTTTACGTTTCATTATGTATTAGCCTAAAATAATTCGTGAAAATAGTCTTATAACAATATTATTATATTAAATCAACTAATAATCAATCAAATTATTAGAATTAATATTTAGATTTAAACCAGACTTTTTTTTTATTCCTAATATGTCAATATCTAAGTTCTAAGCATTAAAAAAAAAATGATTTTTTTGGTGCATTTATTTGAAAAAATATTGGTCCTTAAGGGGTTAATAAAGAGCGCGTACAGAGAAATAAAACTTGTTTGTTGCGTAACTTTGTCTAAAGTCTAGCTTTGAAATTCAGTAATCAGTAAAAATGAAAGGACTGTAATTTAGTAAGGAAAAAAGTTAATGTTTTAAAGAGGTAATTTAATTATGGTTTAAAATTGTTTCATATTCTAACAAGCAAAACTTTAGCAAATTTAAACTTAATGTTTATTTTTAAATAAGTCTTTCAGGTATTAAAAATGGATCGAATGAGCAGGATTTAGAATACAAAAATGTGTATTAAAGTCAGACTTTGTATTAAACTTCATATCATAACATCAAAACAAAAAACCATTAAAACAAACAGGAGCAATTAAAGTTTATTGAAAATAAACGTTATTCAGTAATTAAAAGTAAAAAGTGTGAATTGTACATCATTTTCTTGTTATGAGAATGCTTTTTCCACCATAATTGTAATGTTGTCGTTAAGTTTTAAAAAAAAAACTTTGCTTAAAACTGCTATTTACATTTTGTTGTTGTTGTACTCATGGCTAGGAAGTTTAAATTTCAAAAGATATGAAAGTTACACCCTGTTCACACTGAAAAGAAAACAGTTTTAACAGTAGTATTTTATACACATTTTATTTTTTCATTCACATCGAATTTAGAACTAGTTTTAACTCCGCAGAAACAGCGCTAAAGCTATTTAAATAAAACAACCTCGCAACGCTTAATTAAGACGCAGTTTGTTTAAGTGCGGTTTTAGTTTAAATGAGTTAGTAGTTGTCACAAAGCGTATTTTATTAAAGATAGTTTTTTTTTTAATCATAAATCTTAATAATGAATATTTATCTATATATGTGTGGCTGTATGTATGTATACAGATTGTATTTTTTTATTTTTTTTATTTTATTAAATATAGGATTTGCTAAAAGAAAATATTTTGAAGAGATCAGTCATAAAGAAACTTCTTTGAAAAAAACAACTCCAAATGATTCAAATAAAACCATTTTGTTTCAACATTACACTGTAAAGGATATTACTTTTTATTCTCCTTCCAGTTCAAATCTTGATTTGTTAATTACTCATGTAGAAAGTCCTTATTTGTTTTATGGTAGAATTGCAGATCTATCTCTTAATGAAACTATTGCAAATATATCGGTAGAATTATATGAACTTTACTCTAATTCAATTAAAAATAGCAATTACAAACCTGCAGATGGAGATGTTTGTGCTGGATTTTATGCAGAGTATGGTGAATGGTACAGAATTTTAGTTTTAGCTGTTTATTCAGAAACGGTTGTTGCATTTTTAATTGATTATGGTGATGTTGTGGTAATTCCTTTTGATGAATTGAGACTTTTACCTCCAAGATATATATCATTGCCATCCCAAGCAATTGCATTGCGGTTAAATAATATTAAACCTATAATATTTCAATGTGAAGGAAATTATCCTGAGGCTGATACATGGAGTACAGAAGTTGTTGAAGTTTTCAAAGATCTGGTTTTGTTTAAAAAAGTCTCTGCTGAAATAGTTTCTGAAGTAGATGTTTCTAAAGAGAAAGCTACCAAAATAAGTCTTACATATGTTAAAACTTTTGCTAATGTTCATATAAAAATAAATGACTCCGATGTTGCATCTGTTTTACTTTCTAGAAATTTAGCATGTCCTAATGAAAAAAAAACTGTTAAAACTACACAAAATACTACCCAAGATAACAGCAAAAGTCAAGAATCAAAATACATTTTTAAAAGGGTAATGTATAATGACCTCCCTAAGATAGATTTTCCAGTTGAAACTTTTTCATTGCTAATTGTAAATACTGATAGCCCATCAAAGTTTCATGGACAAATTCCTGATATAGATCTTATTAAAGATCTTGATTTGATGTCTCAAGATATGACATCATATTATAGTGACGATATTTTGGAGTACATACCTATTGTTGGTGAAGTCTGTGCGGTTTTTTTTATAACATATGAGCAGTATTTTCGTGCACGTATTGACCATATAGGAAATTCTGAAATTAAAGTAACATCAATTGATTATGGTAACACTCAAACTGTTGCCCTAGGAGATGTAAAGCCTCTCCCACTAAAGTACTCTATGATTTCATGTCAAGCTTATTCTCTTTCACTTTATGGCATTGCCGAGTTACACGGCAACAGTTGGTCTGAAGAATGTTGCAGGTTTTTCATGGAGTGTTGTATAAACAGTAAAGTTTACATTACCATTAGGGAAAAAATAAATGATGTATGTTATGTAGATATGTCTTCAAATAATATATCATCCTTTTCAAAGTTATTGATAGACAAAGGCTATGCTATACGTAATGATCAAATTAACGAAAGTGAAAATAAACCGTTGGATGCATTAGATAAGACAAATAAAGAAGAAGTAATTGAAAACAATATAAGTGAGACTGAAATAGTTGAAAAGCCTTTAAAAACATATGATTCACCGAAGGATTTACATGAAACTTTGGTACTACAAACTGAAGAATCACTTAATAAAAGATTATTTGACCCATATACTAAGTTACCCTTGTTTAGCTTACATGAAAAGTTTGATATTATAGTTTGTCATATTGAAAGTTTAGAATGTTTTTATTCACAAGTTTGTGATAATGAACTTCTAACAAAGAACTATGAGATGCAATTAGAAATGTATGAATACTGCCAATTAAGTGAAATCAATTCCTATTTACCAAAAAATGGGGAGCTATGCTTTGGATATTTAGAGGAAGCTTGGTATCGTGTCCATGTTAAATTTGTTAGTAATTCTTCAGCAAATGTATTTTTCATTGACTATGGGAACTGCTGTGATCTGTCGTTTTCAATGTTGCGACCTTTTAGTGACACTTTTTTAAAGTTTCCTTCCTTGGCTATACCAATGAAACTTTACAATCCAAAAAAGGTTAAATCTTATGCTGGTGTTATAAAAGAGTTTAAAAAAAGGACGGAAAATAGAAGGTGTTCTGCTGCTGTCAAAAATGTTTTAAGTGATGGGTTTATAGAAGTAGATATAGTAGATGATTCTTTTGTTGATGTTATGTCTGTATTAGTTTTAACAGAAGCATCCGAAGCATCTTTGTCGGAAATATCTGATGCATCATTATCAGAAGCATCTGAAGCCCTAAATGATAATCAAACTGATGCTTTCAATATTTTATCCAAACCTGATGAACGTTCGCTTAAAAAGTTACACGGTGCGAATGCAACTCTAGAATCAACAGTAAACAATTTAATGCACAATGGCGGGGAATCTAAAGTCTTACCAGCAAACACCTTTACAGTTTCAAATCTGCCACCGCGTGAGCATCCATTAGAGTCTGTGTCGTTTAAAATGCGCTTATCATTTTTACCGATCTCAAATAAAGCTGTTATTATCTCAATAACTCATATAGAATCGCCTTACCTAATTTATGGATTAAGATTAGATTCTCTCGATATAGTTAAGAATCTTTCAGAAAAAATTTCTCATTTAGTAGAGGAGAGTAATGAAACTTTACATTTAAAAGCCGGTGCATTATGTTGTGTTCAGAAAGATGGAAAATGGTTTCGATGTGTTGTATGTAGCGTAGATAGTAACAATGTTGTAGTATTTTGCATAGATTATGGATTCACGTTAATTGTTAACCATGACTGCATTCGCCCATTTTTCAAGGAGCTCGAAGATTACGCAGCGCAAGTTTTACCAATTAAGTTGATGTTTGTTAAGCCAGTTAATGAAGAGCAAGATTGGTCAGATAGCGCTATATTTAAATTTAAAAGTATTGTAAATAGTCAAAATGTTAAAGTTATATCGAAGCAAAATCAGGGTGTCGTTTCAATCGTGAAAATGAAACTGATGAACGATAACGAGTCTGTTGAAGCACTCATGGATAAAATGGGTATAGCTGTATTAAACCCGTTTATTACGGAAACTGAAAACTCAAGTGGTGAAAGTATTAAAAAAGAAGTTATTCCTTTTTCTGACATTTACAAAAAAGTTATGTATGAGACAATTCCACAAGAGGAGTTTAAAGCTATAGTTATTTGTGCGGTCAGTCCTCGAATCTTTTATGTACAAATCTTTGATAATGAAAAAATTGCTGAAGTCGACGACATAAGCGTTAAACTTCATGAGTTATATGGTAATGATGAAAGAGAATTTGAATTTTATCCTGGCCAGCTATGTTCAGTCAAGTATCGTGATCAATTATGGTATCGTGGTTACATCATTAGTATTTCTGATGATTTTGTTATTTATCTTATCGATTATGGTATAAAAGAAAATATTAAAAAAAATAACATAAAACCGTTACCTGAAGAGTTGCAAAAATATCCTGCTCAGGCTTTGGTTATGCAAATTAATAATTTAATTCCATCAAGATCGGCTGATTTTTTTAGCCGTGGTGCAATACTTGCATTTAGATCTTTGACCGTAGGCCGTTTAGTAAGAGTTCGATATATCTCTTCAATTGGATACCGTCATCGTGTTGATATTATTGACGATGTTTCCAACACTAATATTGGATTAAAGCTGGTAGAAAAGGGTTTAGCTGATTATAAAAGTATTGCACAGACACCTTCAATGAGGTCGCCTGAGAAAGGACTGACTTATGGAACATTAAGAGATATGCGACATAATGTGGTTGAACAATATAACTCAATCGGACAATCAAAGCAGTCTTATCAACAAAAAAAGTTTTTATTTATTTAACTTATATAATATATAATTCTACGTAAATTATAAATATAAGAATTTATATATGGGTTATAATTTAAAAAATTTAACTTTAGATTGCTCTCATAATGATGAATATTGCGCGGATAATACATTTTATCGTGAACATCGTACACGCTCTAGCACACCGCTTGTTCGGCTAATTCCTTCAACAGAGGACGGGAAACTTCAATCTCCTCGTAACAGTTGCGAAGAAAAGTGTAGTCTTTCTAACGGTAAAGGCAGTGGAAATATTTATAACTGTGCTAATGGTGTTGCGTAATAGTTTCGAGACCCTTAACTTGTTTTAGTCTGCAGACTTTTTTTAATGCAGCTATTCTGTAACCATAGTAACAAGTCAATACTGTGTTCGTACGAAAAGCCAAAATCTTTGAGTTTCAAGGTTTTAGAAAACAATTTAGCATAGGAGCTCTAATTTATACTTTTCATATTTTTCATTTTGTAACTTTTCAGTTACAAAATGAAAAATATGAAAAGTTTTTCATATTTTTTTAAAGTCAATTTCATTTCAGTACTTTTCACATTGTTCATTTTTTTTAGTACTTTTCACTTGTTCATTTTTTACTCGTATTTTTTGGAATTTATCGCAGCATTATCGCAAAAAGAAATTCCTGTGTAAAGTTTTTTAAATGAGTTAAGATGTTTGCGTCAAGTTAAAATTAAATAATGGTTTTGAGTTTCATTATTTGCAATGTTGAGAAACGCCGTTTATATGATCTTTTTTTATTACAAATTTTTTTTACTTACTTTTATTTACAAATTTTTTATTACATTCATTCTGGGTAATTTTGAATGCTTCGCGTAAGGTTTATCTCTACAAAAAAATTTTACAATCTAGACATCAAATATTTTTACATAAAGGGCGTTCTGATTATCTCTTTTTTCTAGTTTGTTATCATTTTTTTAAATTTGCTAGTTATTTTGTAAAAAAAAACAAAGTTCAAGTAAGGATTCAAAGTTACGCTTACATTTAGGGTAACTTTGAATATTATTAAACTGAATTTCAATTTTAATCTTTTAAGAGCCATTTTCTGATAAAATCAGGCAAAAGTACTGTCGGCTCAAAAGTAATATCTTTTAATCGCGCTCAATTTTATATACAGTAATGGTAATAGGGTAAAAAAGAAGCCTGTAAATTTTTTTTTACCCTATTACCATAAAAAAATATTTCTAGTTCCTGAGTTATGGTCAGTCAAACTTTAGCCCTTTTAATACTTGGAATGTCACTTTTGGGGTTTTATGATTTTTAAACTAAGATTAAAAGCAATGAGACCACTGCACCCTAAGTTTCTTTTCATATTATGGAAGTATAGGTAGAACTTAGAAAAAAAATCAAAAAACCTGAGGACAACCCTTCCTTTGTCTAAAAATCATAAGCTGAAATCACACATTTTTGAATTTGGGGCCTACTTTAATACATTTATCTCGGAGCGTTAAATGTGCCCGCGACTTATCTCATTCTTTTTAGAAAGAGTATCTCATTTTTATTTGAATGGTCTAGAGAAACTAAGAGGATATTGTTTACAAAAAAACTTATGAGTCATCAAAGTGTCAAAAAATGTTTTAATTAGCGTTCAAATATCAGCCATTATGGGAAAGGTCCCAAGATTGAAGATACAGATTTTCTATTACTCCATATTACAATTTTTTTAATGCGAAAAAAAAACTTAGGGGGTAATATTTCATTGTTAAAATGACTCCATCACAAAAAGTTAAATTTTTTATATATTTAAAAAAAACAACCGAATATAGCAGCGGAATTAATCAATATATTATATGATGTCCTTATCTTATTATGTCATTGTTTGCGTCATAAATCAGTTTTACATATCCTATATCTTTGATTTTAATGCCTTGTTGCTTGAAATGCTTTTTGGGCTTTTTCAAATTGGTCATCCCTAAGCTTATAGTCTCCAGACTGTTTTAATGGTAAAGGTGGTAGAATTCCACAAATGATTTCACTTTTTCTTTGTACTTTATAGCATGAGGAAAAGCTGGCCACTTAAAAAGGTTCTTGACTGCAGAAGCATACTTCATACAGCTCACATTGTAACCATCACTGAGAACCTAATAAGAGTAATGATTTTTCTAGTTTGAAAAATCTGATTCTCATTTGACAAAAGTAAAACTTCGTTTAAATTTAGTGACACATTCAATATGATCAAATAATGTTTAAAAAAAATGTTTTTATTTGAATGAAAAACATTTTTTTAAACATTGAATGAAAATGAAGTACCTCATTTACAATCCCAGGATACCAATTGCCCATATAAATAACAACAATCCAATCGTTTTCATGCCATGTACTAGATAAATCAATGGCAATGCTTATAAATTCCTTTTCAAGTTCTTCATTTTCAAATTCTTCTAGATCTACAGAAAGAAAAATATAAATATTTATACAAACACTTGTACAAATATTTATAATTACAAAATAATATTAAAATATATATTCATGAGAGTAGATATAAAAATTATTACCTAGATCTGCTGTCTCTTCTTCTTCTTTGTTATCCGCATTAGTACTACCAACATCAATTGGTTCATTTAATCTTTTGTCTTTTTTTAGCCTGCTCCAACGTGAAAATAGTGATCTTATTTGCTGAGTTGTTACGTATTCTGAGACTTGAAGCTCCTTTCTTATCAAAAGGTGCACCTGCTCTGGACTAAATTTTTTCCAGATACTTCACCTTCAATAAAGAGTTTATAAAATACATCTTTTTGTCTCATACTATACCGGAAGGTACTGCGTGTACGTAAAGCCCAACCTTTAACATATTTGCTAATATCAGAACATTCTTCTTCAAATACCTCCTGTTGTGAGTTTGGTTTATAACTTTGTAAGTTTGACTGAACTTGCATCTTCATTATGAAACTCTGTTTCGCGTTATCCATTCCTGATTTTAAAGTGCTAATAATGTGTCTTCCCAACATCATGTGTTCTTCTAGTTCTTCTGATGTATCGAATGATCCATTACAAATTGGCTCAGAGCAAAAGTGAATAAGTAATCTATCTTCGCGAAACTTTTCCTTCATATTGCTTTTAAAAACTCTTGTTTTCTTTTCAGTATCACTATATGGGTGTGTTAAAAATATCTGCAGATCAAAATTGACATTGGAATATTCTTGTTTAACTCCATCGCCAACTGCATAGTATCGCCACATTGTCATATAATTATGAAAGAACTCAAACGAATGATACTGACTTATTTTAGCTATTTTTGTTCCGCTCAACTTGCTTTTTCCCTTTATAGTGGCAACACCAAAAACAGAATTTTTCAGCCCATGTCCGTAATGTAAAGCAGTATAAATATCCTCTGCACACATCAAATCGTTACCAGCGTCAACAAAGCTACGAATCAATGACTTTGCTCCGGCAGCTTCTCTGTCGCACTGATCCTTGCCACGACAAGGTTCGTTGTAATCGAAGCGCTAAAGCTGTATTTGGTTATTTTTGCACAACATAAAAAGAGCTTCCATTATAAAGTTGCCATGGTACGATGAAGCACTGTCAGATTTTGCAAAGAGTTTATTAACATTGTTAATAAACTCTTTGCATTGTTAATAGTTTATTTCTTGATAATATATTTACTAATAATATTCATAATTGCCTCCAAGAATCTGGTATAATCAAAACTAACATAACAGATCATTTCCCAATATTCTTAATTACATATAATATAACTGATAATCATTTTGCTTCAAAATCTACAATCCAAATGCGACAGATCATTGAAAACTCCTTGTTGCACTTTCGAAATCTCTTATCAGAAAAAATTGATTGGGACCTTATATTACAATCACAAGAGGCAAATAAGGCGTATGATCTTTTTTTGGCGCAGTTTTGTAAATATTAAGATTTGACATTTCCACTAAAAAAAATAGTTATAAATTCAAAATCACTTTTAAGCCCTTGGATGACCAAAGGTTTACTTAAATCATCTAAGAGAAAACAAAAACTTTATGAAAAATATCTAAAACATAAATCATTCACAAATGAAATAAATTTTTTTTTTTTTTTTTAAGTTTTTGTTTACATTTGACGTAATATATATAAATTACATATTTTTTTCAAATACAAACAAGGCTTCTAAAAGAAGATCAAATGATCTTATCGTCAGGAGCCTTTTACAAAACAGAGTACATAAAGTATTATAAAAACGCCTTTTTACAATAAGAGAACGTAAAAAAATTAACATAAAAATATTAAAATAGTACTTAGATAAATAGAAACAAATTGTCAACAAGTATAAAACAAAGATTGAACATACATTTCAAAATTATTATATATCATAAGACAAATTAAAAATATTCTAAGATATTTTCAATAGAGAGAATGAGATCTTTTAATTTAATTTTAAATTACAAAAATTATAAAAGTTTATTTGAAAAAACAAAGAAACACTCTAAAAGAATTTATTATGCTAAGATGCTAAAAAAAACACAAGGAAACACTCAAAAAACTTGGAATGCGATTAATCAGGTAATTGGTAAAAAAAGATGTTCTAACAATAATTTGCCACAAAAACTCATAATTGATGGGGAAATGATCAGTAATAAAGAAACCATCGTTGAAAAGCTCAACGACTATTTCCTTGAAGTTGGCCCAAATTTAGCAAGTAAAATCCCAAAAAACACCACAAATTTCAAATCCTATATAAAACCAACCAATATATCTATGAAAGAAGTTAGTTTAAATATAACTGAGGTGCGTAATGCGTACAATAGTCTGAAAAATAATAAATCCGCTGGCATCGATCAAATTAGCGTGAACGTAGTTAAAGCAATCTTCGATATCATAGAACCATCTTTGTTTCATATTTTTAAACTTTCAATACAATCCGGTATTGTACCGGAGAAATGAAAATTTGCTAAAATATCACCTATTTTTAAAACTGGCGATAACACAATTATGTCAAATTATAGACCTATTTCTGTCTTACCATGCTTTTCAAAATTGTTAGAACGTATTATGTATGATAGGCTTAATAAATATTTAACCAAAAACAAAATACTGTATAATAAACAATTTGGGTTCAAAAAAAAACATTCAACGGATCATGCAGTAATCGATTTAATAAATTATATATCCGATGGGTTCAATAGTGATTGTTATACACTAGGAGTTTTTATTGATCTGTCAAAAGCATTTGACACAGTTGACCATGACATACTTATAGAAAAACTAGAACTCTATTGAGTATTAAACAATAACCTACTCTGGTTTAAAAATTACCTGTCAAACTGGAAACAATACATAGTGTATAAAGAAAATGAAACAGGAAACAAAGTTATAACTTGTGGTGTTCCCCAGGGATCCATCCTAGGACCACTATTATTCTTGTTGTACATTAACGATTTATATTTAGCTTCAAAGACTTTAAATCTTATTTTGTTTGCTGACGACTCTAATCTTTTTTACTCAAATAAAAATATAAAAGATCTTTTTAAAATATTTAATGAAGAACTAATAAAAGTTAATGATTGGATTATTTGTAATAAACTTTCATTAAATGTACTGAAAACTAAATTTTTGTTGTTTCATTAACCTAGTAAGAGTGATCACCTCCCTCTAAAATTACCCAATCTCTCTATGAATAATTCAGTTATTAAAAGAGAATCAAATGTAAACTTCCTGGGAATAATATTAGATGAAAATATATCATGGAAATCTCATATTAAATCTATTGAAAATAAAATTTCAAAAAATATTTCTGTTCTATATAGAGTTAAACCATTTCTTAATATCAAGTCTTTAAAAATTATATATTTTTCATTTATCCATAGTTATCTATCCTATTACAATATTCCATGGGGAAGTAGCAACTATGGAAAGCTTCAAAAAATTTATAGTAAACAAAAAAATGCATGCAAAATTATTTTTGGCGTTATGAGAACTACTCATGGAGAGCCTTTCTTAATGGAACTTAATGCACTCAATGTTTATAAACTTAATATATATCAAGTTATGCTGTTCATGTTTAAATCTAAACATGGTTTGTCGCCTAATATATTTCACTCTTACTTTACTAAAATTTCTCATAAGTACCCCACAAATTTTTCAAATGATAATTTTGTAGTTCCAAGATTCTATTTCAAACTCAGTTCATTCCAAATTCAATATCGTGGAGCATTTCTATGGAATGAACTTTTTCAAAAAATTAATAAAAATAACATTCTTCAAAACATATCTTTTGAACAATTCAAAATAGTATGTAAACGTTTCTTATTAGGAAAAAATTTCGATCTAAAATATTTATTTTAAAATTTGATTATAAAATAATTAAAAAATATATAAACTGAATAGGTTTTCATCTACTTTTTTTGTTTATTTTTTTGTGAAAAAGTCATAACTTATATTTTTTTTTTGATCTTCTGACTTTTATTTTTCATTTAAATATGTTGTTATTGAAAACTTATGCTATTTTAATATCTTATTATAAGTTTTATAATATCTTTGTAGAAATATATATATATATATATATATATATATATATATATATATATATATATATATATATATATATATATATATATATATATATATATATATATATATATATATATATATATATATATATACTTTTATGTTTAAAGTTTTTAAATTGTAATATCAATTGACGGCTTCAATGTTAACGAGGCTCGGTGATAAGACAGTATGTCTTCTTCTTGCTCCGGCCATTTATAATATATGTAAACGATTTTTCTCATTGTAAATAGTATTATACGGCAAAATAAAATTAAAAAAAAAATCAAAATCAGTTGTGTCCTCAACTAACTCTTCGTTAGTGGCAGTACTTGTTTTAGTTTGAATAAGAATGCGCTCCGACTTAAGGTGATTGTGACAAAATACAGAACCTACAGGAACATTTTCGTTGTAATATTTTGAAACATTTGTTGACATATTTATTGAAACACTTCTTACAGATGGTGATTTTTTACCAACACTTAGTTCATGCATTGGATGACAGCATCTTCTTGGAGGAACCCAGCCAATACCTTAAATTTTAACAAAAATCAAAATTTGAAATATTTATATAAATATTTCAAATTTATTATATATTATTTAGTAATTAAATTTTGTTATTGTTGAAATACGGTTGTAAGCAAATTCTTACCAAAGTTAAATCTATGGTAAGGACATATATAGTCGTTATCAGAAAGTGATATACACCCTCGGTTTTCTATAAGAGACTTTTTTGTCCATTCTGTCTCGTGGTGCACCTTTAAAACCTAAAAACATAAAACTTAGATATTATGCAATGTAAACTGAGGGAATTAAACAACAATCATTTTACACTACTATATGATGCTAACAGGTTTTTTTTTTACTGCTAAGAGCATTTCTTACTTTAATTTTTACAAAGTGTGCTTTGACATCCAAAGTCAGATCTTGTATCTTGATTAACCTTTTTTCATTGAAACGACGATATGGTCCACACTTGACATCATTAACTTTGCAAACATTTTCAACAACAACCACTTGCTCTGACATATTTTTTGCAACTAAGTGTTTTTTTTTAAAGTACTTTAAGCATAAAATGCTCATTCTCTGTTCTAAATATTTCAGAAGTAAATGCTCAATAAGCCATACTGAATAACTGTAAATTAAGAAATA
Source organism: Hydra vulgaris (assembly GCF_038396675.1). Classification (NCBI taxonomy): domain Eukaryota; kingdom Metazoa; phylum Cnidaria; class Hydrozoa; order Anthoathecata; family Hydridae; genus Hydra; species Hydra vulgaris. Next base: position 7,997,988 of record NC_088922.1, read on the forward strand.
ATGCCTAACAGTAATTAATTATGTTCAATAAACATCAAGTTAAAAATGTTTACTGAAAAAAATTTTTTTTTCAAGTCCACAATCGTATAAATGAAAAAAAACAAAAAACAGATTTAGCATCATTTTGACGTAATATTATTTCAACAATGGAATATTACCCCCTAAGTTTTTTTTTTGCATTAAAAAAATTGTAATATGGAGTAATAGAAAATTTATAAATTCAACCTTGGGACCTTTCCCATTTCCCATAATGGCTGATATTTGAACGCTAATTAAAACATTTTTTGATTCTTTGATGACTCATAAGTTTTTTTGTAAACAATATCCTCTCAGTTTCTCTAGACCATTCAAATAAAAATGAGATACTCTTTCAAAAAAGAATGAGATAAGTCGCGGGCACATTTAACGCTCCGAGATAAATGTATTAAAGTAGGCCCCAAATTCAAAAATGTGTGATTTCAGCTTATGATTTTTAGACAAAGGAAGGGTTGTCCTCAGGTTTTTTGATTTTTTTTCTAAGTTCTACCTATACTTCCATAATATGAAAAGAAACTTAGGGTGCAGTGGTCTCATTGCTTTTAATCTTAGTTTAAAAATCATAAAACCCCAAAAGTGACATTCCAAGTATTAAAAGGGCAAAAGTTTGACCGACCATAACTCAGGAACTAGAAATATTTAGAAAAAACAACTTTACAGGCTTCTTTTTAATATTACAAACAACGCAATATGTAAAATTGAGAATGATTGAAAGATATCACTTTTGAGCATTGCCTGGTTTTCTCAGAAAATGGCTCTTAAATCAAGAGTTGTTTAAATTTCTTTGTATTAGCTTAAATTAATTTAAAAAAAAATCTAATAAAACTGTTTTGAGAGTAAACAAACAAGTTTTTCAATAAAATATTACAAATCATTAAATAATCCTGTTGATCAAACTTAATATTTCACAATGCTTGAACTTAGTGAAATATTAAGTTGTTTGTTTCATTAAGTTTTTTCATAATCATATTTTTTGATTCAAGCGGTCTTCCTTTTTTCTTTGCTCAAATACTATCTTGACTTTTTTTTTTGTTTCTTTCCTTATATTCTACCTTATTGGCTGATTCTTTTTTCTACTATTATTGGTAACTTGAAATTTTGCTTGGTTCATAATAACGATGTAAGAACATCAACTTATTTTGTAAACGATTTTCCAATACTAAATTGAATATCTGTATTTATAAAATAAAGTAATTTGGAGAGAACAAATTACTTTATTCCTGGTCAAATGAATATGTGCCAGTAGCTTTAAATCCTGCTTGTAGATTATGTTCTAGATTTTCTTTACCGATATTAAGAGAAGATATAATGAGCTGCGAAAGCAAAATTTTTTGTTAGGTTATTACCTTTTTTCCACGGTATGTTTTACGCCATTGATTAAGAACTGATCTCCACCTTTTAAACTCGAGAAATGTCCAACATCTTGAGTTTGTCAAAGCTGTATAGATTTGAGTACCAAACATATGTTATGCTTTTATAATTATGCTTTTCACATATATTTAAAGCTTTTCAAAATATAAGCACTTAAATTATCGCAAATAAGTTTTTTTTTTTTTTTTACCTTTTAATATTTGGAACAAAGTGGTTTAACAGCCACTTTACAAATATTTGAATTTCCATCCAGCCACTGCATAAAAAATATTATTCTTGATCCTTCTGGTGCATTGACAAGCCAGACCAACTGTGTTTTCCATTAAAAATGAAATATGTTGGAAATCGTTTTCCTGAGGCATTTCCACAGAAAATAACTGTAACAAGAGTTTCTTATTAGTTCTGTATGGCGAGAAGATCGACGGAAAATAATTTTTTTTATTTCCACAGTCATCATGATCCACATTGTAAATGTTATCTGGCATTACTCCATTTATTTCGCTCTCTAGATTTTGAAAAAACAATTTTATTAAAAAATCATTAACCTGTGCACGTTTCTTTGAATTGCTGAAACACTTTTTCTTTTAATGATGGATGTCTTGTTGAAGTTTACACCACTCTCAGCCTGGTCGGTTATCGTTGTAAGTGTTGCATATTTTTTCCACTATCATCCAGATAGATTTTAACAATACTTTTGAAGTCATTATTTTCATTTAGTATTTAGTTAAAAATATAAACATAATTGCTGTTATTAATAAAAAAATTTTAATTATTGCATATTTCCTATTAATAAACTTAGTTTTAAAACTATCGAAATACCCATAAATATCAAAATATATTAACAATAGATATTTTAATTTTTGATTTTTATAATAATATATATTTATTATTTTATAATAAAAAGATGCCTATTATGTATTATTGCGATGTTACTCAGACAGCAAAAAAATCATTTTTAGGAAAAATTAATTATTCACAAGTTACCCTGAATTTATTTTTTAGCTAAGTGTAATAAATATTCGTTTTGTCGCAAAAAACATGTAAATTCCTTTTATTTTGAGTTGGTATTGAAATTCAAAAAATAATTCAATAAAATACAAAAAAATCTATTCTGATACCGTAAAATCGCTTGAGTTTGGTCACGTAAGCTTTGAACATTTATTTATCGCGCATTAATAAAAAATTTTGAATTTTTTTTCCTGAAACATATAGAAAATTACATTTATAATCGATATTGTAAAAATAAAAATATGAAAAATAAAAACTTGTACACAATATTTTGTTTAAATTGAAAGCATCTACTTTGACCGATTATGATATAAATTCAGGTAATACCAGTAACTAAGGAGTTTGACCATAGATAATTAAATTTTTTCTCTTAAAAATAATGTTCACCTCAATTTCCAGATAAACTGAATGTGGTGATAACATCGCGTGTTTTCTGTTTAGAATATTTGGCATTATATTGTGAATACCGTAAAATCGCCTAAGATCGGTCGCCACGTAACTTCGGTCATTTAAGAAAAAAAAAAAAAAAAGCATGCTAAACTCAAGTTTTTTTTCTCGAATAATATTTGTAATTAGTTCGTAAATATTAATCTATTTAAAAAAATAATATTTATATACAACTTGCTGAAATAATTCTTTAGCAAAACAACAATTTGAAAAAATGCTTACTAGTAAAATCTAAAATAAGCAAATTTTTAAAATAAATGATCAAATTTAATCTTAGTAATATTAAGAACCACCAAGTTATTTATATTTACAAAAAAAAATTAATTATTGAAAATTAACTAATTTTTAATAAAAACTAGTGAAATATTGAAATACTCTAACTTCGGTCATTCATTTAAAGCAAAGTAGTGTTTTTTTGTTAATTGAAAAAACCTTTTTAAATTAATTGAAAAATATATCTTTAATTTTATTAACAAGTGGCGTAGCAAATGTGATAATAGGCAAAGTAATAAAATAGTTGACTAATAAAAATAAAAATTAAAAATAATACTACTTAAATTTAAAAGAAAACAAGAAGGAGCACATAAAAAGGTCTTTTTTCTCGAGCCTGGGGCGATGCCCTCCTGTAAAATCAGATAATTTATCATATTATCTTTTGTTAAATCAACAGGCAAAGAAAATAACAACAACAAAAAAATTTAAAAACATTTACTGGTTTTATTCAATGTTAACCGCAAGTTCAAAGTTATCCAGAATGACTGTATCTAAAATTTTGATGATGTAAACTTAGACAGCTTGTTTACGACAATTTTAGGCCTGGGGATTAAACATGTTTTAAAAAATTACTAATTCTTTATGTTAAACACTAATTCTCAATGTTTATTGTCGTTTTATCATTTGAATATCTTTGCATATATTTTCCTGAATATATCATTAGGCGGTGACATTCTGGCAAACAGAGAAGTGAAGTATATGTATGCCCTTAGTTCTTTCTAACACTACAAAAGCACCAATAACAATATTTATTTTATTAGATGCTATTGCATTTTGATATTTAGCAATACAACATTTTCAATAACGCTTTGTTGCTTGGCATACTTGCAATTGACTTTTTTATAGTTTCTGTTAACTCTGGGTTATTGTGCCAGATCCTGATAATTTTTTCCGTATAATATTACTTGTTAGTTATAATTTCTTTTCCAATTTTTCGCTTTACGAGCTCCTAAATGTTTTCTATAGGCTGAGATCAGGTGAACTGTCTGGCTATGGTAACACATCAATTTTTTTCAGTTTCAAACAAACCATAACATTTTAATGCTGTATGGTTAGTGATGCTTGACTGTTTCCACAATGTGGTTAGAACAAAACTTTTAGCTTGGTTTACGTTAAACAAAAGCTGTTTTGTTCACTTTAAAGATTGACTCATCTGAGAAGCAAACCTAAAATTAAACCTATCAATTTTTTTCTCACTCGCATTTTTCTCACTCGTATTACGGTTTGGTGAGAAACGTTTACAATTTTACTCTGAAAATATAGTGCATTCTGTAAAAGACATCTAACTTGACAAATTTTTGTTGGTGCAATATCACATTACTTCCCCATTGCTAAAAATTTTAATTTAGAACTTCAAAAAATGAAAAGACTCGTGTTTTTTACTTAAACATTAAAAAAACAACCGTTAAATCTTTTATTTAAAGATAATCACTTTCTTTAGTTTCACAAAAAAAATTAATGAAATAAAGCACTCAAGCTTTGAATCAAAACAAACTACATTAAAAGTTCAGTCAAACTAACAAATAAAAATAACCTTAAATTGTCCAAAGTGCACAAAATTGACTATGATGGGCTATTTCAGCCAAAATTGCCAAATGATCAATTTTTTTTAATCTTTACTAAGAATCGAAATAACTTGACAGTAACAAAAAATAACATAATATTTATTTTATCATGTGGGAATTTATGCCATCTATTTGAAATAAATTGTAAAAAAAATGTGTATTCCTATTGTGATGACCAACCACTGTATGTTAAACCGTGATCTGGCTAACTTTTTAAACAACACCTTAATCTTGCCAATCAAATCAAAAATCAATCCAATCAAAAATTTCTCTTTCAGATTTCAGTTGTCTTCAAGATTTCGAATACCGGAGTTTAATAGTAGCAATTGATTACAAAAATTTCATTTGCTATGGTTATGACAGCTTATCTTAACAATATCAATAAGATATTACAAGGACGGTAATGCCTATTAGAAAATGAAGTTTCTTTTAAAATATATTTTCTGTTCATATATCTGTCATATTTTAAGAAAACAGTAATCAAAATTTAATTTATTTCTTTTATTTAAAAAATCGAGAAAGTGTTATTAAACTAACTATTTTTTACTGCATTCGAAAAAATAAAAGATTTTTTTCCAATGCACATCCATTTATTGTAAATAGCAAAGAAATAATATTTAAACCGCTTCAAAAGGTCATTATAATTCAATTTGAACTTTAGTTAATAGAATTAAAATCAATTACACTTTGCAAACAGAAATAAAAAATTTGGAAAAATGCAGATCATGATGTAGTAGATAACTAATGGAAAGAACTTTCAACTTCTTAAAAAGAAGATTTATTTATATTTGAAACATGGAATATTTACACTAAGAGTAACAATTAACTTAAGGTGGTGGCTTTTGAATTCTTGACAGTTTTTGGATCAATATATCATTGTGACCAGGTAATTGGCTACATAGGCATCATTGAAAGTAACTTATGATGCTCTCTAAATGACTATTAGACTTAAAAGTTGTCTAAAATTAAAAATCTCTATTTACGATAAAGCAAGTCTGTCAATCATTTCCCTCACAAAAATCTCACCAAATTTTTTATATAATTTTATGAAATTGTTGACTTTAATTATTTATTTATTTACGTTAAAGTATGTAAAATTAATTGTATAAAAATAATAGGTTGTTGATAATAATTTTTAGTTTTTTACACTAGCATTCTTGCGAAAAAAATTAAAGGAAATATGACTTTGTACTTAAAATAGATAGCAGACCCCTGGGATAGAAATATGGCTTTGTAGTTAAAACATTAGAGCTAACAAAAATTTTATGGCTCCAGCTCCGGCTCCTCTAAAAATAATCAGCCTAGCTCCAGTCTCGCGTTAGATAAATGCTCCTTGGCTCCGGCTTCAGCTCCCCAACCCTGTATTCAACCTTCTTAAAAATTTTAGAAAGAAATAATTTATGAACATATTACTACTTTTAATTAGATAAATTTCTATATAAAAATCAAATCTGTTTGGAATAAAATAATTTAACTCAGTAAGCATGTACACAATTCGTTCGTGAAACCAATAATTCTTTTGGTAAATCACAGTATACACTAGATGTTTTCATTAATAAACTTTCGTCAATTGCTAATTTTTTTTGTCAAACAGCGAAATTTTTGGCCTTTTTTAAAAAACGAATAAAAACGTCTTAAATACAACTCTAATTGGTTTAAGTGCAATAAATTAACGTTAAACAAAAAAAAAGCAAAGACAAAATGGATCCATTCTCTAACAAAGAAACTCTTTTTACCAAATAATTTACTTAAAGTTTTCATTGTTAAAACTCAAATAAAAAAGAGTCTGTTGCAAAGTTTTAACTTTTCTTTAAAATTACCCAATCTCTTTATGAATATAACAGTTATTGAAAGAGAGTCAACTGTTAACTTTCAAGGAGTAATTGTAAATGAAAATAAATCATGGAAATATCAAAATAAATCAATTGAAAACAAATCTTCAAAAATATCTCAATGTTATATAAAGTTAAACCTTTCTTAATATCAGTTCTTTGAAAACTATATATTTTTCATTTATTCATAGTTATCATTCCTATTGCAATATTGCTTGGGGAAATACCAATTATGGGAAGCTTAAAAAAATCTATAGCAAACAAAACATACATGCAGAATATTTGGCGTTAACAGAACTGTTAATGGTGAATTTCTTTTAAGGGAACTTGATGCACTCAATGTTTATAAACTAAATATGTACCAAGTTATGTTTCTAAAGTCAAAACATGGTTTATCTCCTAATATATTTCACTCTTACTTCACCGAAATTACTCATAAATAGGGATGGCAATCCCGGGATCCCGGGATCCCGAAATCCCGGGATTACAGACAAATTCATGATCCCGAAATCCCGGGATTAGTCTCTAAAATTTCCCGGGATTTCGGGATTGTAATAAACAATAAATAAAAACAAAAATTGATTAAACTTAATTTATTTATTTAAAATGTCTAAATTTTCGCTATAAAGTTTGTTGAGCTGCTTATTCTCCATGCAATGTTTTCCTTTTATTTTTTAAATTCTTAACGTTGGCGTGATTGTCACAAGTTCTTTAACATTAAAAGTTATTAAATACGGAAGGTATATTAAATAAACTTTATTTATTAATTCGAAGTATAATTGTTTTCACATAAGTTCATTTTGAATTATGAATAAAGATAATTAGTCAATAAATAGCTTAAAATATAACTTTTTTTTTTCAATAAGATAGAAATTAGCCTAATATCATGACTAACTACGCTGAATTCAACAGCACAAATCTCATATGGAAACATTTTTTAAAAGGAGCAGATGAAACAGCCTTATGCAAAGTAATTACATGCAAAAAAATATTAAAAATTGCTGGTGGTTCAACAAAAGGCCTTCATACCCATTTACTTTCCATACATAAAATTAAATTAACATCGCAGGAATCAAGTTTATCCACGACACCTTCAACTTCAAAAGAATTATTAGAACCGAAAAATAAAAAACCGAAAATCACAAGTTATTTTCCAACAACATCAAAAAAAGATGAATGCCTACCTGAAGTATTTGCCCGTATGGCAGCAAAAGATGGTATATCATTTAATACAATTTGCAACTCTTCTGATATACGAGCTGGGTTAGTTGCACGAGGCTTTAAAAATGTCCCAAAATCACGAAACACTATTCGAAAAATGGTGTTAGACTACTATGAACAGGTTAAAAAACTAGTTATAAAGGAAATAATTGATCAAATATCAAGAGGCTTCAAGTTTTCCTTAACGCTTGATGAGTGGACTTCTTTTGGAAACTGCAGATACATGAATGTGAACGTACACGAGTTGAAAAATTATTGGAATTTAGGTTTGATTCGCATTTTAGGATCTATGCCAGCAGAAAAGTGCGTTTCACTTCTAAACGAAAGACATAACAATTTTAAAATAAAACTTGAGGACGATATCATTGGTATTACCACGGATGGTGCAAGCGTCATGAAGAAACTTGGAAAAATTATAGAAAGTGATCAACAACTATGCTTTGCCCACGCTCTGCAGCTGGCAGTAATATCAGTTCTTTATAAAAATGACCCCAATTACTTGGAAATCGATGAAATTTTAGATGATGAGCACACTACCTTTGCAAGTTTAGAGAACCACAGTGATGAAGAAAAAGATAATGATTGTATTAATGACTATGCTTCTGAAGAGGAAGATTGTATTCAAGATTCAAATAATTCATTTTTGTTTAATGAAACCTCTGAGGTTACTATTAAACACCAAGTTTTTGAACCTGTTATAACAAAGGTCAAGAAAATTGTAAAAATCCTTAAAAGGTCCCCAACCAAAAATGAAAATTATTTACAAAAGTACGTAAAAATTGAGTTTGGAAAGGTCATCCATTTGATTATGAATTGTAAAACCCGATGGAGCAGCTTATTGCTTATGCTTGAAAGATTTGACAAATTAAAATATTGTGTTAAAAAGGCATTTCTAGATTTAGAATTGGATTCCAAAATTGACGATTCAATTAAGATGGACGAAATGAATATAAAATTGTATCTGATTTAGTAGCACTTTTGACTCCTGTTAAAGCCACTGTGGAAGCACTTTGTCGACGAGACGCAACTTTAATTACAGCTGACATTGCATTAGAGTTTATGTTGACCAAAATAAAACAACAAAAATCTGAAATCGGGAATAAACTGTATGCTGCTTTGAGTCACCGAATTAAAGAGAGGACACCATTAAGTAGCTTAGTTTATTATCTTCATAATGGCCAGGTTACATCAACGAAAATCACAGATGTTTTTGTACCAAATACAAGTAATCAAAATAAAAAGATTATAGTAAGCATGATAAAGCGTTTTCATCCCGCAGATATAGCATCAGCAGCAGACAGCAGTTGTGATGTTCAGCTAAACCAGGTTTTAAGAAGCGACGAAGGTGATAAGAAAGTCAAAACAATTAGTGAACAATTAAACGAAGTTATGGAAAAAGGATTGATAGCTATACGAACAACACCTATAAGGGTAGAAAGTATAACTTCTAAGATTGAAAAAGAAATGTTTTTATTTGAAAGTGGTGGCACAAGAGGTGATCACCTTCAAAAAGTGTATAACTATTTCTATCTATACGACCAACAAGTGTAGAGTCTGAACGAGCATTCTCAGCCGCTGGGTTTTTATGCTCTAAAATCGAACACGATTAAACGATGAAATGATGGACGCTTTGAGTTTTTTAAGGTGGAGCTTTCAAAACGAATTATAACTCTTATATATTAATGTATACTTATATTATTTTTAAACATTGTTATTTTGTGTTATCGTTTAAAGGTGTTATTTATAGTTTAAATTACTTTACTTCATCAGTTAAATTAATCATATAATAGTGTTTGATAATTAAAAGTTCTTCGCAGGCTTTATCTTCTATGATTGTAAGTTTTTCATTCAATCCCGGGATTTCCCGGGGACAAATTTGTAATCCCGAAATCCCGGGATTGAGAATTTCCGGGATTTTTGCCATCCCTACTCATAAACACCCTACTAAGCTTTCAACAAACAATTTTGTTGTCCCAAGATGTTATTTGAAACTCAGTTCATTTCAAATTCAATACCGTGGACCATTTACCGTAAAACTGCATAAGTTTGCTCACTTAAGCTTTGAACATTTATTTATCACGCATAAATAAAAAATTTTCAATTTTTTTTCCTGAAACATAGAAAAAAATATGTTGAAATTGATATTGTAAAAATAAAAAAATGAAAAAACAAAAATTAGTTTCCAATATTTAATTTAAAATGTTTATAAATTGTAACACGGTGCTTGGCGATAAGGCAAACTATGCCTTCTTCTTGCTCCGGCCATTAACTTAATTGTAAATTTATGGAAACTGTCAAATTTGTTAAACGGCAAAATAAAATAATAATAATAATAATAATAATAATAATAATAATAATAATAATAATATATATATATCTTATTATTCGATTTACTATTAGTAATATATTGTGTTATACTTTATAATTTTCAACTTGTAAAATTCTAACTTTTTAATTTTTAACTTTTTTACATAAACTGAAGGCGAAAATAGAAACGAGGCTCGTTGAATATACGTTATACGTCTTCTTCTTGCTCTGGCCATTTATTATAAATGTACAATCTTTCTTATTGTAAATTTCATTAAACGGCAAAAAAATTAAATAAATAAAAAAATAAAAAAAAAGTTCGTCATTTGTTAGTTATAAGAATCTGTTACAAAGTTCGTTACCTTAATGGAAATCTAAATGAAAGCGTTGCATGACTATTTCTACTTAAATAGAAAAAAAAGTTTAATATAAGGTCAGATATTATGTAAATAAAAAAATTTAAAGTTTTATTCTTTTTTGTTCATGGTTGCATAAAATATGCAAATATTGTATGGGGAAGCACTCCTAGTAATGTGTATAATAAGTAAATTGTAACACCTTTACCGCTGCCAGAAACATGCAATGTGTATAATAATATAAATGCACTAAACGTTCACAAACAATTTGTCTATCCAGTGCCGTATTTGTGGCTGCGACGCCCTTAGGCATATGAACAGTCGCCGCCTATTTGTGATAAAATATGAAACAATACATGTCTACTGTAAAAACTTATTATCTGTTTTTTTGTTTTTGTTTGTAGATTTGTTGGTATAAAAATTATATTAATAAATTTATAAATGGGAATTTTTTAAAAATGAAACACATCTACAAACAAAACTATAACAATAAATATATCAAAATTATATAAATAAATTTATACAAAGGTATATTTCCACAAAAGAAATTCATTTACTAAGTTGGTATCTGTTTACACAGCCTAAAATTTTTTTTATAATAAATGAATGAAAACAAGTTAGTAGTAGGGTAGATTAGGGTAATATGAGCGAAAATTGAAATATTGTCAAAATTAGTTATGCTGGATCCAAATTTTTTGCGAATAAACAATTTTCAGGGATCTCTACTCATAATCCACTTAGACATATGGGCACCCGAAATTTTTTCTTAAAAACACAGAGGTTTTAAAAAAGTAGTAAAAGTATTCATATTACCAAGACCACTTGGTAATATGAGCACTTAAAATTAGCTCAAAAAAATAACATTAAGTAAAAAAAATACCAATCTGACAATTAGAACTAATTTTTGGAATATAATGATTTGTTATTAATAAAACTTATCGTTAAAAGATCAAATTTTGAACCAATTTTTGTTGAAACCATATCACTATATTTTCCATAAAAAAAATTTCACTATTTTTTCAATTTTTTTAACTTAAACCTTTGAACAATGAAAAATCAGATTTTTTGAATTTAATTTACATAAAAATATTTAGGACGGTTAAAATAATTAAATTTTTTACAATATTTTGCTTTTTTTCAAAAAGCAATTAAAACCACTGCTATTTTGTGACTTTGAACTAGATAATTTCAATGAAAAACACTGGGTAAATTGAGCATGTTCATATTACACAAAAATGGCATCTTTTAATAAAGTCAAAGCTAAATGTTTCTATGCATTGTTTTTCAAACAAAAATGGATCGGATTTTTAGCTAACATATTTTTCTTTATGAAAAATTAATTTCATTGTTTTAGCACCAAAATTTCGCACCACAAATTCATGCGGGATAATATTATTTTAACAAAGTTAAAAATTTAACAGCGTTTTAAATAGATAACAGTCGCTAATTACGGCATATAAATTTACGCTAATTGTACCGATTCCTCAGCTGCACAACGTCAAAACACAATAACCAACATTTTTATCAAAATTTAATTTTTTATATACTCTTTGATACCAATTCATGGAGAATTTTTATGTAATATCCTCTTTGGAAACAGACAGTTATATCAGGAGCTACCACACAGTAGCTACAACATTTTATTCTGATAAATAAAAAAAAACAATAACCAAACCCAGTATCTACACGAAGCTGTAGATAGTGTGTTTTGAACTTGTTATGATTATAATCTGCCGAAAATATATTTCAAGTGTATTGAAATTCAAACTCAAAACACAGTAACTAACTACTAGCAACGATTTTTTTTTTTAATTTTTAAATTTTTACATTAAATAACTAATCGAAAAAAGAATTATGTTCTGGGATCACAATTATGCATTACCAAGACGCATACGTAAGTTCTCTTAAGTAATTACTTATTATTATATTATGTAATTACATTAACATGTAATTCTATTTTTAGTCGACAACGTTGAAGATGATTTAGATCCTGATTTTATTCCTATTACTATTAATGAAGGTACTAAATGTTTTATACACACAGTATTTAGTTAGTTGCACAACATATTAACACGTCATGTTATATTTTATATTAGTGTTTATTAAATTTTTTAGTTTAAGAAGTTGTAAATGTTTTTGATGACAGCGATTTTGTTCCAATTACTGAAGATCAAGGTACTTAATAGTTTATATACACAGTAAATTTATTTATTAATATAACGTATTTACATGTCACATCATTTTGTATACTAATATTTATATCTTTAGTTGAAGAAGTTGCAGAGGATTTGGATGACAGTAACTTTGATCCTGATTTAGCCCCAATTGCTGAACATCAACAACAATTTATATATACCTACAACAATGCAGTTGTTACTACATCATATTTACATGTATATAAATATTTAACATATTCCAGATAATTAACTTATTAAAACTGCAAGGAAAAAGAAGAAGTTTAGTCCGGCAGATAAGAAAGCAGTATTAGAAGAAAAAAGGAATTAAAAAATGTCAATGCCAAGACAAAACATCGAAACCATTCTGTTTTAACTCACTGTTTTTGCTCTCAAGAGTTTTATAGACAAATCATATAGGATTTAAATATATCTTTAAGAAATCCCAAAATTGATAAATGTGAAGATTGCTCTACCTATCAAAACTCTAATTTCATTCTCATCTACTGATGAGAATTAAATTAGAGATAGTATTACACTTTTAGAAAACCATAAAGCCAAGGCTGTAACAGCAACGTCGAAATATAAGGAAGATTCTAAACTGAGTATCGAGTCAACTTGTATTTACTCAATGGACTTACTAAAAATTATATTAATTCCTAATATGCCAGATACTAAATCTTCTTTTTTCACCAGTAGACTAGTGGTATTAAATGAAACATTTGCTCAATTAAAACTAAATGTCTTATGCCACTGTGTACTTAAAAATCTTACAGATTCAATATTGGCTTTAATTAGTAACCAAAGAGATGTACAAGATTTTTTTTTTCCTGGAATGATAATTGCACTGGCCAGAACAAAAATTGGATCTTATACACAGCATTGGTATGTAACTTAAATTTAACAAATTCCTTATTTTAAAATACAAAATCTGTAACAATGAAATACCTAACTAAGGGTCATACCCATAAGACTGCTGGGGTCCATGGAAATATTGAAAATAAATTTTTTTTAAATTAGGCATATATATTACTTTAAAAACCTTACGAATTGTATTTCCCAAAGCCGACAAATGTTAAATATTTTAGAATTGAAAGAATTTAATGAGTGGCAAAATAAAAAAAGGACTACCAATGTAAAAGCAGATACGTTGTGTGGATTTAAAATGAACAGTGTTGTTATGGCCAAATTTTCAAGAGGATCAACTTGTATGGAATACTGGACAGATTTTAATGGAGAGCCAAAGACTTTAGACTTCTAACAAAAAAAATTTTTAAAAACATTAAAACATATGCCCCTAAAAAATGACTCAACATAGCTTAATTAAACTCAATAAAAAAAGGAATCGTTGACTTGTTCCAGTAATGCCAGAAAACAGGAAACATTTTTGGATAAATCTTCCAGTGTCTGTCACTTCAGAAGATTTGGTTGATGAGATGGGCGTGGGTAATGCTTTTATAACTTCTGATTATGAATTTGACTTAATAAAGACTGAATAAGTACTTTACAATTATTTTATCAAGTTTTACTACTATTTATTTTGTCTATATTTGTTGTTATTATTAGATAAAACTGTAAAATTGTTCTACCTGAAGACTAGGTATTTTCAAATTATATATATATATATATATATATATATATATATATATATATATATATATATATATATATATATATATATATATATATATATATATATATATATATATTAAGCAATAAAGAAAGTGATACATATTTGTTTTCATGTTTGAATTTTATTTTAAGTGGTTATTTCTAGCTTTCACATAATTTTATTAAATCTGTCATTTATCTGTTATTCTTTAGTTTGAAACCAATAAATTATGCAATTTAATATGATAATTTTTAGGTTGAGATTAACGAGCATTAACAAAATACAGCTTATGGTAAGTAAAAGCAAATGATTCATAATACCAACAAAATGTGGTGTTTTAAAAAGTTAGATTCAACCACTACCATGCGGACGTTACTTACTAATTGAGTATTTAAATAGAAATTCAATACTAGTTTAAGTAAATTAGTGCGAAATAAGCATTTTTTAATTGGTTATTGTTTTGAACTTTGATACAAGTTTGTGAAAATACCCCACTCATAAAACAATTTAAACATTTGTTATTTCATTGGAGTTAGGGGAGTATTTAGACTTTATTCTAGGAGGAATAGGGCGACTCGATTTTTCACTATGCCACGTCTTCTTGCCGAATGATAAATAGGATTAATGATTTTTCAAAATACTGAATACAAAATATAGATCTAGGAGGAGTCGGTTGACCCATCACCCATCTTAAATACCCCCCTAAAAGGCCTTAATTTTTATTTAACAAATATAACTTACACATACCGTGTTTTAAATTAAATGTGATAAGATTTTCAAATTTTTCTATAAATTTCAAAAGACAGTATCTACAATTACAGCTTAATGAAAACTAAAAATGCCATTTTGTCGATTTACATTGAATTCTATGCATTTTCTTGATAAGCATATAAAGTTTCAAGTGATAAGTATGAAGTTAAGTTGACTACTTTACAAAAATCATTTTCATATCAAATTATGAAAAAAACAGATACTGTGTTTTGACGATGTACAGCTGTCCTGTTATCACCACATAAAGTCGATTCAAAAAATACAAAACAACTTTAACTTTACTGTTTACATTTAAGAAATCTTTGAGTATGCTCATATTACCAAGGTGCTCATACTACCCTAATCTACCCTATATTTCATAAAGGGAGTTAAAATCTCATGCCCGTTTTTTGCTTGGTGGTGAAAACTTCATATGAGATTTTCATTGGGGAGTAAAAAAATAGGAGTAATAACCTCATAAAATAATAGTATTATAATATAAAAATAATAGTAGTAATAAGCTCATATTACGTGCTCATATGGAAGAAATCTTTAAGTATGCTCATATTAATAAACGTGCTCATATATAAGAAATCTTTAAGTATGCTCATATTACCAACGTGCTCATATATAAGAAATCTTTAAGTATGCTCATATTACCAACGTGCTCATATCTTAGAAATCTTTAAGTATGCTCATATTACCAACGTGCTCATATCTAAGAAATCTTTAAGAGTGCTCATATTACCAACGTGCTCATATTGAAGAAATCTTTAAGGTGGTAGTACAGTAATTAAAAAAAAATTGGTATTCAACTTTAACAAATCGTCGCATGAGAATTATAGGGTTCTATCTGCATTTTTTTATGTTGTGAGAACTTAACTTTCGATATTTAATTTTAAAATGTTTTAATGCTATTATTCTTTATAGTTATAAATTACAAGTCGTTTATGTTACTATGGTTTCATTATTAAAAATATATTATTATTCATAATATTTTTAAAGTTGTTTGTTTTTATGATTAATTAAAACTTTAATTGTTAGATTCTTTTAACATAAAAAAATGCTGATAGAACCCTATAATTCTCATGCGACGAAATGTTTTTTTTTCTCAAATTGATAATATACTATTTAAAGCTAAAAAAGTTTAAAAAATTTGAATTTTTTTTTTAATTATTATTTATTAATCATTAAAGGTCAAAAAATGGGGTAAAGGGCGACGAAGATTTTTTAGCAACCGTTCATAATTTATGATTGAAATTCTGGCTGGTGATATATTATATGTGTCATGGACTAAAAGATTTAACTTAGGTCCAAAACTCGATAAAATATTAGCATTTTTGTAAATTTGGGCAAAAATGGGGTAATTTAAGGGGACAAAATCTTTAAAAAATACTAAACGAAAGAAGCAGTAAACTTTATTCTAGTGTATGTTATAAATAATAACACGATAAACAAGTGGGCCAAATTTCAAATCAATTTGATTACTAGTTTTGAAAATATCTCCGTCACCAGCCCAAAAAACATGATTTTGAGATAAATGCAAGTAAAAAAAAAGGAAACAAACTAAGTTCAAAAATCTTCACTTTTTTACATTACACCAACTAATGTTTTATTTTGATCACAAAAACTATTTTGTATTTCTGATAATATTTTTTTTCTCGATTTTGTTTTATGTTTACATTGCTTTTCTGCTTCCGAGACTTGTTTGGTGTCCTTACATAAACTACATTTTTGCTCATTATTACTAAATGTCATTCAAAACCATAAAAAAAAATTATTCAAAAATTCTTGTCCATCATAGAATTTAAAACAGCTGATCCTACTTTAATACTTAGAGCAGTTTTTTTAACATGTGTACAGTTTAGACATCTCGTATAATTTGATTTAGTGATTCATTGAAGCTCTGTTTTTTTCCATGTAAACATTTTTCAGGAAAGTTATCAGAAGAAATGACTATAAGTATTGGTTTGATAGTGTACACAACAGCTAGAATTAAAAAAATCAAATACAGCGGAGAAAATAGAATTAGCCTCACCTTTAATTTTCGTTTTAATTTATCAAAAATGGCAGTGAAACAATTATAAAATCTACTTTATTTCTTATTATCTTCTACTACAACTAAAAAGTTTATAAATTGGTATGTTTAATTAATTACAAATGGAAAAAAAATTAAAAACATTCAATTTGTGGAGAAAATAGAATTAGCCTCATTTACGTTATATACAAGAAAATACAGAAAATATTTTGTTTTTACTCTCATTTAATATTTAGTATTGCTTCCTGAATTTTTAATGACTTCAAATATGCAACTTGACATACTAGTCAAAAGATTTTGGATAGTTTCTATAGATATTTCATTCCAAGCTTCTCTGATACAAGTTTTCAGCTCCAAGGTGGATTCAAACTGCTCACCATTTTCATAAACCTTTCTAGAAAATATTTCCCATATATTTCAATTGGGTTAAGATCTGGACTAGATGCGGGCCATTCCATTACATGAATATTTTTTTCTCTAAACCAAGCTTTTGTGAGCTTTGAGTTATGAATAGCATCATTATCTTGTTGAAAAGTGAAACTTCCACCCATCAATTCCTCACCATGTTCAAGCAAACTTATTTCTAATAAGTCAATGTAGTCCTGTGAATTCATTTTTGTTGAAATCCATGTCTGTGGAAGTTTTCCAGCGACAGAAAAAGCCCCCAAAACCATAATAGCTCCACCACCAAAATTACGACTCACCCAAGTTTCTTTCTCTTTTCAAAGATCGTGCCAGTAATATTGATAGCTATCAGGACCATCTAGAATGAACTTTTTTCATCACTATAGAGAACTTGATGCCACTCTTCCTGCCAAGACATGTGTTCTTTTGCAAATTGTAATCTAACTTCTTTATGACGAACAGTAAATTTTGGGTTTGGTTTACACTTTTTCCAAATTGTGTTTGGATCTCCATGTATGATTTGTCTCACAGGTTGAACAGATACAGTTTATTGTAAATCATCACGAATTTGAGATGCAGTCGTGTACTGAGCAGCAGCACGACATACAATAACTCTTTTAGTACAATTATCAATTTTACGTTTGCCACCACTTTCCTTATAAGCTCCATAATTAACGCCAATCTTGAAGTAATTATTAACCACTTTTGGAGTTCTTTTAATTTTCTTTGCAATTTACCGATTAGATAAGCTTGTATCTTTGTATGCTTTTATTACTGCTAATTATTCCTTCGTTAAACGCTTACCATGTCCCATTCCAAATTCAGGTATCAAAAACCAAATGTTAAAAACTTTTTAAGCACTGATTTCACAGTCTTTGTTTAACTTACAAATAATAATAATAAACTAAGTCACAAATACATATTACCAGATCAAAATATACAAGTAAACTGAAAATAATTATTTATGAGGCTAATTCTATTTGTTACCGCAAATATCAAGTATTTGCGGTAACAAATAGAATTAGTAAAAAGATGCACAGCAGAAACTTGCTTACAGATTTACAAAATATTGGATCAGTACATGGTGAGGCTAATTCTATTTTCTCCACTGTATAAGTCATTTTTGCAGCTAATTTTTTAGATAGGAGATTGTAACATGAACCTTTTGATGGACATACAAAACTGATCTTTTACTCAATTCACAAAATGCTGCAACATTAGGGTTTATGTCAAGTGGTCAAACACATGTTTAACTATATCATTTTGTTTTCTTAAGAGTTCCTTTTAGCAATAGTAGTAGATAAATAAATAAACAGTTTCTCCTTAAAAACCACTGCAACAAGAATCAAATTGTAAATTTACAAAGTATTCACATTCAAGACATTTAAGAAGCATAACTATGTTTTAATCTAAAATTAATCTTATAATAAGGTTAAAATCTTCATTTATATTTAAAAAATTCTGTACAACTTCTTTGTTCGACAACTTATTGAAGGAGGATGAGCCTGGAATACTTTAAATTGAACTTCAGTCTGAAAGTATAGCATTGTTTATTTAAAAATGTAAACCCTTTTATCACTGTTTTCATGAAACTTTGATTTTACATTTGGTAAAGCTTTTTTGAAGATATTTTCCTTTTTGATCCATCTATAACACTTTATTTAAACAAGATATTAAAAAAAACCTAAGGTATAGAGTCACAAATAACCTTGACAAGAACATACAGTAGCAAAAATAGCTCTCCTGTGCGCAATGAACACGCATAAATCAAGTCAATAAACAAGAAGCTATATGTGAATAAGTACTTTATTTTATACAGTCAGTATAAAGGTGTTTTTATTGCATTTTGTGGTACAATTTCATTGCAAAAATGCGTAGCAACGGAAAAATCAAAGCGTTTGCAATGGATAAAAATTGATACTGAATCATTTTAAACAAAGATTAGATGTAGATAACAAAATTTTTTTTTTGCAATCCAAGAAAAAATTAGGAATCTAGTATGATTTTATTGACATAAAAATGAATTTTTGAAAAAATGATTGTTTCAATTTTAATTACTATACTACCACCTTAAGTATGCTTATATTACCACGGTGCTCATATAACCCTAATCTACCCTACTAACTTGTTTTATTAACTAATTTATTATTTAAAATATTTTACGCTACACACTAAAAAAAAAAGGTAGAAATTTCTACCTTAGGGTAGGATATGTGATATACCCTTAGTAAGGTATAATTTTCTACCTTTTAAGGTAGAAAATTGTATTAAAAACAATTATTTGTCATACAATTTTCTAACTTAAAAGTATAATTTTCTACCTTATAAGGTAGAAAATTATACCTTACTAAGGGTATATCACATATCCTACCTTAACTAAAAATTTCTACCTTTAATTTTTAGTGTGTATGTAAAAAGATAAACAACGCGCTGGAAAATGCACTGAAAAATTATACTAAACTAATCAAAAGAGAATACAAAAAAACCTAAAACCTGAAAAGAAGTATTAACGAAAGAGACGTTAAAAAAAAAAAAAACTCAACTTAAAAGAGTCATTTTAAAAAAAAACTTCATATCGAATTATTTCTAAATTATTTCTTAATTATGCAACCTGGTTTTTACCTTTTTGCTAATAAATTTTATGCAAAATCGCGCTTTTATCACGCTTAAGCTTGCCAAGTTCACGCTTAAGCTTATTTTTGCAACTGCTTTGCACGTACGCTGTTTGCTCTTATGCAAGTTTGAAGTTTTTTTCGCAGTTATGAAGTTTACTAAGTTGTTCTAACAATACAAAGTAAAACCTAAAGGTTTACAACACCAATACCACAAAAATACAAGATTGTTGCAAAAAAAAAAACTAATCATATAAAAAAAACTACGATTCCAAAGTACTTAAAATTGAAGTGTTTATTGGAAACTACTTTAGTAACTCGTACAAGTTTTTATCCAAATGTCGTTTGTTTATACTTTCAACTGCCGAAGAAACAAGGAAGTGTATGGGTAGGAAGGAGGGGGGGGGGTTGACGTTTATTTTTTTTAGTTCTTTCTCCTCCCTCCCAGCTCATCAGGACTCCTCAATTGTTAACTTTGGAGAAATGTAAATTAATTGTTTTGCTTTAAGAAATCATTTTTTTCTTTCTTAAAATGTAGTAAATGAAAAACTAATTCATTACGTAAAAACATTAAAACATTAGTTTCTCCATCATAGATAAAACATTAAAACATAAATCTCTCCATATTAGATAACAATTTATAAAAACAACTAAACTAGTTCCGATGTGATGGGAAAACGATAACAAATTTATCAAGAAATACTACTTATCATGCTTTTAAATTTTAAAAAAGTTGTAAATCTTTTTATCTTAATCATAGCGTACTTTGTAACAGGCTATTCACAGTATCGATGACGTCATAAACTGGAGGCACACATTTTGTATTTCCTATATTCATTTTGTAACACTAAGTCGAACTGCTTGCTAAATTATTTAGTCAATTTTTAAATTTTTAGTTTACTTAATAATAAAATTGGGTCTTTTCGTCTTCCTGGAACACCAGATTCTGGTCCAGAAGAAAGAAAAAAGTGGTTGGCTGTTATACCAAGAGACAACATAACAGATAAAAAAGACAACGTTGTTTGTGAAAGACGTAAATCAAGTCTTTTTCAAAAAATTTGAGACAGATGGCGTACCTTGACGAACAAAAGACAATATCTTCTATATGATTTTGTACACCTTTTAAAAATATTTGCAATAATTGGATCACTGAAAAGTCCATTTGAATATTTTGTTAATAAGGAAAAAAAAGTTTCCAAATGGTTTCATATTGTAGCATTGCATAAATTAGAATCGAATTAAATGATTGAAATATCTAAATTAATGGATATTACTGTGTTTCGAAAACCAATTGAAAGGCAAAAATTCTCAATTTGTCTGAAAGTGTTTTGCGAAGAAACAGTTTGTGCTTTAAAATGTCACCCAGAGTTAAAAGATGTTAATGATACTATTTCTTTTCTTTCAATAATAGTTGAATTTTGGAGAATTGTTAATGTTCATAGCCTTTATGCGGATGTACATATGGACAGATGTTACCCAAATCAGGCTGCTATTTTCTCTTTTGATGATTTTAATCTTCAAAAGCTGTTAAAATTCAGAAAAATAGCTAAGCAAATGTGCTCTTCTCAAATAGTTTGTTTTGAAAGCTTCTCTAAAAATATATCTACAAGTATTTATCATACTTGTAATGCTCTTGTAGAGTTGTTAAATATCCTCTTGTCAACAAGCCATAAGTATGTTTTGCTTAGAACATTTACAGCCGATCCTTTAGAAAGGAGGTAACATTTTTTATCACTGTACAAGGAGGTAACATTTTCTATCACTGTACAACAAATACTCGAGAAAGTGGGTCCTAAGAACAAAACTTCTTTTGAAATTAGACAAATATGATGTTGATCTTAATTTTACTACATCAGGAAATTCTTGTTAAAGATGGGGTTTTTAATTAAATGAAGAAATTTGTTTGATATTTGATAATTTATGAGAATTAGAAAATATATTATCTATAGATGTAAAAATGAATTTAATTTACATAGCTGGTTATATTGTTCAAAATAACAAAGATTCAGATGACTCATATTTTTATTATGAGAAATCTAGAGATTTTACTGAGGAATTTAATTGTGAAGGATTAACTGCGCTTGGTGATTTAGTTTGTCAATGGGTAATATATTGCGATATTATGTTTTGTGAAGTAGCTGATAATACATGCATATCTTCTTTGTGCAATTTAATGATGCTTGAATCAGAATCCTATCAATTAAATATGAACAAAAATCATGGTGTTATAACTTGAAACATTTTCTTTAAAAACTATAGTAATTTATATTCTTCGAGGTCTGAAAAAGAACCAAAACAAAAACTTTTAAAATTTAGCATTAAATAACAAAGGTCAATAGCAACTATTTTCTGTTAAATTGAACTGTAAAATTTAAATAATTATACTGCATATAACTTTAATAGAATAAAGTAAAAAAGAAGTATTACTCTTTAATATATTTTATTTTTTACTTTTATTTCTTCCTTAAAAATTAATTTTTATGTTTAACTCAGATTAATTTTTCTGTGTTTTTTGATTAAAAAAAACTTGCATCCAGTTTATGACGTCATCCGCACGGTGAATAGGCCTGTTATAAAGTACGCCACGATCTCAATAAATTCTCAAAATGTATGCGTCAATATAATCAGCTAATGACAATGCGCGAGGTTAGAATTATTTTGTCCCATCTCCACAAATCAAAAAAATTGAGTTTTTTCTTTTCTTGAGTTTTTTTTTTTCTTTTTATAGATAAAATATTTATTTTTTATAAACAAATCTGTAAAAAAAAAAAAAGAAATTAACTTACTATACCTGACATTGCATTTTGTTTTACCTCCTTAATCCTGATTATAAATTTAAATTATAATGTGCTCTCTCCGTTTTATCCAATCAAAAGTTATTTACGTCAAAATGGTAGATTTTATTACAGAAAAACAACAACAATTCTTGAAGGTAAAACATGCACCTAAAACTTGGACGCGGAATGTGAGAAAGCAATCTGATCAGCCGTATAAAAATAGAAAGAGAGAAAATGTTTCATTCAAGTCTGTAACCAAAAAAAAAAAAGATTTAAATTCTTACATGAATATACACATCAACTAAATGCACACAAAATATCAGAGATGAAAAATGAACACGTATATTTGTTGATTTTTGGTCTATGGACAACATGCAAAAATTAAACCGAACGACTTTAAGAAGAAACTTTATCAGACCATCAATAAAATAGTCATTTTCCCATCGCCTTATGTTAGTTTTTGATATGTTACCCAAAAATCAGAGTAATTTAATATCAATAGTCAAATTGATAAAGCACTCGCTGTTGAAATATTTATTCTCCTTGGTGTAATAAGAGCAGTTCATGCTCTTCAAAAAATATATATATTTTCTGTCTAAAATTGGATTTCAAACATTTTTCAGCTATTGCAGGCTATTTGAATGTTAAGATTGTTTCCCAAATCCAGATAAATCATATGTAAATATTGCATTTTATAAGAGTGTTTTAAAGTAATTTATTTTATTGTCAAAATAATGTCTTATATGTTATGTTGTTAAACGGGCTTCTTACTGAAATTTTATATTTTTAATGGACTAACCAGAAGTGCTGGTTAACTCATCTGCTGGTTAATTCTTTAAGATATCTTTTTATTGTGCAATGTATTTTAGATTTTGGGCAATGCATTGTAGATGTTATGCTTTTAGAACTTATATAAAAAGTTTTATTTTGTTGTGAAGATCTTGGTACATACTTTAGATAATATAATACTTATCTTCTTTGTAGAATTAAATATTAGACAAAATAGCGTGTTTTATTTGTATATTATTTGTTTACTAGTGTAAACAAATAATATACAAATAAAACAAGATTTTTTTCTAATAAAACAGATATGTACCTAACAGTACTTTAATTGCCAAAATATACAATCATCTTGCCACGATATATATAAAAAATACTAGCTCGTATTATATTTTCTAACTGAAAGTGGAGAACAAAATAACACTGTATTTTATAAAATAAGTGTGAATTTCATTGTTTTATCTCCAAATCAGGGTGTAGTAATTCAGACACTTGCACTTAAAAATATTTTAATACAATTTCTTTGAAACTGTGGTAGCATGTATAGGAAATTAATACAAATTGTTTAATAAAAATTGTTTGCGTTTTTTATGTTATTTGATCTGCAGGTCCATTTAAAACTTTGAACTTAATTTTTTCGGTTCGGAAAAACGCGGAGATAGAACAAAATAATTCTAACCTCGCGAATGGTATATGACATCATCAACTTATCAGCATCTTAAAAACAAGCGCGAGATGATTTTTTGATATACATCGGTATCGCAATAGGTATCGGCATATTTTGATTATTCCTTCCTTAGTAAAGACTCATTTTCTGTTTTTGTTAATTTATTGATTTAATAAAAAGCAAAAGTACACTGTAAAAGTAATAATAGAAACCAGTACTTTCTATTACGCAATGTACTTGTACCTATCGTTGTTTAAAGTCTTCGTAGTTTATTTTAAACTAATCATAGGATTAATTTAAAGAACTTAAACAAATTTAATATTAATTCTGATTATGCTATGAAAAATTAAAAATAAAAGTGCCCGATAAAATTTTGTAAAGAGAATAAAAAATTAAATGCCACTATTTGGTTGGCGCCAAATTAGGCAGATGTCTTATGACAAATGCATTTATATCTACAACATGTTTCATTGTAAAAGTGACTAATCATATTTTGTTTTGAAAGATTCTTTTACCATAAAATTTCTAAACAAATATACTTATCGAAATTTATTAACTGAACCATTTATTCAAACAAAGTTTGATCGATAAACTACAGAGCCACCTTATCTATAGAATAATTTGTTCTACCTAATTTTGACTCGACTATCTCGATTTTCGTTTTAGAAACTAAGTTAAAAAAAATCTATATTTTCAACTGATAATATATTTAAATAATAAGATACTGAACTACTTCTTGTTTTTTGTTTTGATGGAACATTATTATAATTTATTTTCGAAATCAAATGTTTTTTTTTTATGTTATGTTTTTTTACATGGTTCTAGAAGCATAACCTCTTATTTTAAATAACAAGTTTATATATTGTCATATTTCCATATTGCGATTAACAATTGTCAACTAAAAAGAAAATAATTATTTAATTAAAAAAGGTTAAAGAACATGTTGTTTGGTGTAGTTGATCAATATTTGTGTTTCATTAAAATTTTTTAAAGAAGTTTGAAAATAAAATTTTATAAAATACGTGTTGAAATTATAAAGACATCTTAAAAAACGTGTTTACATATTAATACTTTTTTTTTTTAAGAATATATTTTACTACACATTTTTACGAATAAACGAGATACATTAAAAAAATGTGAAAACATTCGTTTTTCGTCTTTGTACTACCTCTTTCACCTAAATGCTAATTTGCACTCAAAGAAAACCTAATAAGTCTTCGGAATGATCTTATGAGAGATCAAGGAAGGGCTAGAACGAAGATCAATGGAGGACTTGAACGGAGATCAAGAAAGGAATTGAACGGACATGAAGGAAGGTTATCTGTATTCTGGATGAAGATCAAGATAGTCTCTAAATAAAAAGTTAATGGTATAAGAATAAAAAATATATTGGGAAAATTAAATAAATTTTTAAAAGTTAATTAACCTTCTGGCTTCTTCAATCATTAAACGTTTTCTTTCTTGAAAAGACATGTGACGAGCAGTTGTTGATTTTCCGAACGCACTACTTTTAACAACCTGAATGTAAAGTTTAGCAAACTATGTTGAACATTAACCAGCTATGTTGAACATTAACCAGCTATGTTGAACATTACCCAGCTATGTTGAACATTAACCAGCTATGTTGAACATTAACCAGCTATGTTGAACATTAACTAGCTATGTTGAACATTAACCAGCTATGTTTTGGTAAAATGCAAACTTTTATTGCATTTTACCTAAATCTTGAATCATGATCTTATTGGTAATTGATGATGTAACCTTTACTAGACGTTATTAAAACGATATAACGAAACTTGCTTCAATAAAACAGTCAGTTGATGTATGTACATTTAATTTTGTCTTTCACTATTGTCAGTCACAGTATGCACGCTTAATAATATACAAAACATTATATAATTTGTTGTTTTTAAAATTTATACTTTTAATTCTCAAAAAAAGTTCGTAGTTCGCAATTTATCTATTAGCCAAATTCACGCAACTGGTACTGATATCTGTGTTAAGGAGAGAGGGCGATGTTAATAATCCGAAATGGTAGATAGTTGGAGAGCAAACAACAACTCAAGTATAAATGGGTCAAAAATCAGTTTATGAGACACTGCTCTATATTACAGGTTTTCAGTTAAAGTTATTTTTACTTCAGGTTTTTTCAAACCACTCACAATTTGAAACTCAAATATTAGCGCAATAACAAGTGCAAACTTCCCTTTGAAAAAATCTAATTAAAATGCAAAAATATGTTCCGCCTCTACTAAATCAGACAAAATATAAAAAGAAATCTTAAAAAAATTTCGATGCTGCAAACAGTATTTTAAATATTATAATCTGTTAAAAAACTAGATATTGTATTTTTTTAAAATAATATATCCTCGAAATCTTCATACTATCTCATTGAACTGTATAACAACAACAACTCCTAATTTCTCACCATAATGGACATTTTTTTCTGACACAACAAACCCTTTCAGTGTCTTGTTTAATTTTTTATGTACTGCTTTATATGTTTGTTGTGATGTAACACCGAGGAAGATCTTTTGCCTATCAAGATATTCTTTGGGAAAGAACCTGTTAAAATCTGTTAAACCTCCACCCAAGTGAAATCTTCATTGCAAATTTAGTTTTAAGTGAAATTGCGGTGTTCACATACTACTAAGTTTCATTCAAAACGACATTCAGCAATTAAATTAAACAAAGAGTAAGGAATAATAACTTGCTAAAAATTATAAAAATAAAATACTTGTGTTTCTTAACCATATATTACCTAATGATCTCTCTATCGTTTCTTACCAGTATTAGTTTAATTGAGAACATTATAAAAAGTACCAAAGATTTAAAAAACAATAAATCATTTTCTTTAATTCTCAAGATTTCAATGCATTTCAGATATTTAATTAGAGAATGGAATATCATTTTGTCCAAAAAACAACTTTGGTACAGTGGGTTCTCCGTGGATCCATTAAATCCGCAACTATGACAGCCATGTCTGAGTTTTCTGCTCAAGAAAGTTCTTCAGATTTTTTTCAATGAAAAAAAGATCCACAATTTATATACATGGTGTTCATAAATATAGTATTTAGGTGGAATTATGTTGATAATATCTTGAGTCAATTTTGTATCTGACAGTATGGATTAATAACATCTTTAGGTAAAGATTATTTAAAATTTACATTACCTCTGTATTAAAGATAACGAAATAAGACACGTAAAGAAAATCCTAAGCATTCTAAGCAAAATGAAATGAGTATTGTCACCTTTTGGCTCCATTCTTCCCAACTTTTAAATTTAATGACGACCATTTAACCAGGAATTTTTTACCTTTCTGTTCAAAATGTAGGTTTGCCTTTCAACTTCCAAAAATGAGAATTTAAGTTCAAATTGAATCCCAAGTCAATTAACTCCTTGATTAGTTGAATCAATGAAATATGAACAATCAAGACATTATTTGTCTCTAATGATCAGTTGAATCAATGAAATATGTAAAATCAAGTCATTATTTATCTCTAATGATCAGTTGAATCAATGAAATATGAACAATCAAGTTATTATTTGTCTCTAATCTTAATCACAATCATAATTTATAATTAAATTTCAAATTTTATTGAAAAATATTTTGGATTTAAAAAGGTATGGCCATATAAAAATTAGAACCCCTTCATATTTTGAATGTTTTAAATTTATAAAAAAAAAAAATAAAAATAAAAAAATATATAGGAAAGGGAGGAGGAGGGGGCGGTATAAATGTTTATTATCTCATACCAACCTACTGAAAAAAATGGCTAAAAAAAGTAAAAATAACTTTAACTGATAATTAAAATATGATATATTTTTTGTGTGCGAAAAACAGTAAAAACCTCGGAACTGGAAGTGACATTGCCAATATGCCATTATGGAAAACTGAGAAAGCTTAATAGAAGTGGAAGACTGTCAAAGCTTAGTTCCAAAAGTAGCATATTTAGAACTTGCAAAACAAATCTTAGACTCAATACTCAACCGATACTTTTTTATTGAAATGTAGGCAGAGAACTGATCAGAAAAACAAAAAAGGTATTGAGTTACATAACAATAAAAAAACTTAACCTGTCAATCATGAATCAACGTAAAAGACTTAGATATGTGTGACCTGTATAATGGGCAGATCAATGAATATACATACAAAAATGCACTAGAATCATGTTTAATTCTGAAAAGGGGACTCTAGTACATAGTATAACACATTGGTTTAACACAAAAAAAATATTAATGTTACTTTGGTACCCAAAATTACCAAATCTTAGCTGTATCAAAAATATTTTGTCATGGATTGATGCAATCAAGTAAAAAAATGACACTTTAAATATTAGGTTTGTGTTTTTTTCTCTCAGTATCCTGTTCTAAATTCAATTAAAGATTTTAGCATTAATGCTCAAACTGCTCTTTACTTTTTGTTTCGATCAATTGAGAATAATTTCTTTTCCTGCACAAAAATCCTGCATTGCAAATACAGTTTTTTTTGTCTGCCTCTATCACTGTCACAAGTTTTAAGTCAATTTGGTTAGATATGGTTGCAAAAATTGTAACTCAAGCAATGAAAAAACAATGCATAGTAAAGTAATTAATTCTGGATAGAAAAAGGCTCCTTTCTAACAGATCTTCTGACGAATTTATTTATTAGCATTTTAGAATTACTTTTGTCTGTAAACTCTTTTTGTCTGTAACTCTTTGTTAAAACTCATATTAATAGAATTTGAAGCAATTTTTTTTTTCCTCTTGGTTAAACCTATGACTTGGCTAGCTGTACTAAGCCATCCCTTTACAGTTTTTATATACTTTTTAATGTAATCTTTTCAGTTTCTTCTCAGGTGAATACAGTAAAATTAAGGTTATGGGATTTAAATTATGGGAATCGAAGCATTAAGGTAAACCTTTTGAACCTTTTTGAATTTGTGTTGTATTATTATATATCGTTCTAAAGTTAATACAAACTTAGGTAAATCTTTAATATTCTTTCATATTCTTGCATACTCCATACATACACGTACTTTTTGCAAATTTATGTTTAACTGTGTTAAAATATATTGTTTTGATACTTTTTTATATTAAACTTCGAACTCCTCAAAACTTTTCCCGCTTATGAGAACTCCTCAAAACTTTTCTTGCTTATGAACTTGGCTAGCTATTCTAGATTTTAGGCAAAGTAAAAAAAAAAAAAAAAAAAAAAAAAAAAAAAAAACAATATATCACAAAAGCAAAGAAAAAAAATACTGACAATTAAAACAATTATTTTAAATTCTTGTAAGAATTTTATGTTAAAAAACCTTATGAGCTGTAATTCTATCTTGCTGACTTTTTTCAAACTTTTGCTCATCTTCATTAAGAGGTGTATATTTTACAGAACCATCTAGAAGCTGGGTAATGGTTTTATCAACATGCTTTGATGTTTCTGCAAGAAGAGAGTGTATACTCAGTAAACATAATAACTAAAGTTGACAAATTTTAAATTAAACAAAAGAGATTTTAAGTCTGTATGTAAAATGTTAATGTTTAATGTGCATTAACATTTAACATATATACATAGTTTACTCATAGTTTACTAAGTTATAACATTACTAAATAATTTAATATATACAATATATAACATTACTAAATAATTTAATATATACAACTTACTCAGATTTTCAGATATTACTGTCAAAGGGACTTGAGGCAAAACATTTTTAACTTGTTCAACCATTTTAGCCAAATCAAAATCCATTTGGCTGTTGTTTGAAGATTTCAACAAACTTTCCATCAATTGGCTTTCATTTGTTAGGCGTTCCTTTTCTATAAAATTCCCCAACATATTTAAATGTTTTATCAACTGATTTCTTAATTTTTTTTTGTCATTTTAATCATTTATTCTATTAAAATTTAAACTTTAAAAAAAAATTTAAATAAAAAGCCAAACATACAAAAATTATGCATTAAGAGTAATACACAGATATCTAAAATATCTATAAGAGTATAACACAGATATGCAGTCATGGCAGACAACTGTAGAAAATATTTTTTAAAGTAGGTTAAAATAAAATGTGTTACAAGCTTTTTATTAGGAAGTAAGTTTTTTTTGTGATTTTTAGAGTTAATTTTGACTGTCCATGACTTCAACTGCAGATAAGAATAAGCATGCATTATTAAGTGTACATGTGTTGACATTTTACACTGACTGATTTCTGATTGAAGTAAATGTATGCCTGAGTAATGGCAAAATCAAGTTATAGATTCATTCACAACAAAAATTAAGAAAAATATGTCAAAATATTTCTATACAAACTAGTCTAGGTCCTCAAAAAAAAAAGATATATATATATATATATATATATATATTAAATGTTGACATCTTCAATAGATTTTATTTGTATAAATAATTTTTTAAAAAAACTTCTTTTTATGGATTAACTTCTATTTGTTAAAAATATATTTATTTTTAGAATATTTCGAGGGAATATAGATACCCTCATTATCAAATATATTAAAAACAGTTATAAAAAAATTAAAAAAAATTATAATTTTTTTTTTATAACAGTTTTTAATATACTTGATAACGAGGATATCTATATTCCCTCGAAATATTGTAAAAATAAATATATTTTTAACAAATAGAAGTTAATCCATAAAAAAAAGTTAAAAAAAAAAATTATATATATATATATATATATATATAAAATTTCTTTTTAGCACAAAAAATGTAAGTATTTTAATAAACAAGACAAACTTTTTAATTAATAAAACCATTTTATTAATTCTAAACAAAACAATACATGTTTCGACTATCAATAGTCATCTTCAGTTGAAGTTTAATTTTTAAATTTGTTTAAATACCTATATAGGTGATTTTTTCAATACCAATACAAAATGTTTTTATCTGTGTACAAACTATTAATTTAATTAC
This sequence comes from Hydra vulgaris, assembly GCF_038396675.1. NCBI lineage: Eukaryota > Metazoa > Cnidaria > Hydrozoa > Anthoathecata > Hydridae > Hydra > Hydra vulgaris. The sequence goes on from NC_088922.1 coordinate 8,029,126, forward strand.
AAAAATACAACAAAAACTATTATAAAAAAACAAGTGATACTAAAAAACAAATAGGAAGTGACGAAAGAATAGGTTAATAAAAAAAAATTACATAGAAAGTAATAACTAAACAGAAAGTGTCAATTGGACATGGTTGACCTGTTTGTTCATACCAGGTTTTAACCATTCTATAAACATGCTTTCTTTAAGTTCTAATTCGAACTTATTAGATGTTGAATCTAAAACGGAAAAACACTTTTCATTTAATTGCATAAAACAATTTTCATTACCATGGAGATGTTTATAGATTTGTTATTTTTTGTCTCTCTTATAATGTTCAGTTATCAGTGTCTTGAGATGGCGAGTAGTTTCGCCTATATAACAGCAGTTACATCCTGCACATACGAATTTGTAGACCACGAACGATTAAAAAGATTAAAAGAACGGTTAAAAGATATTTTGTTTTAAAGATTGATTGCTGTTCTGTAAATTTTAAACTAGTTTTTGTCTCACTAAAAGTTTCAAAATTTTTCTCCTCTAAAGATCCTATTCCTCTAGAGTTCGAAAAATTTAAACTAGTTTTTGTCTCACTAAAAGTTTCAAAATTTTTCTCCTCTAAAGATCCTATTCCTCTAGAGTTCGAATCGTTCGTGGTCTACAACTTCGTATGTGCAGGATGTAACTCCTGTTATATAGGCGAAACTACTCGCCATCTCAAGACACGGATAACTGAACATTATAAGAGAGACAAAAAATAACAAATCTATAAACATCTCCATGATAATGAAAATTGTTTTATGCAATTAAATGAAAAGTGTTTTTCCGTTTTAGATTCAACATCTAATAAGTTCGAATTAGAACTTAAAGAAAGCATGTTTATAGAATGGTTAAAACCTGGTATAAGCAAACAGGTCAACCATGTCCAATTGACACTTTCTGTTTAGTTATTACTTTCTATGTAATTTTTTTTTATTAACCTATTCTTTCGTCACTTCCTATTTGTTTTTTAGTATGACTTGTTATTCTTATAATAGTTTTTGTTGTATTTTTGTAATTAAATTAATAGTTTGTACACAGATAATTACATTTTGTATTGGTATTGAAAAAATCACCTATATAGGTATTTAAACAAACTTAAAAATTAAACTTCAACTGAAGATGACTATTGATAGTCAAAACATGTATTGTTTTGTTTAGAATTAATAAAATGGTTTTATTAATTAAAAAGTTTGTCTTGTTTATTAAAATATATATATATATATATATATATATATATATATATATATATATATATATATAATATATATATATATATATATATAGCATACATTAACAGAATCAACTCTAAAAATAGTGAAATATATATTTTGCCTTCTTCCTCATGCTTTAATCTTTTGATAAATTCTTGCTTATCTTGTGAAGTAAAATTTGTAGCAGTCACACCAAGTACAAAGGCCATATCCTAAAAAAGTACAAATGCTATATTATTATAAAATAAAATTTTATATCCTAAAAAATACACATTTTATTTAATTTGAAAAATGAAAGTTTATTTAATTAACTTTGTTACTAACTTACATGTTGTATCTTTTTCACAAAAGCTTCAAGTTCATCTTTATTTTCTGGAATAAGACAACATGGCATAAAGCTGAAAGTAAATTCATACGATTAAAACATTTTAAATGTTGTAAAACGTAAAACCAAACTTTAAATAGTGTTAAAAATACATATTGCTAAAACATTTTAGTTGTGACAAAGTATAAAAATATATTCAAGTGAAAATTTTTTAAAAATATTTTAGAATACTAAAAAAAAATTATTTATAGTGAACTTAAGCAATACTTTGTTTATGCAATACTTTGTTGAATTAAATTTAAGCCTTCAAAAAAATCTAATAATTTCAAAAACAGCTCTAAAGAGGACAAAAAAGAGCTAATAAGCATCATTATGTTAATTATATGATAATTATGTTATAATTATCATTATATATAATAATAATAATAAAAAAATAACAATATCTAAGAACATAAATAATAAGAAAGATTTGAAATGCATAAAGCTACAATACCTAATATGAAATCGTGTAAAAGGAATATATAAAACCCAAAACAAGTCTGACCAAAAAGTACTGTGAATGTAGCTCTAAAATCAAGTTAAAAATAAAGAGACTTGCATGACATTAACGAGGTCGGCAAAAAATTACCAACTTCAAATATTTTCAGGTCGGCAGTTAGGTCAGCATTGCAGAATGCCGACCCTAATTCCAAGGGTTGCATGTGTATATATACATATATACATATATATATATATATATATATATATATATATATATATATATATATATATATATATATATATATATATATATATATATATATATATATATATATATATATATATATATATATACATATATAATGCAAAAGTTGTTTATTCATATCAGAATTACTCTGTATAAAAATCAGAATTACTCTCTATTAAAATATTAATCTTTTAGAAAATTATATTTGATATTATCTAAAAAAAAAATTTAAAATTCACCGCACCCTAATATATACATAATTAAATAATATCTTTATAAAAAATTATAAAAAAATAGATACAATAAAACTCATTTTCCTTTGACTTATTGTTCAACAAAGTCTCATTCTTTTACTGTATCTGTCACTGCATGCCCTAAAAACTTTTATTCATCTAGTTTTTTTCCCTGCACTTCAACCCTTTGGAAATCTCTCCCATCTTTATGTTTTCCTGACTCATACAATCTACAACTTATCAAGTCTTCTGTAAATTATTTCCTTGCTCTTTTTTCTTTTTTCTAGTAACTCCCAACTTAATAGTGAATGCTTGCAGCTTTGTCGGGAGTAAATCAGAAATTAAAAAATATATCTACTAGAATGTTACAAAAAAAAACAAAAACATCTATTATAATGCTACAAAAAAAGAATAATAACAAAAAGTTTATAATATAGTATAAAAGTTTATTATATAAATTACCAAATCAACATTAAAAAATTTCATAATTAAGATTTTCTTAAACTTCCCAAACCAATATTTACCCTAATCATCCTCCCCAATCAACATTTACTTAAACCATTTTGCTAATTAATGTTTACCAAAACTATTGTCCCTAACTGATTTTAACCAAACAAAATATGAAATTTTTTAATTGAAATTTTGTTTCAATTAGAATCATACATATCTTTTTATATAGATACACAGAAAAGGAACATACAACATTGACAGGAAAAAACCATGGTCGCTCAGATAAAATAGCAATCTAAAATTAAAAAAAAAAATACATCAAACAAAAATAAGATATAACAATGTGTCTTTAACAAAACTGAAAAACCTAACACAATTAAAAAAATAAAAAAATGATTCAATCTAGTCATTTAACTTACAGGTTGTACCAAACCAACTGTAAATTCAAATGGCGATTTTCTAAAAACAAAAAACTATAGTTTTTGACAACTATATGTAAAAACCTGAGGTTAAAAACACAAGTATTGCAACATTATATGGCACTTAGCTTTTATCTTGGTCTCTATACTTGCACTTAAAATAAACAATAAACCTACCTAGTCACAGGAGTAAGAAAACATTTCTGAGTGAAAAATGTTGATTATAGTATAAATAAAATTATTAACATATAAATAATAACATAAATAAAGTTATCAACACTACTTACAATGCTGGCACAAAAAACTTAAATGCACTACTCAAAAGTTTGTCTGTAACTGACTCATAATAGTAGCAGATTTAATGTGATGACTCAGGACAAAATTATTGTAAATGAAATGACTTAGTAGAAAACTGATACATGGCCTACTTAAATTACACAGCCTGATTTGGGCCTAAAATGCAATTCTGTTGCATTTTAAGCCCAAATCAGGCCGTGTAAATTAAGTAGACCATTAAGCAGACAGTTTTCTGCTAAGTCATTACATTTAACAAATTATGTTTTTGAGTCAATAGCTCATTGTCTTATAAAAGGTATCATATTTCTTTACCTGAATGGTATCGCAGTGATGAAAATTACAAATTAACTAACTGTACTATGTTAGAAAAATTATTGACAAAAATCGTGTATTAATCGTGTAAAAAAGTGATTGCGGGCTTCTTGTGGGTAAGATGTATTTGCAAAAAGCAGCCCAATATCAAAGTGGTAAATATATTTTGGATCCAGAAAGTAATCTTTTTAAAATAGTTGTTCTTATGATTGTTTCAAAAATTTGTTCTTATGTTGTAAAATCTTGACATGAAGTTTACATAACAGGTTTATGGTTGAAAAAAGAAATTGATGAGTGTATTACCTCGATACACCAATCTGAATTTTAAAAAAAAGCTGTTCTTACTGATAACCATTCCACCAATGCTAATGCATTTTCATAGTTACATAAAGTATATACTGGAGATGGAAAACTATTTATTGATCATCCAGTTTATAAAAGATTTAAAAGATAATTAATATTTGATAAACTCCATTTTATAAAAAATCTAAAAAACTTAAATGTTGAAAAAAAAAATTTTTTTTCCTTCATTTATATTTGATTTTTGCAGAGATTAAGGTGAAGTTACAACTGGTTACACTGCAGAGAAGATATTTCATAAAGTTTATGAACAAGATCAATTACTAAACAGAAACTATAAAAAAGCAAGAAAAATTAATTATCAGATCATTTATCTTGGAAACAACAAACAACTTGTCAAAAATGTTTGGCAAAACAAATGCAGCTGCATTATTGAGTTAATTTCCAGAAAGAAAGAATACAGCATTTTATGTTCAGATAAAAAATAAGCAAATAGTAAAAAAAATAGAGAGAAAAAAAAAAGAGCAACAAAAAATGTTGTGCTGAAGCTTTATTTAACCTTAATTTTCATAAAACTTTGTTTACTCAAATGGTTGGCAAAAGAGTCATTTAAAGCTTCACTGAGAAAAAAAAAATTACTTGCTTGAAGACGTAATATAGCGTTAAATGAAAATAGCTCTAAATGGTTTCATCATAAAAAGGTGTTTCTAACACATTGTGAAACCACACAATGTATTTTTATAACCCATACCATATTCAATAAAAATGATTTTTTTGATATTGTTTTGTGTAAATTTGTTTATGTAGTGATGCCCATAGTTTTTATGTTTCATGTGAAAAAATAATAAAAATAATAAAAAACTTAATAAAATAAATAATTGATACTGATTAACTTTTTTAAGAAATTATTTTTTGAAAATTTTTTAAAATCAATCTATGAACAAACTGCTTCAAGAATAAATTTATGCTTTGGTCAAAAAATTTAGTAGAACATGTCAAAAAAAAGGCGAATTCAAAGTAATAGTACTGTAATAGCATTGATGATGGAACCAGTACAAAATACATTCTAACTGGTTTCAAAATTAAAATAGCATATAAATTATTTAAGACGTTGAGCTATATATATATATATATATATATATATATATATATATATATATATATATATATATATATATATATATATATATATATATATATATATATATATATATATATATATATATATATATATGTATATACATATATATACATATAAATTAATATATATATATATATATATTTGTTTTAAAGTGAAACTTTTATCTGATGAAGATTTATGGTTATTTTTTTATATATGTTGCTTATGCATTCTGTTTGTTTTAGGTATACTTCAGTGATAAAGTTACTGCTGTCTATGATTTGTGTATAAGTTTTCTACTTAAAATAAATCTGTGTTTATTCTGAACATCTGTTCAATTTTATTTGTTATTATTACTTATTCCCCTTTATATAAAATTTTTTTTTCAATAGAAATATTTCATATTTCTCTGTGGGCTTTCATTGCTCAGTCTAGTTTAAGCACCACAGATTACCTTAAATTTACAAAAAAAAATTTCTTGTAAAAGTTCTTTAAAAAATTTATCAAAATTTTTTTTTCATTTACAAAGTTATTAGTGATTTTTACATTGTTTTTTGAAATAAAGCTTGAAATAAAGTTTTTGTAATAAAGTACTTAGTAGTAAATTTTTTTTCCAGATCCTTAGTGCAAAAACAGTAGACTATAATATAGGTATTACATATTTAGGCATATAAAAAACCTTGATATAAATAAAATACAATAAAATATAGTGCATTATATGCCATATCCATAGACATTCAATTGAATGTATATATATGCATACTTTTGAAATGCATTTTTATAATGTATAAAAAATGCATTTCAAAAATAAAAAAACATTGTGAAAAATAGTTTTTTATTTGAACCTTCATTTTTGAATAAAAATGAGCAAGGTTTGAATAAAAATGAATCTGTTGATATATTTAAACATGTCATCAAACAAGATATGAAGGTTTAAATAAAATACAATTTTTTACAATATTTCTTTGTTTTTGGAATATATTTTTTCTAACAAAAACTAATCCTTGCTTTCCATATTTGAAAATCATGAAAATTTATCAAATTTACAGTAATTAAGCAATCATTCTGTCAAAATGTGTGCATTGGACAATGTAATTTAAATTAGTTTCATTATTGTATAAAAATATTAAATATATCAAGGACCAAAGATATTTTTTTTGAATATCCAGTAAATATACACTAAAATAAAAGTCTATGAGGAAATTTTTTTTTTTTGAAAACAACTATGTGCATTGTGGCAATCCTCCTTATTGGATCTCAGAAGCAAACCATGAAAATAGCTGACCTCTAAGCCATTGTTTTGCTAAAGAAAGTGTTTTAAAAATTTTTTATATATAAATTGCCATTTGATTAAAAGTTTTGTGAGATAGCTCTACTGCCATTTTGAAAATTAATTTTTTAAATTTGAAAACTTTCAAATTTAAAAAATTAAATGTTAGGATTTCTAAAAAGTATTACCAATAGCTTGGGTAAAACATTTAACAAACTTTGAAAAGTAAATGCTACTTTTAATATCATTCCATTTTATTTGGAACTGTTTGAGCATTAAGTTTTCTGAAGCTTTTCAAGATGGTGTTCAAAAATGTCTTCTGCAAGCCAGCTCTAGTAAAACTGAGCTTTGCTTATGACTAAACCTGACATAGTATCAGAAAGTCTTCCTGCATTTGTAGAAATTGTATCAAAATCTTTTACATCGTCACATTCCATATTCATCCAGTATTTTGATTAACAAGCTTTATTGAGTGCGCCCAATATTATGATCAGTAGTTAGAATGCCAACCCGTTCTATTTCTGCATCAATACTTACCAAGAATGCAAATCTCATTTTGATTTTTTACCTGAAATATCATGAAATATCATGAAATAGAACTTTCCCATTAAAATGTGCTATTTTACGAAAAATAGCTTTACCGACAAAAAATTTAAACATTTTGCTCATAGTGATGAGCTCTTACAAGTATCTTTTGAGCTTAAATAATTAATTCAGTATTAATTGCCATAGGTAATTGAGACAATGAAAAACAAGTGACATTTTACTTGAATTTTTTAGGGCAAAACAGGCACTGTGGATACATTCATTTTACTGTCAATAATAAGAAATTTTATTCAGTCAGTTAATCAATTAAACCACATTATAGTTATTTTAAATGCTACAAACTTAAGTGTAATATTAATTAGCAATAAAAAAAATAATACAGATCAGTGAGCATGGTATTCAGCATTAAACGTTAAAAATCTACTCTTTAATAAGAGAGTTCAAAAATTTACAAAAATTTTATAAGTCCAGAAATTATATTTTCAAGCCGGTATACAATTGAAAAGAATAAAAAAATTCCGGTTAAATATATTAGGTGTTTCAAACCAGGTGTTTAGTTACTTAGCAAGAAAATGTTAGATTTATTGCATTTAAACTCAATAAACCAACAAATAAACAAAAGGAAATGAAAATTGTTTCTTTAAAGTGTAAATCACAAATATATATAAAAAAAGTAAATAATTACAATCTAATATATATTCACCATGGTCACTAATTTCCTGTTAGTGTAACACTGACATAATGCATATTTATTAATCATGCGGAAGTTATTTTATTCTAAAGTGCATTAATTATTTTTAAAATATCACGTGTCAAAACAAATTCTTTTTATTTAAACTTTATTACATCATTGAGTTAAAATATTGTGCGCTGCAGTAGTTATTCAAATCCTTTGAAGTCTTTATTCCATTTTTTTTTTAAATATTTTTTGTTAATTAACAAATTGTTGCTAATAATAATTATTATTATAATTAATTATTATTATTAAATAATTATTATTGTAAATAATAATTATTATTATAATAAAGACAGCGATTAATAAATAGTTAAGTAATCCAGTATATAAATAACTTAAATGAGCGTAACATGTCTTGCTTTTAAAAAAAGGCGTTATACCTATGTTCTTAATATAGTTTATAAAGAAATTCTTTAATGGAATTTTTTAACTTTGAATTTTTATATTTTTAACATTTGTTTCCAGTAATTTAAATTTTTAATTTTAATTCTTTTTCACTTATAAACACTCATTAGGTATGCATAATATATATAAGATTTATTTGCTTTCACCAGTTTCACTTCACAACAAATAACATTTAAAATCGTGTAAAAGGGTACTAGAAAACAGGCGCCACGGGCGCCCATGAATTTTCTAGTAATAAAAAAAAAAAAAAAAATTATAATTATTAAAAATTACAAGAATTTGAGCAGTCCTTTATCTGCACAAGCAACATCACCTTCTGCAAAGTATGAGAATGGAATACTTGAAGCTATAAACATAAATCATTTTAATTTCGTTAAACTTTTTCTAATTGATATATATATATATATATATATATATATATATATATATATATATATATATATATATATATATATATATATATGATAAACATTTTTCATATACAAGTTTTTCCAACAACAATATTAACAGCATCAACCTTAATAATAACTGTAATAAAGCAATAAAAATTGTAATATTAATATTAATAAAAATATAAATAGTATTAAATTATATTATTATTAATACTAATATTACAAAAAAAAGGCAGTTTAGAATAGCAAATAAAAATCTTGCTTAATTTTTAAAATAAACTTACTTGAGACAAAGAGGAGTTAATATTGCAACATTATTAAAAAAAAATTCAATAAAACTGAATATTGTAATATTTATTTTTAAAAAATAAGAAATATCAATTTATTTAGGAATTTTTCTTAAAAAGTTTGTAAAAAAACCTGCTAAAAATTCGTTGAACTCAGATTTCATTGACAAATTGAAACCTTTATATCCCATCAGCCAATTAAATAAAGTTGGCAAACTTGATTGGTTTGAGATCTAAAGTAAAATAAGTAATTGAATAGTTGAACCTTTTTTTTTTTGAATGAAAAGAAATAAAATTGCAAGTTTTTAACATACACGAACTGTTGGAATAATTGCTTCAACCGCTATACTATCCAAGCATGAAATATGATTAGAAATAATTACCTAAAACAAAAAATTTTTTTTAAATACAAAAATAAAAAAATTGAAATAAGGAAAAGGTAAAATAGAGGATAACAAATTTTTGTCAACTCTGCATTTAAAATCATCAGTAATGATTTTAAATGCAGAGTTAAATGTCACTAGTAGTATTAGAATTTCTTTATATATATATATATATATATATATATATATATATATATATATATATATATATATATATATATATATATATATATATATATATATGTATATATATGTATAAATATATATATATATATTATTTATATATATATATATATATATATATATATATATATATATATATATATATATATATATATATTATATTTATTATTATATAAGAATACTTAGTGACGTGTCTGTTTGAAAAGAAAAACTATTAACTTTTAGTTAAGTAAGACTGAAAAATACCCTTTAATTTATTTTTAAAATTATATTAATAATAATAATAATAATAAATGTTAATAGAAGCAATAACAACAACAGCAATAACTTGAATTATGCAAAAAAACTTCATCATAACAGTAGACACACTGAGAGCTTGATTTAACAGTATTTAATTTACAAGTATTTGCAACACAATTTTTTAAATAGGTTTATATATTTGAATAAGTAATAGAAAGTGTTTATTGGGTCACCATACCAGTCAAACGAGTTGAATGAATAAAATTAGGGCAAATTTAACACATCTTGTCTTGCAGTCAAAAGACTCAATTTCTATGGGTATTTTTATTGTATGCATTCATTATGTCTACATGCATAAATGTCTGGTAGTAATGCAGTATAATAATACTAAAAGTAACTTTAAACTGAATGACATATTAGCTTAATCAAATAAAAGAGATTTTTTTATGCATTTGTAAAACTTGTTTAGTTTAGATAGAGAAGTCAATATCTTCTTCTTTACCTATTTTTTTGATAATGCTCAAAAGGTTTGAAAAGTTATAGAAAGTTCAATATAAAGAATATATCAAAACAAAAGGGTTATTCCATATCAAATCACCTAAAGGCTCCCAGGTTACCACCTCAGATTTGCTTTAAACTTTGACCACACACAGATCTTATGAAAAAAAATACAATCCAGAAAATTTCGACTTGATTGACCAATTTCTTCAAAAGTTATGATTGAATTAAAAATAACCAAAATCTGAAAAATTTGTGTATCAGGTTTTCTCGATTTTTGACAAACCATAACTTTTTAAATAAAGATGGTAATCACCTGAAATTTTGCAGGGTAATAGTTTTTCGCCCAAATAATCCATTATTGCAGTTGTTTTTGACTTATTTTTTACAGTTTTTGAGTTATTGTACTTTATAGTTGCTAAATATTGCAACATTGTAAATATTTTTTCGAACTTTAACGTGTTACAGTTTAATACTTACTTACAGAAAGTGGATTTTTTTGTTACCTTTGTGTACTTAGGATCACCACTTGTTAGAATAATCTAAATTATGTATTAAAAATTAATTTAGCGCATGCAGCAGCCTATTAAAAAATCACTTTTTTGAAAAATTATGATAAATTACATTGACTTTGCTGGCATAGAAAATAGCGTAAACAGTTGAAATAAATTATGAAACTTTTTAATGTTGAGGTTCTATATATAGATAATCACCAAAAAAATTTAAAGACCTATACTCTATCTTATGACATGATTGTAGCCTTTGAGAGTGATGATATTTTCAAAAGGAGAATGTTATTAGACTATGAGGTAGCCTTAGGTCATAGTCTAATAATTAGTCATAGGGATGACAGTAGTATATTTTTTATTTATCTGTGAATGAATATATTCAATATTTCATTTAATATGTTTATGTCTTTTTTAAACTTTTTAGATTAGTAATAAAAATAAAAAAATAGTAAAAAATAACAGAGAAATGTTGTGTGGGGAAAGTTTTAAATGAAGATTGCAACAAAACGTATTACTGTAGAATGATTGGAAGAATAAAACTAAAAGATATTGTGAACACAGATGTTGAAGTTTTGACAGATGTTAATTCAAAGAATTGGACACACTTTTGAACTAAATGAGGAGATATGTTTTCACCATGAAAAAGCCTATATTTCTAGATATGAAGCGCTTCAAAAATACTGCTGTGATCCATTTAAAGTCAACAAGAAAAAAATTATTAAGGGATTGTGTAAAGTCAATATTTTAACAGCAAGTCAACTTAAGATCAAACCTGGTCAAAAACTTTGCACTAACTGTTTGAATGAATTCAAACTTGAACAAATTACAGGAAAATTTAGTCAAGAAGATGAAGACAAAGATGTTGATGATGAGGAGTTTAGTTCTTCAGACCTAAATAAGACTTATATAAGAGTGCTTCTTTGCTGGAAATATCTCCTCTAAAAAATGTAAGTAAATGCGATAAATTAGAATATGGAAAGCAAAAAGTTAAAAAACTGGAAATAAGTATGACAAACCTAGTAGCATCAACATTGGATATAGACCCAAAAGATATAATATCTGAGAAAAAGCAAAATTGCATTAACTGTGATGATTTAGACAAACTTTTAGATGCAATAAAGGAAAAAGTAAAAATCAGTTTGAATGAAGAAAAAGTTCAGTTACTAACATTAACTCCTGATAGTTGGTCAATTAAAAAAACTTGCAATGCATTTTCATTGCAAATAAAGTTAAATACTTCAGTGATGGTGCTGCGTCACAGTATAAAAGCTACAAATATCTAATAAACTTAATTTATCACATTGTAGATCACCAAATAAATGCTGAACATCACGCCTTTACTAAGTCACATGGCAAAAGTCCATGTGATGGAATAGGAGGTACTATAAAAAGAGAAGCAGCAAAAGCTAGTATACAAGCAGCAATTACAAATCAGATTCTCACACCACAAGATCTGTTTACATGGGCTCAAAAAAACATCAAAGGTGTTAACATATTTTATCTTTCAAGTGATGATATCAATAACCATGAAGCAACTTTTAACCTTCAGAAACGATATGAAGGGATGCGCACAGTTCCAGGAACAAGAAGCTATCACTGTTTTGCACCAGATGGAGAGAAATTGTTTTTATGAAGAATATCTAGTGATACTGTCTATGATGACTGGAGCAAGGTCCAACATGGATCCCCTCAGATTTTGATGAAATTGTTAATATCAATGAGAAAAGCAATTCCTGAAAATTTCAGCATAAAATCTTTTGTGGTTCATAAGGTACAGTCGTTTGAAATTTCTGATTTTTAAAAAAATAAAAACTTCAGTAGCAAAATCATGTCTTGTTCATACTTTGATGCTCTATATTTTAAAAACAAAATTTCAGAAAACCTTCTAGTTTTTTTTATTGTATACAACTCTTGACTTACTTTAAAAAAACTTTGACATTGAATTCTCAAATGTCACATTTTTCCCATAATGGCTACCTAAAAAAGCTAAAAAATTGTTTGCAAATATAAAAAGTTGATTTTTGATGAGTCAATATACAAAATCTGCAATTTAAGAAGTGAAAAGACATACTTTTTTAGTTTCTTAATATAGTAAGCTTCCAAATTTTTTAAAATTTACTGATAAGATACAAATCAGTAAAAAATTATAGACTTCTAAAAATGGCTGCAGCTAAATCTTTGGAAAATGTGCCTCCACTTCAAACCACTGGTAACCAAGGACCAACACTGTTTTTAATAATTTTTTTTTTTTCTTCTAATTTAATAGACTTTATTTCAATGATTTCAGAAAAAAAACATAGTGGGTACTCATGGAGAAGTTACAAAATCAGAACAATGAAAATTACCCAAAATGCATTAAAAACAATAAAAACAAAGTTGTTGTACTTTAGTTTGTGTTATATATTCTAATACAAAGTATGTATGAATTTAAAAGTATTTCACAATAAGTACTAGAAATAAGTTTTAATTAAGCTTGAATTAAACTCAGTTTTTAAATAGCCCTAGCTCCTACCTGCCCCCTTCCCCCCCCCTTCCTATTCCAAGAATTTACTTTTTAACATGCACATTTTTTTCCAGAACTTAGAAAAAATTTGAAATTGTACACTTTTTATTACACTGTGTGTCTGGTTTTATCTCTGATGTATGAAGTGCCTTAATACCCAAACACACCACTAAACATACACATATAAAAACTGTGAAATTTAGTTTTAAATATCAGACAGTAAAAAGACTACATATAAAACTTAAAAGTAGCTTATTAGGTTAAAATGAAAAAAAAGACTTTCTAGTCTAATTTACCCAATATTTAATACCATGGCCATAAATTTTGTAATATTTTTCCAATACACTCACTATTCCACCCCTCCCCATTAACTTGACTTATTTCATTACCATGTTCAAATTTAGATTACAACTTATACCAAGTAAATATAATAACTTATATAAGTTATTTGATTTGTCAACACAATGCACAAGTTGATTATGTAATAAAAAATATTATCTAATAAACAATCAATAAACATTGCATTTTTCAAATAAATTTTTGCTAAAAAACTATGTTTAAACATTGCATCTTTCAAATAAATTTTTGCTAAAAAACTGTTTAAAACAAATAAATCTAATTTATAATAATTTTGCTAAATTGTTATTTAATTATTAGGGTGCATCCAACGCCCCATACATTCAAAAATTGATCTGTCCCTATTCTTAAAACTTTCTATTGGTTGTCACAAGACACCCTGTTTCAAAACCCCCCCTAAATCTCATTAAATTTTTTAAAATTTAATGAGATTTAGGGGGGCCACCTCAAGTCTGAAACTTGCAACAAGACCCTAAACAGAAGGAAAAAAAGTTTTTCAAAAGTATGACATGTTGGGTCTCAAAAGAAGCAAAAATTTATAAAAATTTCAAAAATAACAAAATTTTACACAAGAATTATTATTCTAAGTTTTATTGCATAAAAATTATTATTTTTTAACAAAAAATTAAAAAAAAACTTTTTTTTCATGTTTTTGTCAAAAAATTTTTTCAAGGTATTTTTAACAAAAAAATGATAACTATTTTTGAAATAAAGTTTCGCTTCTTTTGAGACCCAACATGACATACTTTTGAAAAACTTTTTTTCCTTCTGTTTAGGGTCTTGTTGCAAGTTTCAGACTTGAGGTGGCCCCCCTAAATCTCATTCAATTTTGAAACAATTTAACAGGGTGTCTTGTGAGAACCAATAGAAAGTTTTAGGAATAGGGACAGATCAATTTTTGAATGTATGGGGCGTTGGATGCACCCTATTAATTATGTTACTTATGCTATTGTACAAATGTAATATTTCAGTTTTTTCTTGAGCTGATAGTTCATAGCATCTACCAGTTGTTGATTGAACTTTTAAAGATGAAATTTTGCATAAAATGAACTTGATAAGAACATCTTGATTTTCTTCAGATATTTCCACAATATTGCCTAAAAACCCTTTTGCATCATAAACACATGCTATATTAATTCCTGGTGAAAGAGAAGAAAGTGGAACCATATGATGCATTTTAGAAACATTTACATTAGTATACATATTATCAAATGACACCCGTCTCATCTGTAAAGTAGTTAATGATTGTGGTATAAAACAAATGGTGGTTTCCGTGGTTCCTGGAATTGTTGAACAAGTAGCATAACATTCTTCTAATTTAAACTTTATGCAATGTAATACAATTGCATCATTTGAAATGTATTGAAAATATATTCCTTTAATATTTTGTTTACACCAATCATACATTTTTTGAGGTGAATTTATAGGATCTGTTAGTGATTGTAAACTGGCCCTAGCTACAAGTCTTTTGACAGAGCCCCCAACGCCATCAAAAGCACTCTATCCATGCGATGTGGCAAAAAAATGCCATTCTGCAGATACTTTATGATCTAGTTCATGGTGACATAAATTAGATATGTTTTTATAATTTTTTATATTGTGAACCTGCACCATCACTAAAATAAATGCAGTGGTTAAAGTAAGACATTAACTCTTTTGAATGTTTTATTACTTCATAAATGAAACAATGAACTGAGTTTGTATTGTGTTGCAAATGATCTGAAATAATACACTTTTCCATTTTATCATACAATAAAACACTTTTCCATTTTATCATATTTTCTTCCATATAGTATATAACAAAAGGATATAATGTTGCATGACTGTTGTTCCAATGGAAACCTTGTACTGCATCTTGAATTAAAAAACTATGATTTTCAGCAAAGTCTAGTAATACTAAAATATGATTACTTGGTAATATTATTTTTAGATGCTGCAAATATGCTGCTTGATTTTTGGCTATATAATGATGATCTCTTAATTGGTCTATTTGTTGACAAGCTTTTTCAATAAAATCATCCACTGGAAGAGTTAGTGTTACTATATCATGTTTTTTGTTGGCTTTTTGCCACTGATTAAAGGTGATTTCTTCCAAGCTGTGCTTATCAAATAAAGCAGAAAGATACTCTTTAAGTGTGTTGATATCTGGGCAGTTTTTGCAACTGCCCAGATACCAACACACTTAAAGAGTATCTTTGCAGCATACAATCTCGATTTGTTGAGTCACATGCAACTAATGTCAAGAGGTCTTTATAGTCTAAAATATCTGGTATTTTTAATGCTAAAAGTTTTGCATTTTGGTGGTACTCACAAACACATACTGAATGGAGACCTAAAGCACCTCCAATAGGAATACACCACTTAGATCAAAGTTCACAAAACTTAGAAAACCCAATCTTGATACGCTAACAAAATAATTTTGATGCCAACTTGGATAAAAGTATTTTTAAAAACCACAAGCATCAAGTAAACAAACAACAAAAAAAACCAAATACATAATTGAAAGTTTAACTAAATATAAATTTAATTTTAAATCTAAATAAAAATCACTTAAACGATATTAAAAGATAATTTGAACATTCCGAAACAAAAAAGATTTTAAAATGTGACCTCTTAACAAGGCCTTAAAGTAATGTAACAAATTTTTTTATATTACTCTACTCTAAACCCTTAAATGAAATTTGTAAAAAAATGAAAATAAAATAGTATTTTTGTTCAAAATTTAAAAACTGAGTTTAATTCAAGCTTAAAACTTATTTCTAGTACTTATTGTGAAATACTTTTAAATTCATATATACTTTGTATTAGAATATATAACACAAACTAAAGTAAAACAATAACTTTGTTTTTATTGTTTTTAATGCATTTTGGGCAATTTTCACTGTTCTGATTTTGTAACTTCCCCATGAGGACCAACTATTTTTTTTTCTGAAATCACTGAAATAAAGTCTATTAAATTAGAAGAAAAAAAAAAATTATTAAAACCAGTGTTGGTCCTTGGTTATCGGTGGTTTGAAGTGGAGGCACATTTTCCAAAGATTTAGCTGCAGCCATTTTTAGAAGTCTATAATTTTTTACTGATTTGAATCTTATCAGTAAATTTTAAAAAATTCGGAAGCCTAACATATATAGAAACTAAAAAAGTATGTCTTTTCACTTCTTAAATTGCAGATTTTGTATATTGACTCATCAAAAATCAACTTTTTATATTTGCAAACAATTTTTTAGCTTTTTTAGGTAGCCATTATGAAAAAAATGTGACATTTGAGAATTCAATGTCAAAGTTTTATTAAAGTAAGTCAAGAGTTGTATACAATAAAAAAAACTAGAAGATTTTCTGAAATTTTGTTTTTAAAATATAGAGCATCAAAGTATGAATAAGACATGTTTTTGCTACTGAAGTTTTTATTTTTGGAAAAATCAGAAATTTCAAACGACTGTACCTTATGAACTACAAAAGATTTAATGCTGAAATTTTCAGGAATTGCTTTTCTCATTGATATTAACAAACTTACTAAGTTTCATCAAAATCTGAGGGGGTCTATGTTGAAATCCTAAAATTTCGGTCCATTTGGCATGGAATGACCCTCATGTGTTAGATGATGTTAATTTGATTTAAAAAAATCCTTCAAATTTTCAACCCGGTAAATATATTGTATGCTTTTACAATAAAGAATGGTACATAGGGCTTTTGGTTGATATTTGTAATGAAAACCAAGACGTTAATGTGAAGTTTATGCAAAGAAACAAATTAAATTTAAAATGGACAAACGATGCACGATCAAGTCAGTGTTGGGTTCCATTTGACAAGATAATGTGTCAAATAAGTGTTCCATTGATTAAAAGTATAAGTGCTTGTGACTATATTCTTGCGAGTAATGATTATGACAGTATTATGAGTTATATAAATCAGAGATAAGCTAATTAGTTTCATGCATACATACCTTTTCTTTTAACTGATCATCTTACTCTTTGAATGCACTTTTTTACAGTGCAGTTCGTAAAAAATTTGAGGTATAAATTTTGTATGTGG
This sequence comes from Hydra vulgaris, assembly GCF_038396675.1. NCBI lineage: Eukaryota > Metazoa > Cnidaria > Hydrozoa > Anthoathecata > Hydridae > Hydra > Hydra vulgaris. Next base: position 8,046,880 of record NC_088922.1, read on the forward strand.
TAAGTGGTATTTTTTTGTTCTCCTTTTAAAAATATCATCACTCTCAAAAGGCTACAATCATGTCATAAGATAGAGTATAGGTCTTTAAACTTTTTTTAGTGACTGTCTATATATAGAACCTCAACATTAAAAAGTTTCATAATTTATTTCAACTGTTTACGCTACCTTCTATGCCAGCAAAGTCAATGTAACTTATCATAATTTTTAAAAAAAGTGATTTTTCAATAGGCTGCTGTATGCACTAAATTAATTTTTAATGCATAATTTTGATTATTCTAACAAGCGGTGACTCTAAGTACACAAAGGTAACAAAAAATCCACTTTCTGTAAGTAAGTATTAAACTGTAACACGTTAAAGTTCGAAAAAATATTTATGTTGCAATATTTAGCAACTTTAAGGTACAATAACTTAAAAACTGTAAAAAAAAACAGTCAAAAACAACTGCAATAATGGATTATTTGGGTGAAAAACTATTACCCTACAAAATTTCAGGTGATCACCATTTTTATTTAAAAAGTTATGGTTTGTCAAAAATCGAAAAAAAACTGCTGTAAGCTCCTGATACACAAATTTTTTGGATTTTGGTTATTTTTAATTCAATCATAACTTTTGAAGAAATTGGTTAATCAAGCTGAAATTTTCTGGATTGTATTTTTTTTCATAAGATCTGTGTGTGGTCAAAGTTTAAAGCAAATCTGAGATGGTACCCTGGGGAACTTTCAAAAAACTAGGTGATTTGATATGGAATAACCCAATAACTGTTTTAGAATTGTCAAACAAAATTTAAATCTCAAAACAATTTAAAGATATTTATTCAGTTTGAGGAAAATAATCAAACTCAAGTTAAAAACATTGTCAACTAAGGTAATTCTGTCTTCATCCTAAAATAGTATTTTCTGAAATTTTGGAACTAAATAACAGCTAGGTAAAGAGAGATATTAGATATTTTCTCTAAATATTGTTATAATACTATTCTCTAGATATTAATATTTTCGCTAAATATTATTGTAATTAACTATATAATTTTAAATATAAAAGTATATACATCAAAGTTTATAAATAACATTTTAACAAACCTTTGCACCATTGTTTCTGTGATTAGAATTACTAGATGTAACAACAAGGCCCATGAAAAAACAATATGTACGTATTAATATTCTAAAATAAAAAATTTACCTTAATGAATACATAATTTAATTTTGCTAGAGTTAGAATTTATAACAAGATTAACTCTTTTTGTGATTACTGTCATTTTGTAAGCACTTTTTAAAAAACAACAAAAAATTACCTTCTAACTATCCAATGTTTAGGTAATAGTGATAACAAAAATAAATATTGAAATGAAATCAATATGCGTAATGCCAATAGAACTAATCCAATAGGAGTATAAACCAAGAAAAATATTGCAGTACATGGCCCAAAACTTGAAAATCTAAGAAATAAGTTTTTATCATAAATACGTATTTGTTTAAGTCTCACAAAAAATCTTTATAATGAACTAAAAATACTTATCTAAAATTACATTTGTCATTTAGTCAAACTATTTTGAAAACTCTTTTTATGAAAATTTTTGTACTTTAAGTTTGAAAACTGTTTACAATTATTAAACCAATGATTTTAGATTCATCTTTTTTCTTATCAAGTTAAGTCTTATTACCATGGTAGTTCTACATTACCAAGGTAATTCTATAGCAAAATGAATAAAAAATGAACAACCAAACAAAATTGATGTCAAAAAGTAAAATTATCTTAAATCAAACATCATTTTAAATCATCTTGAAGTCCTATCTTAGAGCAAGTTCAAGCAATAAAAATACTCTTATAAGAGAAATTCACTAAAAGATTTTTAAAGAGGCCATTTTAAAGATGAGAATGCAATATAAATATTTTTTGTATGAAGCAATAAAGCATATCCTAATAATGATATAAAATTAATTTATTATTATCTAAAATGATATTCTAGATATTACATACCTTTAAAATTCCAAACATTTATGATAAAGAAAAAATAAATAATTTTTAACAGTTAGGAAAAAACTATAGTCATCTTTTATAACTGACAATGATTTTTCCCGCTGTTATTTTTTGGTTTAACTTTTAAATGACATCAAACAACATGATCTATATAAATGCCAACAGTTTATTTATCTGCATGATTTTAAAATACATACAAATCTTCCAGTTTATAAAAAAAAGTAACAACAGATGTAATAACAGCCCTTTGAATTTTAGATTTTTGGCTTATTACATTCCTACTCCAAACAATTACACAATTACCCGATTCCTCAAAAGATCATGTGGCTGTTCCTTAAGAAATTTTATTCAAACAAGTTATTATGATAACTTTGCTAATCAAAATAAGTTAACAGTTTAAAAAAAACTCTGTAAAGATTTGGGTATAATAATATTTATTAACAAATTCAGTGATTTTTGTTAGCTAGTTATTGAAAAGTTGACATTTTAATTTCTAAGCAATTAATTTTCTTTAATTAATTTCTAACAATTAAAATTCTTTAATAACTAGTAACAAGGAGCGCATACAATGTAAATTTCTTTATCTATTTTAACTTGAATCATTTTAAAAGACTTTAATCTTTTAAAAAGGAAAGTGATGTTAGCATTACATTAAATTCTATTATAATTTTTAACTTTACTTCTTATATAGAAACACATCATTCTTACAAAGATTTATAATTTTGAATAACATGCCATATGACTTAAAAGTTGTTAACAAAAGTTTTGTGTCACAAAAAAATAAAATTCTTAAAAAACAGTTTAACAATCATCAAACCATTGTTTGGTGAAAAAATGAGACGTAGCGTAATAAAATTTTTAAAAATAGATGATATCTGAAAAAAGTATTCTTGCTGTATTCAAAATAAGATTTTGAATACGGTAAGAAAAAATAGAAAAGAGAATATTTAGTTTTATTATTTGAAGAATAAAATAATAAAAGTTCTATAATACAAAAAATGTAGTCCACACAAAAAAACAAAGAAAAAATAAGAGAAATAATAAATTTAAATGTGAAAAAACCTCAAAAAAATTTTCTGGGATAAGTCCTAGTTCAGTTCAATCAATTATATTGTGGTTTACTAGAGCTAAAACAATTTTAAGCGGGAAATTAATGTAACTTAATTTTGCCAGTTTTGTATCAGGAAAATTTATAAGCATTAAGTACCTGTGAAAGACAAACTTTTTTACCATTTATAAGTTTTACACATTGTTTATTATTTGAGCAACTGTTGATCATCTCACTTAATTAAGGACTTTTGCAGGGAATAATTATTTTCTTTGTTGACCAACAAAAGTAATTAGTGCCTGTTATTATAGATTTGATATTAAAAAAATTTTCAACTACAAAAATAACAATAACAAAATAGTTTAAAGAAAACTTAAATCCTATTTGGATATTCTAAATTGGTTTAGATATCTAAAAAAAGTTTAAATGATTTTAAAGGTTGACTCTAAAGGTTTCTTGGAACAATCAACAAGTAAACGCTTTTAACATGAAAAGCAATAAAATTAATTTTTTTTGATCTGCTAGCATGTAACTGCCTCAAATAAAAAGTTTAATTATCATTTATTAATACTTTATATTTAAAAAATGTTTAATTTTTTATTTTTAATTCGTATTTTACAGTACAAGATATAGTAATTCTATGAAAGTTAGCTAAAATAATTCTTTTTCAAAGTTAAACTTAATTAAAAAAAAAAAAAAAAAAAATAATAATAATAATAATAATAATAATAACTACATATACATTGCAATTAAAAGTGATAAAATAGTTAAAAAGTTTCACATTTCTTCTTTAAAAATTTAATAAGTATATCACATCCTAATTTATTTAATAATAATAATAATCTAAAAGTTTTAAATATTTATCAAATATTAAAATACTTCAAATAAAAAACTAAATAACAATGAATAGAGAAGACCTCCGGCTTTTGTAATTTCTACATAATTGATTTATGATATAAAAAAAAAATTATACTTGAAGTTATTGATTTTTCAAAAAAAAGTGAAAAAGTCTTAATTTTAGATGTTTTTCTAAGTTGTTAGGCTAGTAGAATAATTAAATTAACCAAGTTACCTTTTAAGGTTAAACAATTCAGATATAGCAAGTGACATGATTATAAATTTTTAGTGGTAAACTTTTAAAACCTTAGTTATATTAATGTAACATCTTATTTTCTAACTCAACCAAATAGTACGAGCTATATTTACAAGTAATCCAACTCATCGTGTTTTGTTGTTGTTCCATGCATCCTAACACGAAAACAAATATTCCTTTCGCTTTCAGTTCTCGGGAATTGGTAAATTAGTAACCTAACATCTACGACGGAGTGGTAACATAACAATGTTATTACAAGGGTTAGGACTATTGTAATTGTAATGAAAACAATAACAGTAACAATAATTATTGTTATTGTATTAACTGAATTTAGAAATAATAATAATACTTGTGATTTACAACTATTGTAATTCTGTAATACAATAACAATAAATATTGTATTGCAATCCATCTTTATAAAACAATAACAATATCTGAAAAAAAAAAAAGGATTGTAATGACCCACTACAATAACAATAAATATTATATTGTAATTCGTCTTAGTAATACAATAACAATTTATTGTTATTGTAATAAAAGACATTAACATTCTTATTTGAAAAGAATTATTGTATTTAACTGTTTGTGTTACTAAAGTTAATTTTCATATATATTTTAAGTTCCTTTCCAGCATTAAAATCAAGAGGAAAAAATAAAAGGGCTGAATAAAATGATTTATGAATGTTATTTTTCATAATAGTAAGGCTATCTCAGACAGGCAATATTTTGCGGCCATTTTTTTTTTTTTGTTTTTTTTGTTTTTTGTTATTCACCTCCTCAAGGCCGAGAAGGCCACTACAGATGAGGAGGCTATTTAATAGTGGTTATAACCCTCTCTCAACTCTATAACTCCGAAACACGAACCTTGACGAACAAGGACGCTGCGCAGAGAAACGAGTTGAGCGCGGTACTGGGGGTCGAACTCGGAACCTCTCGCTTATGAAGCGAGCGCTTTACCACTACACCACTACCGCATTTAGAGCTTAGAAATACATAACAAGATAGCTGATGCGAAATCTAAATATGTAAAAAATAAAATTTGCAATTTATTGCGAATCCGTAAATAAAAAAAAGAAAAAATAATAGTAGCTCGTCGGAGATGCATATAAATACGTTAAAATACGGGTAATTCCGCATCAAATCACCCAAAATTTAAAAAATTTTGAACCATGGGTCTTCAAATTTTTTAAAAACCTCTCTGGCTGTTGCATCTTAAAAAGAAAAGTTAACATAAAATTTTAGCTAAAAATGTTGCAATTTTAATACTGAACTGGTTTCCTAAAATGACCCGGTTTTCATAACACTCTGAAAAAACATTTTTCTAAAAATAATAAGAAATAAAAATGGCAAAAACATGAAAATAAACATATATAATGTTTTTTTGATACTGAATTCAATAAATGTACTTAAAATGCTAAAATATAAAAGGATCATGCTTAAAAATTAATAAAACAACTAGTTTCTATAAAACAACTTTAGGGCCAATATCTCAAAACACACCCATCAAAAAAATTTTTTTTGCTGTTAATATTTTCAGCTGTTTATAATCTTACTAGGCACAAAAAAATCTAACTGGAAAAACGACTGAAACAATTTTCAATAAGCTATTTTAAAAAACTTTCAAATAGAATTCTGTAAAATATTATATTTAGTTAAAAGACTCCTTAAAAAAAACCCGACAACTTTGTTATATTTAAGGAAGTCTTAATTATATGATAACTTAGTTATTTGAACTTAACAACTGAAAAAAACATCTTGTTTTGTTTTATATAAAAACTGAATTAGTGTGATATGGATGTGCATTTGTTTTTAAAATTTTGACAACTTTAGTAAAAGTTTATAATAACTAGTTTATAAAAAGTTCAGTTAAAAAACAGCATTCGTAAATTTTATTTAAACTTTAACAAGTTAACAATTTGATATATATATAAATTGTATATTTATATAAATATATCTATAAAGAAAATTAACAATATCTATCAGTGTAAAAAATTATACAACAGTGGGATTCTGAAAAGGTTTGAATTATTTCTATATTAAATTTTTTTTTACTAAAAATTAAGTAGGAAAATTCTTTTATTTAAGTAGGAGAATTCTTTTAATTAAGTAGGAGAATTCTCTTTTTTTAGGAAATACATTTATACAAAGTAGTTTATGATAAGATGTGTTCTATTGGGTTAATGACATCAGATGCATGCAAAGGCCAACAAGATGTTATTGTAACTTTTATCAACGAAGAAAAAATAGCTATATCATTACGCTGTAACATTGAACTATCAAACTTAACAACATTATGTGAAAAACATGCTACAAATTATTTGAAAATGTATCCTATATGGCAGAAAGCATGCTGTGATTCATTCAAAAAACATACAAAAAAAATTACAAGTAAGTAAAAGTGGAATTTAAGTATTTTAATATATTTATTTTTTTAATTTGTGTTTTCCAAAACATAAACAATGTTTTAAACAATTGTGCAGATAAGCTATATACAATTATACATACAATTATACTATATACAAAATACATAAAGCTATATGCAATTATATTTACAATTCAATTACTTTTAGAAAATCTTAGAGTAGTTACGATAAGTGAGTCACAAGACATGATAAGAAGTAGCTTAAATATTGCTCCTGGGAAGAAACTTTGCAAACCCTGTAAGCAAAAGATTACCAAAAAAGCAGATCTTAAAGAAGAGAAGCAAAGTCAGGGTCAACAAGATAAAGATTTTCTAATATCATCATTCAAATCAAAAAGACAGGAGATCAATGAAGAACTTGAAAATTTTAATATATCTCCTCTTAAATCTCATTCAAAGTCATCAATACATATACTCTCAGAAGGAAAGCGAAAAGTTGCGCGCATCAACGAAATGGTAAGTAACCTTACTAGAAAAACTGTAAGTCAATTCAATGTTCCCTCAAAACTGTGTTATGAACCAAATGATATTAAAAAGAAGGCTGAAAACTTTGATGAAATTATGAGCTTGATAAAAGAAAAAATTCTATGTTCTGACAAAAGAACTATTGTTCAACTTCTAACACTGGCACCCCAAGTTGGTCAATATTAGAAGTACAAAATAACTTTGCAGTTACAGAATACCAAGCAAAAAAGGCTAGACAACTTTTTAATAAAAAAGGATTGTTGGCTATCTCACCTTTGTATAAAGGGAAAGTCTTACAAAAAGAAATAGAAGATTCTGTTAAACTTTTTTAAAATTCAAGTGATTTATGTAGAACTATGCCTGGAAAAAAAGATTATGTTAGCATTCAAAAGAACGTCCATAAACAAAAAAAACTGCTTTTGTGTAATTTAAAGGAACTATATTTATTATACAAAGAAAAAAATCCAGAAATACAAATAAGTTACTTAAAATTTGCTTCACTTAGACCAAAGTGGTGCATTTTGCCAGGTGCAAGTGGTACACATTCTATTTGTGTTTGTTCTTATCACCAAAATGCCATATTGCTAGTAGATGCTTTAAATATTGGACTAAAGTATAAGGACTTACTTTCAAAAACCGTTTGCTCAGTAGAAAACAAAGAATGCATGCTTGCACAGTGTGATGATTGTCCTGGTAAAGAACCCCTCACCAAATATTTGTATGAGATTTTTGGAGAATACAAAGATGATTTTGAGATACACTACAAGCAATGGCAAACTACTGACCGTGCAACACTATTAAGTTTAACAGCTGATGTTCCAACGTTTGTTGAACTATTAGCATCTTGTTTTGAAAAGCTACAAGCTCATTCTTTTATTGCTCACTCTCAATCACAGTACCTTAACCAACTGAAACAATATATGGATCAATCAAACATTATCATTATTGGCGACTTTGCTGAAAATTATGCTTTTGTTGTCCAAGATGAAATACAGAGCTATCATTGGAACACCCAACAATGTTCTTTACATCCATTAGTCATATACTATAAAGATGATAAAGGTGAACTGAAACATATTTCTTACTGTTTTATATCAGATGACATTATACATGATGTAACTTATGTGTACAAAATATTCCAACTAATCATACCAATATTAAAAATAAAATTTTCCAATCTGTCAAAATTACATTTATTGACTGATGGTTGCGCAGGACTACACAAAAATTGTAAAAGCTTTTACAATTTATGTCAACTAGAGAGCGAATTTTGCCTTAAAATTGAATGGAACTTTTTTGCCACGTCCCACGGAAAGTCACCATGCGATGGGATTGGTGGTACTGTAAAAAGATTAACAGCACAAGAAAGTTTAAAACGACCGTACAGAAACCAAATTTTCACATCAGAAGCTATGTATGAATTTTGTATTGATAAAATCAAAGTTGCTAACTTCATTTACATAAAGGAATCGAACTTACAATTGCAACGTGAAGAGCAAAAAGAAAGGTACACTGGTGTAACAACTCTACCTGGTACTCGTAGCTTTCATCAATTTATACATCTTGGAGATAACAAGGTTGGGGCAAAGAGGTGTAGTACAGACACTAATTATACAATAATCCACAATCTTAAAAAGAAACAAGACATATCTCAACTTGATACTGTCACTTTAGGTTGTTATGTCGCTGTAGTCTGTGATGAAAAGTGGTGGATCGGCATTGTAACTAAAACCAACTTAGAAGAAGTTGATGCTAAAGTTAAGTTTCTTCATCCAAATGGTCCATCAATCTGTTTTAACTGGCCTGAAAGAGACGACTACTGTTTTATTCCAAACACCAACATGTTGAAAAAACTATCTGTTCCACAAGCTTGCTCTAGTTCTGGTAGAAACTATGTGTTTGAAAATGCTGAAATAGAGAAAGTACAAGTAAATTGGGAGCAATATTGTAAACTATTACAAACACAGTCAAAATAACTTTCATCTTTGATACCTTTACAAATCTTGTATATTTAAGTAACTTTTTAAATTACGATTAAATTTATTTTATTTGCTAATATTTTTTGGGAATTTCTTGAAAAAGTAATACATCTTTGAAATTAAAGTTCCGTATGTTTTAGTTGTTTTTCCAGTTAGATTTTTTGTGCCTATTAAGATTATAAACAGCTGAAAATATTAACAGCAAAAAAAAAATTTTTTTAATGGGGGTGTTTTGAGATATTGGGCCCCAAAGTTGGTTTATAGAAACTAGTTGTTTTATTAATTTTTATGCATGTTCTTTTTATATTTGAGCATTTTAAGTACATTTATTGAATTCAGCATCAAAAAAAAATTATATATGTTCATTTTCATGTTTTTGCCATTTTTATTTCTTATTATTTTAAAGAAAATGTTTTTTCAGAGTGTTATGAAAACCGGGTCATTTAGGGAAACCAGGTCAGTATTAAAATTGCAATATCTTGTCAACGGCTAAACTTTTTTAGCTGAAATTTTGTATGCAATACTTTTTTATAATTAGGAATAATGTGTCAAAATATAACACAATAGGAAGACGCATGGTTTAATGGACTGGGTGATTTGATGCGGAATCGCCCATACGTTAGCTTTTCTACTTTAATGTAAAGTAATACACTACAATAGTTGTTGTGATTGTTTTCATCAAAACAATACAATAGTTATCGTAATTTTATTTCATTAAAACAATACAATACAATAGTTCTCGAATTTTATTGTATTGTTAGAAAAAAAACAATACAATACTTATTGTAATTGTTTTTCATCACAGCAATACAATACCAAAATAAATTTTTTTTATTGTTTCTGTAATTACAATACAATATTATTGTATTACAATACAATATTATTGTATTACAATACAATATTATTGTATTATAATACAATATTATTGTGTTATTGTATTACAATACAATACTATTGTATTACAATACAATATTATTGTATTACAATACAATATTATTGTATTACAATACAATATTATTGTATTACAATACAATATTATTGTGTTGTAATGTGTAAATGTATTTAATTTTTACAATTACAATTACAATAGTCCTAACCCTAGTTATTACATAATGATGTCGATCATTAAGTAATAACATTGAGTAATTCCACGTCAAAACAACCAATTTTTTTTTTAAATGCAACCCTATGTCCTTAGATTTTTTTTATATTTTTACCATAGTTAGTACATTATAAAATAAGATAAATCCCAAAATTTCAAGGTCTAACTCCCAACGGTTTGTGAGTAATGGTTGTTTTGATTTTGGGTACTATTATTGTTTTGGTCATTTTCCGCCATTTTTAAATTTACATTTCTCCTTATAAAACCAAGTCTATAAACATTTGAGTTCTAAAAATTAGTGACTTAGTTAATTTCTAGGTGAGGAATTTGAATATATAAATAAAAAACTCATTTTATGATTAAAAAGTACCTAAATATCAATTATAAATGTTAAAATAGTGGACACCTGCCCCAGTAAAATTTTAAGGTGTGCAGTAAATTTTTTAAGCCTAAAATTTCAAATTAGGTCATTATATGTTTGAAGAACATTGTGTGAAAAAATCATTTCTGCCAAATACATAGTTTAAAAATTACATGATAAATATTACAAAAAAAGCAAATATAGCATATTTCGCTCATCGTAGTATTCAAAATAAATAAAAATGATGCATACTTGAATTGATATACAATTTTTTATAATATATCCATTAAAAATTATTGATTTACAAATATATACTTATTAATTTTGTTAAAATCTTTTTTTGAAAGTTCATATTTGTCTGATATTATTGTTGGTGCACTTATTAATGTTATTACATTGGTGATTGGTATCCAACAATAATTATTCCTTTTCGGCCAGAAAAACTGTTCAGATGGACCGTGTGGATGCATAAACTTTATTTTTATATCATTATATTCTTCATCTTTTTCTTCAACTACTGCAATTCACCAAAACGAGTCATATGTACATGCGTAATATTTGTATTTCTGCATTAGCTCAAAATTTATTAAACTTAAATTTTGGTAATTTGATTTTTTATTTATATTAACAGATTTTGGATTTATATTGTTACTAGTTTTTTTAAATAATATAGATGCTTTCGAAACTGGTATGCAATGGTGAAATCCTCGACTTCCTGGTATTGTTTTTCCTTTCTCAAATCGTTTGTTTTATGTAGCTCTAACATTAACCATAGTTCCTTTATTAATTTTAAAGAACTTTATTGTGAGCGTTTTTTGAGTGCAAAATTCAAACGTTGCATCGATTGTTAGTATTTGATTTTTCTTTGGACGTTTTTTTGCTGTGGTTCGTTTTACTGTATCACCTATTGCATAACAAGAAGATTTGCCATGACTGGTTGCAAAAAATATCCATTCAGCTTTCAATAAAAAATCTTCTGAGTGATGGCATAGATTTTGAAAATTTTTATACTGTCCTCCACATCCTTCAGAAAAGTAATACAATTTGAGAATTAAAGAAGGGTTTCTTTGATATAATTACATAAAAAATATTTTAAATCAAATTACCTTTTTTTTTTATGCACTTTATAAACATTACAAAAATTGCCATTTTTCTTTTCAAATCTTTTTCTAAAGTAGTGAAAATGGTGATTACAAATGCTGAATAGTTCTTCACAAGCGCGCAACTCAGATCTCCATAAAATGTTTTGACGAGTATCAGTGTCTAGGTCATGTAGTAAAAAAATCTCTTTATTTCTAGAATATGAGGTTTTATGGCATTCTGACTTCAAAACTTTACCAATATCACATGAAATCATTTTGATAATGAATTAAAAAATGTTATAATTGCAAATTTAAAAATGCACAAGTGTTAATTACATAATTTATGTAGAACTAATTGCAACATTTAAATTAGATAAATATGTCTGAATTCAGCAATTAAACTTATTTTTTCAGTAATTAAACTGATAATTGGAAAAGAAAAGGAACCACAGAACAAAAAGGAAACAAAAAATACATTAAAAAACTTTCATAACTTGAGAACCACCTAGATTTAGATTTAGGTAGGAATTATCATTTTTTCCTAAAGTACTTTGGCGAAAATTGAAAAAAAAATCAGAGAATTTAGGGTTGTATGGCATGCTTGTTTTGAAATGGAATTACTCTTAGGAAAAGAAATAAAAATTGCACATTTAATTCAAGAGCGGATCCACGATTTTTTAGTGTTTGAGTTAAATGACTTCCAGGTAAGTTCTATATTCCAAACCTTTGAATGTTCATACTTATGTCATTTAAAGACGTTTTGCAAAAATTTTTTCGCTGCAAAGAACTTGGGAACAAAAATACCCTAAAAATTAGAAAACTAAAACGTGGGGGAAATAAATTTTTTGAAATATGAATTCTAATATCCTAAACTAGGTAGAAATTTCTTTAAGGTAATAAAATTTCATTGAAAAATAATGATTTGTTTAGAAATCATACCTAATTAAACAACCCCCCTCGTTTTGAGGGGGTTGTAAACTTTACATGGTTATACCTTCTGAATACCAAATGATTGTTCGACAAAATTTTAAAAATATGTACAATTTTTAGTCTTATTTAAGTAAGTAATTTTTCTGTTTGGAAAAATTAATTCTCTTCACGTTTGGGCGGATGATTTCTACTTTTAAGGGTATTTTTGTTCCCAGGCTCTTCGAAGCGCAATTTTTTGCAAACATCCTTAAATGACATAAGTATGAACATTCAAAGGTTTGGAGTATAAAACTTAGCTGGAAGTTATTTAACTCAAACACCAAAAAATCGTGGTCCGCCCCTGCAATTATATATACATTTTTAGTACAAAAGTAAAATATTTACAAAACTATGTATTTGGCATAAATGATTTTTTCACACAATGTTCTTCAAACATACAATGACCTAATTTGAAATTTTAGGCTTAAAAAATTTACCGCACACCTTAAAATTTTACAGTGGCAGGTGTCCATTATTTTAACATTTATAATTGATATTTAGGTACTTTTTAATTATAAAATGAGTTTTTTATTTATATATTTAAATTCCTCGTCTTGAGATTAACTAAGTCACTTATTTTTAGAATTCACACGTTTAAAGGCATGGTTTTATAAAGAGAAATGTAAAATTAAAAATGGCGGAAAATGACCAAAACAATAATTGTAGCCAAAATTAAAACAACCATTACTCACGAACCGTTGGGAGTTAGACCTTAAAATTTTGGGATTTATCTTATTTTATAATGTACTAACTATGGTAAAAATATAAAAAAAATCCAAAGACATAGGGTTACATGGCCTGGTTGTTTTGACATGGAATTACTCCATTGTCGATGATGAGCTCCTTACTACAACTTTTTAAGTAAGGATAGAATAGAGATATTATGATATAAATATAGTAAGGAGATTTGTCTTTATTTGGCCATATGGCCCCTCAACGAAATAACGGTTTTTGTGACCGTTTAAAAAAAACCATGTTAAAGCACAGATTTTTGTAATTAAACATAAATTTTTTAAACGTGTTTTTAACATTTATAAATTGATAAATTATTTTGATATCTTGCGACGACTTTTTAAATAAACGAAATTTCGATCGCACTTTTAGAAGAACATTTTTAGTTTGAAGAACGGCAAGTGCTAACAAGCGTTTCTGTCCACTATTAGAACTGTGGCAACCCTTCATCCTTTTAACAGCTGAAAAAGTTCTTTTTTGGTACAATTTGTAACAGCAGCAGCAGAAAGAAACATCCGTATAATAACGTCAGAATTGTCGATACAAGTTGCTATGTGTTGAGTTTGATTAAGAAGGCTGCGTATAACTTTAAATATATATTGATATTATTATATATTTATAAATATTGTAAATATGTTATAATATTCAACATATAAATATCGTATAACAAGAATATGAAACATTTTGAAAGATATATATATATATATATATATATATATATATATATATATATATATATATATATATATATATATATATATATATATATATTTATATTATTAAGAAAACATCAAACAATACGAATTCTCTTAATACAAATAATAATAGTAATATTTTACGAGCTGATGATGCTGGTATCCATAACCCAGTGAAAATTTCTCAAAATAAATTATTATTTGTATTAAGAGAATTCGTATTGTTTGATGTTTTCTTATTAATATAACATACGCTCTTATACACGATGTCTACACTGAAATATATATATATATATATATATATATATATATATATATATATATATATATATATATATATATATATATATATATATATATATATATATATATATATATATAAATATCATATAATTTCATCCCCATTGCCTTTACTAAGTGAAACGAACTTGCGTCTAAGTATCGCCATGAAAACAAATATATGATGAATAACTTTAATGTCATCAAAGAAGACATGCACTTTATTTTTAATATATACTTTTTTTGTTGTTGTTTTTTTTGAGATTTGTAGCATCTGATGATCGCTATTTGCGTGAAACTCGGAGTAATGTTTTAAATAAATCGAGTGTTATAATTATTTAGTTTTTTTACTATATATTGCTCTACTTTGGTATTGAGCACTCTTTTACAAGAAATATTCACACAATTACTACAATATATATATTTATATATATATATATATATATATATATATATATATATATATATATATATATATATATATATATACATATATATATATATCTAAATATTAATAGCGCAATGAATATTATTAGTGCGCATAGTTACGCCTATTGTTTGTATTGTTAATTACGGTTCTGTATTCTGTAAAATACACTAATTCTTAGTTTTTAAGTAGTTTATAGACTTTTTCATGCGCGGATATATGTTCCATGCGGTCTCTCGAGTAAGGTCATCAAGCAAATTAGAGCTATTATGTTCTTATTTTCGAGAAGAATTGATGTTGTTCATTGTTTAAAATAAAAATTTAAATAATTGTTTGTTTGTTGTTGGTTGTTTTTATTTTTCCAATTTTTATAGCCTGTTTTCATTTTTTAGAAGAAGTTAGAACTAAAATGACTGGTAAAATAGTTTTTTAAGTACAATGTTTCTTTTTTAGTCAACTTTTTCAGTTTTGTCGTTAGTCTTTTTAGAACATTTTAAGCAAGTACTGTTTTATTTTCTAGAGCAGTTAAGAGGAGCTGATGGCTTTTTTAGTAAGTTCAATTCATTTTCTTATTTTTAGATTAAGATTATTTTTTGTAGAAAGAATAATGATAATACAATTTTATTTATGTATTTAATATGAAAAGTTAAATAAAGTAAGACTGTTGTTTGTGGTCATGTAAGTTTATATACATAAGTTTGCGTTTATTTCAATCTATTTTGTATTTCTCTATATCTATATGTAATACTTTATATTCTTAGGAAAAATAATAAGGAATAAAAAAGTTAAAAAAAAATTCTTCTGGAATTTGTCAGAAGAATGTTGTGTTACGCTTTATTTTAAGGTATCTGAATATGTATTTATTAGAGATTTTTAATTTTGTTGTTAAATGGTTCCATTTTTTTCATTTTAATGATGTGAATTGTAGTCTGCATTCTTTGTTACATTAAAAACAATTGATGCTAATAAATTTTGTTTTATAGTTGTTAAAGGTTTGCGTATATGTTTATATTATGCTCAAGTTTAAAAAGTTTTTTATAAATACATGTATGTGGTGTGGTATAAATACATAAATGTGTTTAAATATGTATATAAGGTATATATTTAACCTTTAACATATTTAAACACACTTATTGTGTTTATAGTTGGTACATATGTTTATATTATGCTGTTTCCATGTTTTTAAAGTGCTACGACTTGGTAAACGTGTAGAGCAAGATTTTTCGACCTTGCCAGCCAAGTGATGTACTTATAACAGAGAGTTACACTGCAGTGTTTAGTGTCAACCTGTTACTGCTTTAGGTCTGGGTGTTTTCAAGCCTTTATTATTATTTTAAAAATTCATAATAATGTATTTTAATAACACTTTGCGTAATGTAGTTTCTTATGTTCTGTTATATATAAAAGTTATGTTATATGCATATTATATTAACTTATGATATATGCTATTGTGTGTTGTTGCTGTGATGTTGCTTTGTTATCTTTTGAGTTGATAGACGTTTGGCTTACCTTCATTTGGTGTCTATTGTTAAAAATGATAAATAGGTAACTTTATTATTAAAAATCACTGCTTTAAATCATTCATTAAAAGCCTAGACAAATTTTTTTGTCATATATGCAATTCATTTTATCTCAATTTGATTTTTTGTCTTTAGCACTGTTTATTATATGATTTTGCTATAAATAATTTGGAATCATGATGTACCAGCATAAATTATTTTCTAAAAACTAACATGAAATAAAAATATTTAACAACTAATACTCTGGTAAATCACAACAGTTTTTCTCTATAAGGTACATTGACTTTCATTTTTTTATGTAATGTTTTTCTAATTTGTTTACTTATTCACTAGATATTTTATTTTAGATTTATCAGATGTATTTATGTTGTACATAATACATAATATGATAAATCTAAAGCTAAGTTAATTTTTTTCAAACATCTCCTAGCTGATATATATATTTTTTTAAAGTCATAAGAATATTGTATTGTATATGTAATCTTAGGCCAAATCAAGATGTTTCGCCGACATATTGTCAACTATACATCTATGAAGCACTTTCAGCAGTAAATTTTAGAATGCGACAATGTGGTAATGATCTTTGCTTAAATGGTTAAATGTTTTAATTGCAAAATTTTATTAGTGAAGAGAACCCAATTTCTTCTGCATTTAAAAACATAGCCGAAGTGGAAGATAATGAAACTTGCCAAACAGCTATAGAAGGTTGCTCAGTCTCGGTTATAAAAATGACTTTACTTAAAGGGCCAGATAGACGTTGCTATAATCTCCTTTCACATGATGTTGCAGTTGTGTTTGTTGGCAAAGATGGTGCTCCACCTGCTTCCAGGGAAGTTGTTATTTACCCAAAAGGTCATCCTCTTAAAAATATATTAAGTATGTCTACCAACTTAGATCCTATGGTTTATTCTTTATTTTTTCCAAGGGGTGATGCTGGTTGGCATTATCAATTGGTTCACCACCCTGAATG
Organism: Hydra vulgaris; assembly: GCF_038396675.1. NCBI lineage: Eukaryota > Metazoa > Cnidaria > Hydrozoa > Anthoathecata > Hydridae > Hydra > Hydra vulgaris. Next base: position 8,063,999 of record NC_088922.1, read on the forward strand.
TGCTACATTGGTCATAAATCATGCTGCATTATCTCAGTATTACAATAATAGACTTTTAATTAGACACTTAACCTAAACAGAGAAGCAAGCAGTATGATGTCTTACACAAACATGTAAACGACCTTGGAAATGATCATAATATTAGACCAGGCTGTTTTGTAGTTTTGCCATCAACAATGTAGCAAGTCCTATAGCTTTATTTAATTTGATTTTTTTAAATATAGTAGTTTTAATTAAGAAAATGTTTGTTCCAGGTTTTTTGCTTTTCTGTTTATATTATTGCTTTTCTGTTTATATACTTAAAAAAAGACATGGATTTCAATTAATCTTAAGTTAAAATATAGTCTTTAATTAGAAAAGATCGCAATTTGTAAGATTCTTTTACATTTACTTATTATCCAATTGTAACGATAGTAATACTACTAGTAGTATGTTGGAAGTTGAAATGGCTATTAATAGGCGAAGAATTTATTTGTGTAAATTCTAATAGGTAAAAATAATTGTTGTCCAAATGAAAGAGATAAAGCTAGGCAAGTTGAAATTAGTTATTGCTGAAATGTAAAATATGCTACTCGGCAAGCAGAAAACTTACTTGCCAGAATTTAGTGTCAAACAGTGTTAATGTTTGTTTATTTGATTTTAAACACTTTAGAACAATACTAAAAATGAATTTTACTAATTATAGTAACAGTTGATAACAGTTTTAAATTAAAATGATTTTAAATTTCTTTATAAATTCAAACATAATTATATTCTTTTTTTAGCTGCCTTTGTCATCACTTGATTAGTTTGCTTACTGTTGAAACATGGTTTTAATTTTGTAAATTTAATGATATGAAATTTATTCATTAGTCAACAGTTAGAGAGAAGCTGGAACTTCAAATAATAAAGGTAAAAATAGTTTTGTTTACTGGTAACTTAATAAAACCAGTTAATATTATTTATTGCGTGTCTTTTACTTTTTTTAATATGCAGCTTTGGAAACAATTTCTTTCTCTCCCTCTCTCTCTTAGATGAGAGTTAAATGAGAATTAGTACAGGGAGCATCAATGAAACATGTAATTACTGAGCTCTTACGAATTTCTTAATACCATTATTGATAATGACCATGTATATAAAATATTTTACGAGTTGCTTGCTATTTTATGATATAATTATTTAACAAATTGTTTAACCATAATTGTTAAATATTGAAACAAATGAAATCTTTTTAGTTCAAGTATTTTAGTTAATAAAACATCTTATTAATTTGTGGTTTACTGAGCCGTGTTTTTACGTTAAGTTGTCTAGCCTTTTCATAATCTTTTCTTTTTTAATTATTTTAGAGAGACATAGTAATGTCTGTAATGTGTGCTTACAAATATCTTATGCTATGCGCTGTTGTTTCTGTGTTTTGTGTTGATAGAGCTGAGCTGTTATATTTTTTTAATTCTATATATTTTTTGTTATATTATTATCTGTTATATTCTACTAACAATAAAATGCAAATGATACTTTTGTAATTACAAATTGTAATTATTTTTCATTTCTTTTTTTTTAGGTGTTGGCAGGCTTTACTTGGCTTTCATTTTATGGTACCTGCTGTGTGCAACAGATTTTAAAAAGAAATTAACGATGTTAATGTAGTATATTTTTGTCGTTAACTATAAGCAATGATTTAATTACTAATAACCCGTATTACGGGTTGCTTACTGCTAGTATATATATATATATATATATGTATATAAAGTACTAGAAAATCACTTAACTGATTTTTTTTTCATTTAACACTGCGTTTCAGCAATAAAGACTCATCAGAAATGAATGATCAAATTAACTAAACTTCAATTTATACCAAAAATTAAATTACTAATTATTAATTGAAATGATAGTAAAAAAAAGGTAAATAAAGTTAGCTACAGTGGCACAAAAAGTATGGAAAGAATTATAAAAGGTCACAATAATACTTTCTTAAACAAAAAAAAAATCCTTTTTTGTTTAACAAAGAAATTTAAAAAAAACTACAGAAAATTGTAATTGTAAGCAAGAAAACAATTGTCCAACGAGTGAAAGCTGTTTATCCAAAAATGTGGTATAAAAATGAGTTGTTTCAAAGAATGTACCTAATAAACAATACATTGGCATAACAGAGGGTGAATAGAAAAAAACGTTTTGCCAATCATAAGCAATTCTTTAAAGATAAAAAGTATTTATAAGACTCCATGGTGTCAAAATATATATGGGAATTAAATGATAAAAATATTGATGATTTTATACTGAATTGGTCCATCCTTAAAACAGCACCTGCATATTTCCAAAAAATGCATACTATGCCTAAATTATTACACATGCAAATCAAGAATGCTTATTAAACAAAAAATTGGAATTGATTTCTAAATGCAGGCACGAAAATAAGTTTCTCCTAAAAAACTATAAAAATAAGTGAGCTCAAATAATAATTACATTAAACCCCCATTATAAAACTTTTTTTTGTAAAAAAAAGCAAAAGTTATCAGTTCTTAAGAATTCTTTTTATAATAGTGTCAACAACCTTAACAAATGTGTGAAAATTTACAGTAGTTAAGACAATTGCGACTTTCTGTAATTTAATTTTTGGTATAAATTGAAGTTTTATTAATTTGATCATTCATTTCTGATGAGTATTAATTGATGAAACACAGTGTTTAATGAAAAAAAAATTTTGTTAAATGTTTTTCTACTACTTTATAATTGCTCTATTTTTTCAAGGAGATTCAGCACTCTATTTTGTAGAATACATTTTAATATTGCTTAAATATATATTAGGCTCCTTATTAGAATTTGTTGAGCACTTTTATTTGTATTTTAATATTCCGTGTAAATATGGAAACTAATAATTTCACTTACTTGCTGAAAAATATACCTATACTAGATAAAAAAAAATGATTATGGTTATTATTAAATACATCATTTGTGCTTGTTTTTTCTTAAAACCAAAAACAAACACAGATGATGTATTTAATAATAACCCAGATAATGATAATTATGGATTTAAAACAAAAATTCCCCACCTTTTATACCTGATTTGGAAAATTTTGAAAATGACCTATTGCATTTAATTAAAACAATAAAGTTTCGTCCGATAAAAAAACAAATTTCAAACAGAATTAAAGTTAGATGTTAAAAAAATTAAATCAAACCCTAATATTTTGGTTTTTGCTGATAAAACAAATAAAATTTAACAAATCACAACAGAAAACTATGAAAAAATTTTACGCGACAACATTAGTAGTTCTTATGAGAAAGTCCCTAAAAATATGAAAAATGCAATTAATTTAGAAGCGCAAAGTACTGCTAAAAAAAATAAATCTTGATAACAGAATCAAAAAAACTGCCCCTGTCCAAACCTTCGTAATACTAAAAGACCATAAACCAAATTTTCAAAACAAATTTTCTTGTAGGTTATTGGTTCCCTCAAAAATTGAAATTTGACATTTAAGCAAAGTTAAATTAGATAAAATTAATAATATTCTTAGAAATAAATTAAGTTTGCAACAGTGGAAAAATACCAATGATGTTATATATTAGTTTTCCATAATGGAAAATAAAAATGACTGTACATATATTCAATTTGACGTTAATGATTTTTACACCTCAATAATTGCAGATATTTTAGATATAACAATTAAATTTGCAAAAAGCCACAGAGTTATTCTTGAAGAAACAATCCGTATAATAAAACATTGTAGAAAAACCTTACTTTAATTTAATAAGGAAACTTGGAAAAAGAAAAACATGCATGACTGCTTTAACGTAACAATCGGCAGTTACAATAAGGCAGAAATTTGTGAATTTGTTGGACTATATTGTTTAGATTTATTAAGTAAAATAATCAATATAAATGATTTAACGAAAAGAAAATGACACACGATGGCAATGTCTATGCTTATACTGCAAGTGCGTCGAATCGGCTTTTGAATGCGTCAGTTGAAAAGGAGTTAACAACGCTTGACGGTAAAGCATTCCATGCGTTGACTACGTGGTTTGTAAAAATCTTTTCCATTTCGACACAGTTCTTAAATAATGGTTTAGTAAGTGTTAAGTAATCGCCACGAAGGCTATAATAGGAAATCATTTGCGCGTGGACTTGAGGCACAACAAGGTCGATTTTATCAACACCATGCGCAATCCTATATTGCTGAATTAAAATATTTCTAACTCGTCTACCTTCTAGTTTGTTAGGCCTAGAACTGTAAGCCTTTTTTCATATGATTTATGTTTAATGTCTGTGATCAGCTTTATTGCACGCTTTTGAGTGCTTTCGAGAGCCTTAATATCTCTTTTCAGATGTGGCGAACACGATTGGATGGCGAACTTGAGGTGTGGTCTAACATACGATTTGTGTAGGACTTTCCAAAGTATGGGACGTCTGCTTCTGAATAATTTCTTAAGCCAACCAAATATCTGGTTTGCTCTTGCAGCCGCTGCTTTAACTTGATGCTTGACTTTCAAGTCTGCTGAAACAAGAACAAATAGATCTCGTTCGACTGAAGTCGTACTTAGTTTTTATCTTATTCCCATCTGATCAGTCATTATCTAGGCACGGACTGATTTGTTGGACCGACCTACGTGCATGTATTTGCATTTGTTCAAGTTGAAGAGTATTAGCCACTTTGTGGACCATTCTACAATTTTGTCAATGTCTAGCTGGAGACAGTCTTTGTCCTCCTCTGTCTTGATGACACCTAATATTTGTATATATGTATATATATATGTATATATATATATATATATATATATATATATATATATATATATATATATATATATATATATATATATATATATATATATATATATACATATATAGAGAAATAGACCATAGCTTTTTTTTTTAAGTTTGTAAAAATAATGTAAACGAAATTTCTGAACAAAAATAGACAGAGAGCTTTACAGTTCATTTGTCACTGTTAAGTCAATTTTAACGGCTTTTGTTCACCTTGTTGGAGTCAACAAGGTGAACAAAAGCCGACTAGCTTGACTTTAAGAAGTCAACTAGCTTGTTGACTTCTCATTTTTTGAGAAGTCAACAAGCTAGTTGACTTCTCAAAAAATGAGAAGTCAACTAGCTTCTTCTATCGTGTTCGGCTATTGCGCTTTGTCATTGTTCAGTTCTTTTAAAGGTACCATAGAGTTTAAACTTAAGTTTCATGTATACAAATATATAAGTACTATTGACAACTAAGAACATAAAAAATGATTATGATAGTTATATGAAGTAACTAGAATAACCCGTTTGAGCAGAACACGCATCTGCACACCATCTTGACTGTGAGAGATTTTTGGAACCTTCACACTTTTTTCCAATTTTGATTTCAAAACTTATCAGCGATACGTTGAAGCAGAAAAAAGCTGTTACAAAGCTGATTAAGAAATAAAGTTAGTGAAGATAACTAAAGAAAGATGAAGCTGTCAAACAAAACTCAGCTGCTGCTAGCCCAACCAGAACCAAAAAATGGTCAGCGCATGGAACATATTCAGCTAGTGGGTTTAACTCCTTGATACCGGCTTGCAACCCAGTGTTGACCCCACACATGTTGGAGGCATTACCATACGAATTTCCACGGCAATCAGTGACGTTAATGCCGTGCATCTCTAATGTCTCTTTGACAAGCATATTTGCTGCCCCCTGTCCTCTCACTGGAATAAATTATATTAAAGGTTTTCTGTCAGGCATTATATAACCAACAACAAAAGTGATTTGCACTACGTGCGATACGTTTGTGGTTTAATCAACATAATTTGAATAAAATGTGGCTTTAAATTCAATAACTGAAGAAAAGAAACTTGCTTATAAAAAAATGTTTTTTCAAACTTGTTAAGTGCTCCTTATAAAGCCATTTTAAAGTATATCAAATAAAAATATAAAAGCGATTTGTAACTACCTATTTGTAAAATTAAACTGCCAAAAAACTAGATGAATTCTTCACAAATGTTAGCTGACCGCTAAAAACAGGTCGTATTCAGCTAGTACCTTTAATGATCAAAGAAATTTTCATTATGACGTGATCTAATTTTCTGGTCTGACCCAGGAAATGCGAACACTCTTACGCGTCATGCGTAAAAAAAAAACTCGTTAGATTTTTGTTATTAGGTCTCACTCGAGTGTCTTGTTTCCGCATTTTTTTTTAATCTTGAGTTATACTTTTTATGTGAGGTGCATAATGATAAAAAAAAAAGTTGTTGTAAATTTTTGAGACAATCAAACATTATGTAGGGGTAGCACAGTTACCTAATTTGAGTAAATTGTAGTTTTTGCGCATCTTTTTCTACATTCATAATTGGAACTGTGCAATGAAATCCGCCATTCTCTTAAACTTTTAGCGTTGGTCCTGGTTGAGCCAGTTAATTTGTTTGTCCGGCATTACATACAGACGGTTGCATTCATAATTATGTGTGCAACAGACGGTTGCATACATAATTATGAATGCAAACGTCCACTTCATCCATGCGGTCACTGAGATAGCAAACTTGTTTAATCGCTTTACGGTAAAACTATTCGGACGTTGGTTTATTACGTAGACAAATAATCTTAAGATAACTTTTAATTTTTTCTTACAGGAAAGAAAGAAGAACATGTTGCCATCCTTTAAATGAATGGGATGGTTTGGCTGAAGATTCAAATTCCATAGTTCTCGAGATTCCTATAATCCCAAATGCAACTGGTGTAACCCAAAAAGATCAATTTATTAACCAATTTAAATCATGAAAGTTACTTGATGATTTGATTGCTTTTTGCTTTGACACTACAACTAGTAACACCGAATGTAAAGCAGAATGTGCAGCTTTAATTGAGAAGGACATCGGTCGTGCAACTTTATGGGCTGCTTGTCGGCACCAATTTATGAGTTACACATCAAACACGTCTGGGAAGCAGTTATTGGAAATCATAGTGGGCTAATCGAGCCGCTACTTAAAATGCTTCAGGATAACTGGAACTCAATTTCTCACCAAAAAAAAAAGAATATTCAATTTGAATTTCCTGCAGACAGAGATAACTCAATCAATTGTCAAGTAAAACTTGTCTTAAAATGGGCAAACAATTGTCTACAAAAAAATACATTTCCAAGAAAATATTATTGAGAACTTATTGAACTGGTAATTGTTTATCTTGGCGATGAATTACAAGATGAAAAGACTTTTCGGTTCAAGAAACCTGGTTCTTATCATCGTGCAAGATTTATGCACAATGGACTACACATCTTTAAGTATGTAATGTTAGACAAAAAAATTTACTGGCTCAACCAAAACCAACGCTATAAGGTTAAGAGAATAACAGATTTCATTGCACTGCTCCAAGCGAAAGCTTTTTTTGCAAAGTCCAATTTCCTTCACTGTACCAAATGTTGATTACGAGTACATCACTAACATGCAGTGGTATTGTAACTTTGACATTGCAGCTACAAATGCCGCCTTTCAGTCGTGTTACAGGCATCTTTGGTATTTAACTCAACAGTTAGTTGTATTTATTTGTTAGATGAATCCATTAGTGCAATCGAAGGTTCTGCTGGAGCTTTGAGATTGTTTAACATTAAAAGAAATGAACAAATCAAGCTTGGAAAAACAATATTTCTACAAACTGAACTAAATAAAATTCCTAATTTTGTGTCGCTGATTGGGCCAGAATTCTGGCTATTGTTCGGTTTACTCAACATGAAACCTAATCAAGTAGATTGATTGCAACTACCTGTTGAACATTAAAGATAAAGATGAGGAACTATAATTATGTTAAAAAAGTAGTCGTGTTTTTAGAAGTGGTTAATGACTGTGCTGTAGGGTGTCCCACTTTTAACCGGATCAAAAAAAATTTAAATGCACCCTATTTCAATCATCCTTATTTGGTCTCAGGACACATCAAAAAATTTTTCAGGTCTCCAAGTCAAGGTGTTCCAGTACATAGTATTTTCATATGCGAGGTTCCATAGAATTATTCGCCCCCCCCTCTTTTTTAGTGCCCCTAATTTATGAATTGAATAGTAGAAAATTGTCCATTTTACATTTATTTTTGTTCTGAAAAATAAAATCTTTCATTTAAGAGTTAATACTTGTACAAACTTGTCATTCACAACAATTAAAGACAAATAAAGTCAAAAATCACATTAAAATTACATAAAATCACTTTTTTTTATGTCTTTTCCAAGTTCTTTTTGTTTATTTGCTTGAAATCTTCAAGAAGACCTTCGTCATGACTTTCAGCCACAAATTAAGATGTCTTATTTTAGACATGAAATGAGGTTTTTGTACAAAAATTGAAATATTATGTCTTGGATGAATAATGTCAGATTCAGTTATGTTGTTTTTACAATATTTTGTTATTGTTTTAGCGGCATTAATGCTCTAATGCTCAATTCAAATAATTGCTTTTATGTAAATATTTTAAGACCCTTTTATTTTATTCTTTTCAGATTATAACAAATTTCTTAAATTATATAATAGCCGATAGTGATAATGGATTTCGTTGTAAATCTCCAAAGACTAGAAATGGTCAGAGTACTGTAAGAGAGAAAAATGAGGAGAGCTCCTTGGTAACTACACGTTGCAGAAGTGAGATATACCTCTCCTAGGACTAACAGAGATTGTCAACTAGGAACCTCAGGTACATCCTTCAACATAAGTTTAGCTCAGCAGAGAACTAATAGGTGTAAAAGAACAATCTACATACTTCAGCATCCATTACATATGTTTGCACCAAACAGGTAGTATTTTAGGATTTAATTAAAATAATGAATTGTAAAGCTTTTTTTAGGTGAAAAGTTTTTGAAAGAAATATGTAAAGACTTTTATATATGTTTAGACTACCTACACTGGAAGAAGTTTGTTGTCGAATATATTGGCTCAGTTCAAGTAAGAATAATCAAAACGCAAAACTATCCTGTGCACAAAAGACAATGTCAAGATCTATGCTTTGCATTGGAGGGGAGTGCACGAAAAGTAAGAGGGGAGAATTTACTGAAGTATGCATTCCGAGAGAACTGTTAGTATTTGAGATAAGGGTGGATTTGATTCAAGATTTCAGGTTACAGAACAAGTAGTAAAGAAGAAGCTTGAGAAATCTTATGAACGCTACAAGAAACTGTGTAGTCTTAGAACCCTTATGGAAATAAACAAGATGAAAGAAGTGCAATATAAAACAAAAACAGAGAGTTTATAAAAGAAGCAAACTGTGTTTTTCCTATTTATAAAACAGACATCTTAAAACTTATAAGTGATGACGAAAATAGAGACAAGCAAGCAAAGACAGAAGATATTGAGTTCCTGAAGTGAGGATTCAAAGGTGAAATGGTTAAGTTTGACACTGGAAAAGATAAATCTTATCAACAAAAAATGATAGACGGGGAAAAACGAATGTTAGTTATGATAGAAAGTGTGCGTAGAGAAGAACAACATAAAAAAGAAAATCAAGAAATTTCAAAGAAAAAAGCTCTAGAGGACATAGAAAGGATGAAAGATTTTGAGATTATCTTTAAGTGGGACGAGTGCCACTGATACTGACAGTGAGTTTGAGCCTTGCCAAAAAAAAAAAAAGATTAGCGAAGATAGAGTTTACATGGAGCTTTCAATGAATGATGTTCATGAAAAGTGGGTTTTCTTGACTAGGTAAAAGGTCAGTGTTCAAGCTGAAAGTTCACTTCTGTCCTCACTTTTTAAGATTGGTGGTGTTGATCTAAATACAGTTCCTGAATCAAAGAGTAGTCTACATAGAAACAAAAAGATTGTGATTGAAAATGAAGCTAGAATAGTGAGAGAAGAAAGTCTGGACAAAGTTCGGGGTTTAGAGGTTGTCATTCATTTTGATACAAAACTGGTTTAATACTATCGAACTGACAAAAAATGTCTGAAACTGTAGAAAGGCTTGCTCTTTGTATATCCCCCCAGGTCAATGAACTCTTAGATTTTTTGCATGAAGTTCTAGAAATTGAGTCATCTGAAGGACAGGATCATGCTATAGCTATTCAGAACATGCTAGAGAATTATGAGCTCACTGACCAGATCATTGGTTGTAGTGCAGATGCAACAGCCTCTAATACTGGAAAATACAAGAGGACAATTAAGATCTTGGTGGATCATGTACTTAAAAATCTGTGCTTTGGCTACTCTGTAGGTAAATAAATATTTTGATAACATATTTTAAAAGTTTGTTGCACTAAACTGTTGCAAAATTATTACATTTTGTATCTTTTAAAAATTGGTCTTTAAAGACACCATATATCTGAAAGGCATATTTCCCATGAAATGGATTATATTCAAGGTTCAACAAAATCTCCATCACGGGCAATATATAAAGATTTTCAAAAAATCTGGCCAGAAATAAGAGAAAGCAAATAATGTTGAATCGTTGCTGTTTTTCAATTATGGAAGAGAGGAGTATATGGATGTACTGATTTTTAGAGGTATATCTACGGGAGTAATCAACACATGGATAAGGATAACTTTGAAAATGGTTCCTACAGACATTTTCAACATCAGATGGAAAATCTAGCAATAGTAAATGACAGGGCTGAGTGCCATATAAAACTTGTGCAAGATTTTGTGGCTGAAAGTCATGAAGTAAGTCTTCTACAGGATACTATGCAAGTTGTGCAAAAAAAACGAGGTTGGAAAAGACATGAAAAAAAGTGATTTTATGTAATTTTAATGTGATTTTTGACTTTATTTGTCTTTAATTGTTAAAAATGGAAAGTTTTCTGCTATTCAATTCATAAATTAAGGGTACCGAAGGGGAGGGAGGGGGCGAATATTTCCGTGGAACCTCACATATGAAAATACCTTGTACTGGAACCCCTTGACTTGAAGACCAAATAAGGATGATTGAGATAGGGAGCATTTGAATTTTTTTTGGTCAGGTTAAAAGTGGGACACCCTACTGTGCTAAATGAGGAGTCAAGCTAATTTTACCTGTAATACTTTACTTAGTAAAAAATAACATATTAAAAGTTCTTTAATGAATTTTGAAAAATTAACTGTGAATTCTTGAAAAATGTTGAAAAATAGGTGCGAAAACTACAGTTTATTCAAATAAGGTAACTGTACTACCCCTAAGTAATGTTTGATTACACTAAAGTTTTACAATAATTATTTTTTAATAATTATGCACCTCACATAAAAAGTTTAACTCAAAATGAAAAAAAATGCGGAAACGGGACACCCTAAGGTCTCACGGCTATCTAAAACAAGGTTAACTACTCGAGCGTCACGATTTGATAACTGAAGGCCGATTTAGTTAACATTTTATTTCGGCTAATTTTTAATTTTTTAATCTAGTTTAAAAAATTATTAATTTCTAACTTATTAAAATAAAAATACTGAAAGCGGAACTGATTTATATTTATTAAGCAGAAAGTCATACATAAAACATATTTTGTTTAAAAGAATTAAAACATCTAAAAAGAAAACATTTTTGCATCTAATTGCTCAAATTTAAAATTTTTTGAGCTTGATCCTTTTAAGCTGGCTCCTTTGAAGAACGTCAAGTTTTTAGCTTTGAATAATTATTTAAAAAATATATTTGACAAAATTTTTTCAATTCTTTTTATACAAGACATATTGTTTTTTTAAAAATCCAAAAAAATAAAAATCGTGAAGTGATTGGAAATAGTAAGATAGGGAATGTGAACAAACTGGTCAGATCAAGTGTAATAAAAAGTACATAACAAAAGAATGTAAATTGGCGTAAAATGTCAGTTGGTTTTGTCAAACCACCTCTATCTAAGTCATTGAGATAAGCACTATACTCACATTCCAATACAAATGAACCTGTCATTTGGAAAAGGACGCAAGTCCAAAACTTTTAACAGTTAGTTTATAAATTTAAATAAAACTTTTTTGCATAATTTATGTTGTTTTTTTTATAAAAAATAAAAGTTATATTACAGGGTGCGGCAGCGATTCGCGAATTTTTTAGAACATTTTTCAAAATGGATTTCACAAGCACTAAAAAATTTTATTCATGGAATATCAATAGAAGAAAAGTTGAAAGTAAATACTTTTTCCACCTTAATATTCAATAAAGTCTCCTTTTTTTTTTGATCACTACCTCAAGCCTAGGACTTGCAGGTGCTTACCAGTAGGTAACTTTTTCTTTCTCTTTGATGTTTTGGTGGACATTTCTCTCCATTAAAAGCGATGATTCCTAACATCATGATGGACTGAGGGTGCTTGGAGTGACACACATGTGGTGCTTTGTCACCCTTCTGGACAATGAATCTGTCATTTCGCCTATTTATCACACACTCAACACTAAAAAGTTTTTCATCTGAGAAAACTTTAACTATTGACGAAGCATGGCTTTTTAGCTGATTTAGAAGCTTCTTTGATTGTCCCAATTGTAAAGTTTTTAGTCTTTCTGTTAAAAGTTGTCATGAAGATCGGGCCACACTGGCTTTTCCAAGTGCTTTTAGAGTTCTTCTGAATGTCTTTTCATCAACATTGAACAATTGTTCTGTCTTTCTGATGGATACAGTAGTGTTTTTTTCAACATGCTTTTTAGGCTTCTTCTGTGAACTTTTTCTCAACTTTTTTATTCACTGGAGAAGGCATTTCGGCTCTTTCAGCACTGCCAAGTTTAACCACTTTATAAAATGTAGTTTTAGATGCGGCTGCGGCGCAGCGGTTAGAGCGCTTGCATTATAAGCAAGAGATCCAGGTTCGAAATGAGCTTTGGACAAATTTTCGCGTCACGGTAAGGAAGGAGGCGTGAACTTCCAGACAAACCCGCGTAAATCAAATTTAAAACTTCAGTTCTATTGGCTGCCATTGTAAAACTTTTAACTAAAATGTGTTTTATTTAGTATTTTATTAAAATCTAAGACGGTCATTGAGCATTAATCAACTAAAACAATGTGGAAGTATTTTATTTACATCACAAAACTTAGCAGAAAATTAGTTCGCGAATCGCTGCCGCAACTTGTAAATAAAATTTAAAAAAAGTATAATTAATTCTAGATTTAGGTTTATCAACTCTTTATTTCTAATCTAGTTTCTTTATTTTCTAACCGTTTTAAGGTTTTAAGTTTGTGTATAACCAATTACAATTTAATAATATACTATAAAATAGCCCAGCCAAGATTGACAAACGGGGCCCATACGGGTCGTTAACTGGTCCCGTATGAGAAGACCAACGGTATCCCGCTGGATCTTGGGCGCGGTTTCCATATGGGGCCCGTATGGGTATGCCCTCCGGGTATCCTGTATGGGTCCCAATCATATCCCGTACTTAAAAACCGTAAGGAGCCCATTTGGGAAACCCATCGGGAACCCGCCGGATCTTGGCCGCGGTTTTCCTCTGGGGCCCATATGGGTATGCCCGCCGGGTATCCCGTAAGGGATCACGTAGTTTACAAATTGCGAATCTTGCAAAACTACGTTTAAATGTTTAAAATTTACAGAAAAAGCAAATTTATATATAACTTGATTGGTTTATTTCAAACAAAATAATTAAAATTACACTGTCGAAATTAAGCAAACTTTTAAAAGATTATTAATCATGCATAGAATGCTTTCACGGTTATCTCGCGAACTGGAAGCTTTTCCATTGTTGTTTAAACGACTTCTTTGAAAAACTCCTTACACAATAACTCGTTTCAATACGACCTATCAAAAAATTAAAGGTAACTGTTAGTTTTAAATTTTATAGGCAACACATGCATTATTTTTAACATGTTATAAAACTCTTACAATTTCTCCTTAAACTCTTCAGATAAAAATGTAAATTTCACCATCGAAGGAAAAAAAATAAACCTTAAATTTTATAATTGACATTTATTTCAACGTTTTAAAATGTACTTGTAATAAATGAGCACATGCTTGTGATTTATATATTAAATTGATAAATAAATTATATAAAACTATTATATAAATATAACTTTATATTTATATTGAATGTAATCTGATATATATTGTTTATAACTATATATACTGTATATAACTTTATACATACATACAGAGAGTTACAAATGTCATCGTACAGTGAATTATTTAATAAATTTAGTCATTTTTTATATATTTTTTCAGCTTTATTCGGTGAAATTATGCACAAAATTCTTTTTATAGATCAAAATTAATGCGACATTAATTTTGATCTTAAAAAAAAAAGAAGATATTTTCAGAAAATTTCTTCGAAAAACTTAGATACAAGAAAAAGGTCTTGTTTAAAATATTACAAAAGTCTACGTACAATATAAAAATCTTTCAGAAAAACAGAAAAATAGTGTTAAGAAAGGTATCAGAAAACCAAATTTCAATAACGTGTTGCTTTTCTCTTGCTTTTTATAACAACTCTCAGTCGTTATAAAAAGCAAGAGAAAGGCATAAAATGAACCATTTTTTTGTGATTTCATGACTTAAACAATTCCATGCACTCTCTAAGGCCACTTTTATCTGTGGTTTGTTAGTGAAGTGAATTTTACGCAGTTCAATTTCCAATTCTAACCATAAATGCTCAATTGGGTTGAGATCTGGACTTTGAGTTGGTGTTTTGATTACTACAGGACAGTTGTAGAGCATCCAGAGCAGTGTATCAAAAGCACTATGCTTTGGATCGTTGTCCTGGTATTACTTATATACACCAGTCAACCCCAATTTTTTCAGCACTTTGGTTTAAGTTTTGTTTCAGGACCGCAATATAAACATGGGCTTCATCGTAGTTTCTATAAAATGCAATTTACCAACCCTAGAAGCTGTCATACAGCCCCAAACCATGACATTACCCCGCCATGTTTAACTGTTGCTACCATATTTCGCTCTTCTAACTCTGTATTTGGTCTTCTCCAAACAATGACACGTCCTTCCGATCCAAACAAATTGAATTTGCTCTCATCGGCAAAAATTACAGTCTCCCAGAACTCTTTAGGCATTGAAACATACTTTTTAGCAAATTCTAAACGTGCTTTTCGATTCTTCTTAGAAATGAAGGGCTTCTTTCTTGCTACTATACCATGAAAAGTTTGTTTCTATAAACATCGTCTCACTGTTTGCACACTTACAGTTTGTCCTAGATCAAGTTCTAAATCTTTATTCAATTTAGGAGTGCTCAGCTTTGGCTGCATCCTAATTTTTCATACCAACCAATTCTCGGTTCATTCCTAAAGAACTTTTGGGCGGCCAGTTCTTGGTTTATTTTGAGTAGAACCCTCAGTAGAATTTTTTTTTATGACAGACCGAACTGTTAACTTTGGAATACAAAGCATTTCTTTTATCTGTCACAGTGATTTCCAATTTTGATAGTGAGAAACAACAAGATTCTTCATCACTTCTGGCAACTCATTTCTAGGCTTCATTTTCAAAATTACCAATTCTTTATTGCACAAAATGTCCAACTGGGTTTAAAATTAAAACTTTATTAACGCTGAAAACAAAAACATTGAAAATGTAAAGCTAATGTAAGCATAAACAACACATAAGGGGGTCGAACGAAGACTTTTGTAACATCAAAAAACTGATTTTTCATATTTATTAACTTTTTGAAGTAATTTTCTTTAAATTAAGAATTATTTCTTTTGCTATATAATAAATAAGGGTAGATAATAATAACGTTTAGTGTTTAACGTTTAATAACTAATAAATTCGTTTTAGTGTTTTAAATAAGATGATAAGTATGTAAATATATACATATATATATATATATATATATATATATATATATATATATATATATATATATATATATATATATATATATATATATATATATATATATATATATATATATATATATATATATACACACAGTATTGGACAAAACATTTGCAACCAACATCGAACAAAGCTAAAAAGTGTTCCTAATACTACATATCTTAAAAACGAAACGAACTATACTACCACAGTAAACAGTTCAGGAGTCTGGAGTCATAGCATGCCATGACATGAGCAATCAGCTGACAAGTTACAGCACACAGGCAGAATTTCGTTGACAAATGCCATTTTGCAGCGGACAAAACAAGTGCAACTTTTTTGGTTTCTTTCATTTTCTTACGTCTGGTCCGTGTCAACGTCACGGAAGTTTTTTAATACTTAAAGGAAGTTTCCAGAAGTTTCCAGAAGCATGCAAAAGCTTCCAGAAGTTTCCAGAAGAAGCATCTGGAAGCATCCAGAAGTATCCAGAAACATTCAGAAGCATCCAGACGCATCCAGAAACTTTCAGAAGCATCGAAAAGAAGCATCTAGAATCTTCCAGAACAGGTTCACACAGGTTCATTTTACTATATAAGAGAAATGTAAATCGACATGTAATTCAGTCAGTATATGGAAGTTAATCAGTCAGTATTATCAAGACAGTTTATCGAAGTGAGTTTTATCAAAGTGTTTAATCGAAGAACATCAATACAAGAAGTGAAATATAACAAGTGTTTCATTACATCAATACAGTCCACATCCAACCAAGACGTTGTGTTCCACAGAGCATTATTGTATCATCACAAGGTAAATGTAACACGGTAAGCCTTGAGAAGCGTATTTATTTATTATTTTTATGACTTCAAGTGCAAAAATGGCTCCCGACAGTCTTGGATTGGAACTAAGAAAGAAAATTATTGGCGATTACGTAAGTGGGATGTCACAAAAAAGTATTTGTGATAAATATCGTGTAAAAAAATAGACCGTATCAAGACTATGTTCCAAATATCGTTCTACGGGAAAGTTGGCAGCAGATAACAAAGGTGGAAGACCGCGTTCCACCACTTCTAGAGAGGATATGATGATCGTCAGATCCGTCAAGAAGGATCCCTGGATATCATCAGTCGAGATACAAAAGCAATTAGAGATGCCTGTATCGGACCGAACAATCAGACGACGTGCTGTTGAAGCCGGATTTTTTTCTCGACGCCCTGCAAAGGAACCGCTGATTTCACTAAAAAACCAGAAGAAAAGACTCCTGTTTGCTACATCTCATATTGACTGGAATGTGCAGAAATGGCGAACTGTCCAGTTCAGTGATAATTCGAAGTTCAACATCATCGGTAGCGGTGGCATTTGCCGTGTACGTCGACCGGCCGGAAAACGGCTCGATTTAGGTTACTGCCATAAGACCGTGAAGCATGGTGGATGCAATGTAATGGTCTGGGGGTATTTTTCTGCTAACGGTCTAGGTCCAATACATCGAAACGATTGAATAATGGACCGTTTTATGTATAAAAATATCCTGAAAGATGTTATGTTACCTCATGCTGAATGGAACATGCCAATAAAATGGGTTTTTCAGCAAGATAACGATTTGAAACACACTGCAAAAGTAGTCAAGCAGTGGTTTTAAGACAACCACCCATCGGTGATGGATTGGCCGCCTCAATCTCCGGATCTCAACCCTATCGAGAACCTGTGGAAGATCGTCAACCGCAGAATTATTCGTGAAGTTGTTCGTAATAAGGATCAACTGTTTGAACAAATCCAAAAGGCCTGGGCAGCGATTCCACAAAGTTTCATTGATCATCTGATCGAATCTATGCCTTGAAGATGCAAGATGTGATCAACAACAAAGGATCGCCAAGAAATAATGATAGCGAAATACAGCTTGGTTAACATTTTTTCGAGTTGCACTTGCTTTGTCCAGAAGGAAGTCAACTTTTTTTAACACTTTTGAATAATTTATTAATTTTCGTGTACAAACAATGAACTTTGTGATGAATAAAACTTGAAGAACTTTGTCTCTAAACAGTTACATAGTTATTTCTTTAAATTGGAAAAATGCAGCACTTTTATATAAAGAAACTAAATGAGCATTATTTGGTTGCACTCGTTTTGTCCGATACTGTATATATATATATATATATATATATATATATATATATATATATATATATATATATATATATATATATATATATATATATATCTTCGCTTACAACAAGGCTGCAAGCAACCACTAATTAAAGTTGGAAGTTACTGGAAGAGAAATAATGAAGAATGCAGAGCAAGATAACGATTGACGGACAACTTAAAGGATTGCAAAATATATGAATCCGGAAAGCAAGATGAATGAAGCGAATTCCAAAGAACTGATATTCGATGAAAAAAAATAGACGAATAAGAGTTTTTGGAGCACTTAGGAACAGTCACAGAAAAAGGATGACACTTAATTAAATGACGAGTAACACGAGAATGAACTTTAGTAAATGGCAGAGTGACGCTAGCTCTTTAGACCAGTGCCCCTTATAGAATTTGTAGAAAAGTGAAAAAGAAGCAACATTACAACGATGTGATAATGGTTGGAGGTTGGCTGCAAGAGCAGGTCCAACAATGTTTACAATGGATTTTTGCACCTTATCTAAAAGAGAAAGGGCATCATTAGAAGATCCACCCCATATATGGCAACAGTATTCTATACAAAGCCGGATTTGAGATTAATAGAGATTGAGAATAGAATCCGAAGTAAGAATGTGTCGAGGTCGATAAAGAGATGCAACCTTAGCAGATGCTAACTTTGCAACTGATTTGAAAAATGATTTCCAAGAAAAATTGGAAGTAAGAGTTAATCCTAGAAGATGAAGAGTAGATGACTCATCGAGTACATCACCGCTCATAAGAATAGGAAGATCTAAATTATTGCGATAACGATTGGCTAAAAAAATTGAGTTTTATCTGTATTGAAGTTCACCAGCCACTGTGAGCCCCATGCTGTAGCAGAAGTGAGATAATTTTCAAGCTCAAACACCCCCTCCAAGCAATCAGAGAGTGTTGTTTTCTTATCACGACAAGAATAAATGGTAGTATCATCAGCTCATCAGCAAACAATGCCACCTTAGATGTGAGAATATGTGGAAGATCGTTAATTTAAATTAAAAAGAGTATAGGGCTAAGGGTAGAACCTTGAGGAACCCCTGAAGTTACAGAATAAGAAGAAGAGTGCTGTTCATCGAGGACAACTTTTATACTACGATTGGAAAGCAAGGATTCAATAATCTTTAAGATGTTGCCAGATAACTATATTTTACTATATAAGAGACATGTAAATTGACATGTAATTCAGTCAGTATATGGAAGTTAATCAGTCAGTATTATCCCCCATGAGAAGAAAGCTTATGGAGAAGACCAGCATGCCAAACTTTCAAAAGCTTTTGAAAAGTCAAGAGAGATGGCCTTAACCTCTCCACCTTTATCTAATGCACGATAAAACCTATCGGTTATTACTGTTAGCAAATCAACTGTAGAACGAGAAGATCGAAATCTATATTGAAGGTCAGAAAGTAAGTTATTAGATTCAAGATGAGAAATTAAGTGTTTGTTAATTAAAGATTCAAAAACCTTGCTTATGATAGGAAGAAGACAAATGGGACAGTAGTGAGACGAATCACACACACACACACACACACACACACACACACACACACACACACACACACACACACACACACACACACACACACACACACACACACACACACACACACACACATATATATATATATATAAACATATATATATATATATATATATATATATATATATATATATATATATACATATATATATATATATATATATATATATGTATATATATACATATATATATATATATATATATATATATATATATATATATATATATATATATATATATATATATATATATGCAATATAAATAAAACATGTAAAAATGACAATTTCAATATAGTTCTATATAGTTAATTATCTTTTAAAAAAAATTGTTACATTATTTAATTGCATTTTTATTTTATTTTTTTATTATAAGGTCTCTATTAATTCAACCTAATTTTACTAATTTGATTTAACCATTTTAATATATTTTTACTAATAATGGCTATGATATAGTTGAAACATGTATTTATAAAATAAATAATTTTCACAAAAATTAAAAGAATTGTCTTTTTATTAGAATATTTACTCATTTTGTGCTGAAGAGAAACTTTGGAAATTCCAAAAAAAAAAATTCTATTAATAAAATAGGGCGCAGACCCCTATTTTATTATTAGAATTTTTTTTGTTTGGAATTTTGACCATTTTCAGGGGTTGCTCAAGTGCCCGAATTGCCTGAATGTAGACTTTTTTAAGCCTATTTTTGGCATATTTGAGCAAGTTCTAAAACTCAAAATAATTAGATTTTTTTTCTTTCCACAGTTTCTTTCAAGTTAGAAGAAACAAATAAAATGCATGGTATTTTTGTTTATCTGAAATATTTCATGCATATCTATCTATAAAATCGCAAATTTATGCAACTTTTTCCGATTTTTACGAAACGTAATAACTTTTTTGATATGTTTAGTTATTTGGAGAAAACACCAGATATGTTGCATAAAACGTCTAGCGATTTCATTTTAAAAATTTCTTAATAATAGTGTTATTTTTTACAAATATTATGTTATATTTTTATATTGTTTTTTTTGTTTTTCTTGGAGGTTTTGCTTTTCCCTACATACTTCCTTTTGTAATTGTGCAAGAATAAAAGTGAATCTTGTCTTTTTTCTTCCTTTCTGGCAATATCAATGTTGTCCTTTATGAGTTTAACAGTTCTTTCAGAGCAATCATTAATAACTGCAAGATTAAAAACAGCATCTTTAAATTTTAGGTAGAAATTGTTACAAATCCAATATTCTGGCGGGGTTTTCATCCATTGACAGTCACTTTTACTCTGCCCGATCATAAGGAATAAAAACCACGAATTTTCTGTGACCATTTCAAATAAGCTTGGCGGCTTTGGTCCACTGAAGTCTAAAGAAAGGAGGACCTCTATGTTAGCTTTTATTCGGGCTAACGAATAATTATCTAAGCTACGAAATTCAAAGCTGTATAGTTTTTGAGCAATTTCACCTCTTTCTTCACAGATTTTATCAGCTAAGGCTAGATCAATAAAGTAAGGGTCCAGAAACCATGTGTGCCATTTAATTGATTCAATGGCTGATTCTGCCCCAATCAGATTGTACTCCTTAAACCTACTCGTTTGCCAAAGAGCTCTCATATCCTGGATAAACAAAAAATTGTTAAGTAACTAGGTTTCCTTAAAAAAAATTATATTTTAGAAACTTTTAATTAAAACTGTTTATTCATATTAGAATCCTTATATATATATATATATCATACTTGTTAACTTAACTTGTAGGTACTTGTTAACTTGTTATCATACTTGTTAACTTGGTACTTACCTGACAAGGAGCCACAGCAGATAGTTCAGCTTTGAGAAACTAGGTAGTATAGAAAACAGCCACAAAAGTTGCCACTTCAGTAATTTCATTTTTCAGTTAATTTGTAAGACTGGGTATTGCATCCATCATAAGCTGGAGCTATAGGTAGTAGATACCTACAAAAATATACATTTTTATTTTTTTGAAAAGCTAAATATTTGATCATGTATAACAAATTCATTTTTTTTGCTATAAAGCTGTAATTTTTTAACTTTGGACTTTTTCCTATCATAAACCTACAACTCTCTACCTTTTGCCATAAAACGGGCATGATGGATTGCTCCGGGTGTACGAAACTTGTACTTTTCCTCAGAAAGCACCATAAATGTAAGCTCTGTCAGCTCAATGTAGTCATTCCTTGTAGCCCCTTGTATTGGTATAATGTAATAAACATAGGTATGTATATTTTTGTCTTATAAAGAATAATAGAATTAAACAAGAAAAATCTAAGATATATTATTACTTCATAGTACATATTGTATACATAACTACGTATTAAAATATCTAGTCATCGGGCTACCTTTTTCAGAGACCCATGGGTGATAATATTTCTGCAGAACGTTATACTTTCATTGTTTTGATGACCAAGCCTTGTTTCATCTGGAACAGTCAATCTTTATAACACCTTTTTATTTAAAATGTCAAAAAAAAATCAAAGAACTCATAATTAAAAAAATACTAGGGTACAATAATATTTTACAAAAATTTTAACCAATTTTGTAAAACCCTACCTGGTTCTCCACATCAAGATCATTCCATGCTGATTTTATTAATTTAAACAGCATATTATCTGGTCCAGAAGTAACACTACTTGGATAATTTTTCCAGAAACGTGTTATGTGTAATAACACGTTTCTGGAAAAATTATGCGACCAGTTTTATCTATTGCATGTCGGCATGCAATAGATTAAACTGGTCGCTGAAAAACTTCATTTACCAGTAAAGATATAGCTCCATTTTGGTTTTCAGTGTTGATTCTGGTTGTATCAAATGTAACAGCTTGTATACTGTTTGTAAGGTCAAAGCAATTTAAGATATCTCTTATCGGATTTTTTTGATTTTTGCCAGTTCCGGAAGAAATTGCTGGAATTCCCAACAGGTGCGTTTCCATGTTACTGTAAATTAATATTGCTAATCGATCTTTTCTCAATTTTTTCCCATCAGTATATTCATGATATACTTTTCCATCAAAATGGAGTTGAACTAAAATGTTCTTATTGTTATTTCTGAAATTTCTCAAATGGTCATTTGAAACATTTAAATTTATCTATTTTCCACCTGATTTAGCAATTATACTATTAACCATGGCAGTATGCTGCCTATGACTTATTCCTCCCCCAACAGCAGTATCAGCAGTTCTCTTGAGAATATCTTTTGGAAGTAGAACAATATCTGCTTTTTTGACTTTCTTTTTTAACTCTGGATCTGGGTATGGGAAATCATCATAATCTTCATTTTTATCGATTCCATTTGAGCTGAATTCACTCTTTGACATGGTTTCATTCAAACTAGATCTCATTTCAAACTTGGATAAACTCCTGTTAACAGAGGAAATGTACCTTGTGTCTAATCCACCTATTCTTGTTTTTCTGTCTCCTAATTGGTCTAATAAAAAAGCAATATCTTTAGTCTTGTCTCGACACCTTCTTTTCTTATCAGCTTTAATGATTGGAACCAGAGTATCGAGCTCAAGTGCAATCCAAAAGATCCTTTTCACCTTTGTTAAAAATTTTCTTTTCTTTTCAATTTCTGATAAAGTTTGTCTTGATTTGTGTTTTTTTAAAACTGTTTCCAGGTTTGGATTAGCTTCTCTATCTTTTTACTAAAAAATGTGATTTGTAGATTCTGAACATTTTACAACACATCTGTTTCTGTTAATTAATTTATTTAACAGCAGACATTTGTTATATTAATTGTTTTTCTCCAATAAATAATAATATACAAATAAAAGAAAAACATAAACAGTCTGGTACCTACCTAATTGTTTGTAATTGGAAAATCTAAAATCCACCCTTCAACCAAAGTGCAATTAAATTTGAAAGAGTGCAGCATAAAAAGTTTTCATTATGGCATCTGATTTCAAAGTGTTTTGTCAACAGACAGTGGATGATTCTACTTTCTTATTGTTTTGGATGCTTCACCTTTAAATGCAAGAAGTATTGCAAAACCTATTGCTCTGTAGAAAATTTGTCTTTTTGTAAGGGTGACCTGGATTCCCCAACCAAAAAATTTACTTTTTTCATACTTTTTCCTGGCATGAATAAAACTGTAGTAAATAGCTCTATGAAGTAAGTATATCATGAAAGTTATCAATAATTATTCCCCTTGAAAATAAGCTTAAAAAAGGTAAAAAAAGTCTAAAATTAGACAATTGGGGCACTTGAGCAACCCCTAAAAGTGGTTAAAACTCAGCAACAACAAAAAAATCTACTAATAAAATAGGGGTCTGCGCAGCAGATAAAAACCCATGGTACTTTAAATCTTTTGATGACATCAAAATGAAGCAGTCTAATATATATACATATTTATATATATATATATATATATATATATATATATATATATATATATATATATATATATATATATATATATATATATATATATATATATATATGTATATATATATATATGTATATATATCTATATGTATATATATATATATATTTGATTGATACTATATTCGCGAATATTTAGTGTTCTTTTACAGTTTAAAACTGCAGTGACTTCTGTAACGAAAATTTTTTTTTAATGCGGAGCATAAAGTAAAAGAAAGAAAAATAGAAGATTTAGAAAATTATTTAGCAAAAATGTTCAAATGCAGGAAAAAGACCAATCGTTTCAGGAAAGAAAAATTTATAAAAAACAAACAATTAAATACCTATTCGAATCAAGAAATAAAAGATTTTGATTGAAAAAAGAAATAAAAGTTAATTGATTGAAAAGTCACTTTCTTAACTCGAATTCTCAAGGGCTTTATTCCGATTTAGCTCATTCATTATGAACAAATTTAATGATATTTTTATAAGTTTATTTTGCGAAGAATAGTGAAAGGCAATATAGACTAAATAGTTATTAAAAAAACTTAACGTTTGTTAGTACACTTGCTAATTTTAAATTAATAGCAATAAATGGATGCAAATAAAGACCACAGATGCAGATTATCTACAGTTAAAAAGTGGGAAAAACATTTTAATTGCGAGTTAGAATACGATTTAAATGGAAATGAAGTTATAAGATTAAGATGTAGTTTATGTAAACAATTTGAAAAACGGATAAGTCAAACAAAATTGTTTTCCATGACCTGGATCAAACCAGGAACAATATCAATAAAAAAAGATTCACTGGCATCGCACTTAAGCAGTGCGCAACATAAAGATGCCACGCGAATTCATCAACAAACCGCATTAGGTTCAGTTTCATTATCTAACCATGTTATTCATAATACTCCAATCGGGCGTGGTTTACGTAAAATGGCCGTAAAAGACGCTGACTCGTTACGGAAAAAGTTTAATATTGCGTATTACTTGGCAAAACGAGAGCGTCCATTCACAGATTATCCTTATTTGATTGCATTAGAAAAAAAGAATAAGGTTACAAATTTAGAAAATTCTTATGGCACTGACCGTGCATCTGCAATATTTACAGATTACATTGGCACCGTAATTAAAAACAAATTAACTTAATGTTTAAAAAATTGTAGATTTTACTGTGTTCTCTGTGATGGAAGCACAGATTCAGCTGTATCCGAACAGGAATTGATTTACATTCTTTACTTAAAAGACGGAAGTGCGAAAGTAGAATTCTTATCTATTGAAACGGCAGAGAATTCTAATGCTGTTGGCCTGAAAAAATGTGTAACAGACGCTTTTACAAGAGTCGGTATTACCAATTCTTATAAACATCTATTGGGTATAAATCTTGATGGAGCTAACGTTAATCTTGGAGCTTATGCTGGTTTAGGCGCATTACTAAAGGAAGGTTCTCCTTGGCTGGAAGTTGTACACTGTTTTAACCATCGAAGTTTTATAATAAATAACAAAATAAAAGATTATCTTAGTCTATTGTTTTGTATTGTACCTAAATAAATGCACTATAAAAATGCTGTTTGAAAAAACCAGAGTGATGATTCGATGGACAGTAAAATTGCTTTTTTCCTTATTAATCACGCTTGTTTGTGTCTGTACATTTAAACGGAATCGACCCTTCATTCCTCTTTTCAAATAATTTTCAGAGCCACCAACTTCAACCTAAATAAGAGACGCCCTTTAAGAATTTATGAAACCCATTAAGAAACATAATTCATCAAATATACTATTGTACTTTTGAAATATTATAAACTTTTAAATTAAATGCAAATAAGTAATTACTTTAGAAAGACCCAGAAGCCCGAGTATTCACAAGTATTTTCATTAGCATTTGTACCAGGATGTAAATCCTTTCTTAATTGATTTTTGCTTATAAATATAGAAATCTTTATAGGTTAATTCGAAACTATCTCATTTAGGTTTTGTTGCTTGTTAAAGTGCAAATATCCTATTTTAAGATAAATTAGACTAATATACACTCAAATATAGGTAATAAATATAAATATAAGTTATATATAATATTTAAAAAAACCAAATGCACACATGCCCCCTGTTTATTAATAGTCACCTACCTTAATCAACAATAAAATTATTATCTTCATTAAGTTTCTGAAGTCTTCTATAAATATATTGTCTTATGTGATAACGGTGAAACTCCTAAAAGATAAAATTTGCAAAAACAAAATTTACCAGAAATATTTGTGTCATTTTAAATTTTTTAAAGTTAAAGATAAATAACTAGAGTTTCAATACAAGTATTTTCATTAACCAGTATTGATATTTTTTCTCATTGTCTTTTTCGTTGAACATGTGAAAAACTTAGTAGTTGACTTTAAGTAGAGTTAGTAAGATTATTTTAGTAGATTATAAGTAAGTAGAAGACTTATAGTAGAATCTTTTTAATTCATGTTTTGTTGCTTAATAAAACCCACATATTCTGGTTTAAAAATGTTACATATATATATATATATATATATATATATATATATATATATATATATATACACAAACAAACAAAAAAAGTTCAACATGTGCTAATGCATATCACTAGCCATAGTCTGCTTGATAATAGACCCTTACCTTTATCAGCAAAATTTTGTATCTTCTAAAACAATTAAAAATTAATTTAACTTTTACAAAATAATTTTCAAATATAAACAATTGATTTACAGATAAGTAAAGTTACTTACGGACAGTATTTTGCTACAAAGTATTACTAGATTTAGCTGTCAATATTGGTAGAGAAAGTTTATTCGATGAAGCATAGGTAGTATATTGGTGCAGCCTCGTAGCTCGAAGACAAATTTAAACATTCAGGAAATAAATTTCCAGCTTAGGCTGATCGATATTTTTTCATATATTCTTTCTACTATGCTGAACTAGTTCTTTCCATTTTTGTTAAATAACTATTATTAATACGATATCTTATAGCATTTAATACACACACATTTATATAGGAACAAACTAGTACTTTTTAAACATATAACAATTATAACAATACTAATAGTAATAACAATAATACTATTAACACAAAAAATGTATTTTATATATATATATATATATATATATATATATATATATATATTATATATATATATATATATATATATATATATATATATATATATATATATATATATATATATATATATATATATATATAGTCATCGCAGAAATACACACACATATACAGATACAAATACACACAAATATACATACGCCGAAATACACACACATATGTGTGTATATGTGTATATATTACGTATTCATAATATATACACATATACATTTATTTATAAGTGTATGCATGTATGTATGTATGTATGTAAATATGTATATATATATATATATATATATATATATATATATATATGTATTTATATATACATATATATATATAGACTTACACACATATATTCATATGAATACATAAATAAACACATACATATTTTATATATGTATGTATTATACATACATATATAAAATATACATTGTATATATTATATAGATACACAAGTGTGTATGTATATAGATACACGTGTTTATATATATGTGTGTGTATATATATATATATATATATATATATATATATATATATATATATAACAATATTATTGGCGTTTTCAAAGGATTTTTATGTCGTGCTAAAAGAACTTGCTCTCAAAAACACCTTCAAAAAGAAATTGATTTTCTAATATACATATTTGTTGAAAATGGTCACGACAAGAACATTCTAAATAATATTACTATAGACTATTTAAAAAACGGTTCAAAAAACACCTCATGTCAACCATTAGATACCCAACCCTTTATAAAACTACCTTGGATACCAATTGTTGGTCCAAAACTTCGTAAAGAATTTCAAAAACAAAAAATAAAGGTTATTTTCACATCAACTCCCAATTTAAAAAATATTTTTTGCAACAATAAAACTAAACTACGACTAAACACAAACCCTGGCGTATACCAGCTTAAATGTTCATGCGGTTCGATATACATTGGTGAAACTAAAAAGAAGGTGATATCGAGATGTATTGAACACCAGAAAAACAGCTTAAAAGAAAAATGGTCCAGTTTAGGTGCAACTGAACATTCCAAAACATGCCATGGTAAGTTTGATTGGTTGCACCCTAAAACATTATCTGTAGCCTCAGAATATCGAACTCGGAAAATCAGAGAGTCATTCGAAATAAGCAAAGCTAGAGTACAACAGGAGTTGAGAAATGGTGATGTGGTTCTCAATCGGGATGACGGTGATAACGTGACAACTAAAACCTGGGGGCCATTTTTTAATAAAATCTGCTGACGTCAGTTATTTGAGAAAATTTTGTTTATTATATTTTCGTATTTTAAGGTTATCTTTTTAACGGTTTGTTTTTAGTAAAACGATTGCTTTTTAACTATTTTATTTATTATACCTGATGACGCTGATCACGATAGATCAGCGAAATATCGAAATAATTATATATTATTAAAAAATATATATATATTTTAAAAAAAGTTTATACGCAGCCGTATTTATTGAATTTTACCCATATTTTAACGTATAACAAGAAAATGACTTTCAAAGAATATATAAATATATATTTAAATATATATATATAAATATATATTTAAATATATATATATATATAAATATATATTTAAATATATATATATATATAAATATATATTTAAATATATATATATATATATATATATATATATATATATATATATATATATATATATATATATATATATATATATATATATATATGCTAATAAAAAACTGTATTTATTTAACATATAAATTTTCTCGACAAATGTTTTCCTGAACGTTCTTGTTACACATTCTAAAACCTTCCGAATAATAAAAATAATAAGTTTGAAAAATCACGTGCTTTTAGAGATGGTTTCACATTTGTTGCGAAAACTTCTCATAATTTAATACTCCATTTTTGTAACAGAAAAACCATCTAAAAACTTAATATCCAAACTGGTTTTTAGGTAAAATGTAGTAGTTACTTTCACGGAATCAAAACCCTATTCTTGACACGTGTTATTCTTAGTGTTTTCGGGAGTTTTAAACACGCAACAGAAACCACGCGTTGCTTTTTAACTAGTTGTGCTGTCTGGGAGTTGTCTTAAACGAGATCTCTTAGAATTTCTACTTCGGATAAGTGAAGAAGGTCCTGAGATTGACAAATTCGAACCCGATAATGCTATGGACGAATGGTATAATGATAAAGTTAGACGATTGTCAGCAAATTTTCATCGCTTTTTGGAAAAAAGAAAAAGAAAGTCAGAAAAAACAGACATTGATCTAGCGACAGTTACAATATCGGATTTGGAAGAAAGTGAAAGAGAGGAAGAAAATTTAATATTCTATGCATTAAACTAGTGAAATGATTACAAAATGATCAAAATATTTACGATTACGATCTAATGCTTTTTCTATTAGCAATCAAAAAAAGTATTAGATCGTAAAAGATTCTATTATTTAGACACATTTTTTTTCTTTCGCTTTATTTAATTGAATGGAAAAAGTGAACGCTAACTTATGTTAACAAATACATTGAATGAAAAAGGAATAGATAGAAATATCATGGGAATTTGATAAGGTAATTAGATAAAAAAACTTACTTAATAAGAATTTAATTATTATTCTCGTTTGTGAATGAGCGGGTTTTCGTGAAAATGTTAAGTTTTAACATTCACGATAATGTTTTCGTCATTTTTAAGTTTTTTATAACTGTTTCAAACTTATAGATTGTTTTGTTAGAGTTTTAAATAATTTTTTTACTGTTAAAAATTTATAGAAAATAAATATTCTAGTTGCTTTAAACAGTTTAAAATATGTAAATTAAATAGAAAATGAAATAATTAATTAAAAGAAGATTATATCAAGTTCTTTGATTTTACAAAAATACAGCCGTTAGATTTATTGCAATATAATAATAGTAATAATGTAAATTATAACTAAAGCTACTTTACAACCGCTGAACGTAAATGCCATGACATCTTATGCAAAAATGAGACTTATTATATATGTTATTATTAGTTAAAATAAATAATGCCCCCTCCCCTCCGGCGGGAGTGAAGGAGGGGTTATGAGCAACAAAAAAATCGCGATTAGATTTTTTTATGTTAATTCGAGCCCTGTATATATATACATATATATATATATATATATATATATATATATATATATATATATATATATATATATATATATATATATATATATATATATATATATATATATATATATATATATATATATATATATATATATATATATTAGGGTTGTTCATAAAACAACATTTTTTGAAAATGTCTGATTGCAACCCCAAAATGTGTTCTATGTAATAAATAAATACTAATTTAAAAAATTTTTAGGTATCGCTCAAGACCCATAAATATCAGAAGGGTCCCTTATATTTTGAAAAAAAAAGTTTTTTTAAAGTGTATTATGTTGGGTCTCAAGAGAAGTTAAATTTTATAAAAATTTCAAAATTAATTAAAAAAACACCCTAATATATATATATATATATATATATATATATATATATATATATATATATATATATATATATATACAAATATATATATTTATATATATATATATATATATATATATATATATATATATATATATATATATATATATATATATATACATATAAAATGTATTTTAGCTTTTTAG
Source organism: Hydra vulgaris (assembly GCF_038396675.1). Lineage (NCBI taxonomy): Eukaryota > Metazoa > Cnidaria > Hydrozoa > Anthoathecata > Hydridae > Hydra > Hydra vulgaris. Next base: position 8,094,421 of record NC_088922.1, read on the forward strand.
TCATTTTATATATAAAATGACAAAAAAGCTGCAAATTCAACCATAACCTATTCGTCACAGTCGCATATGAAAGGCTCTGACGCCTTTCATATGCGACTGTAAAAAGTTTAAATCAGTTTCTTGTAGTTTTAGTTTAATGCGATCAATCAAAACTTGCTCTGTTGAAGCTTGCTCGTAAACCTTCTGTGCCAATATCCCCAAAAATTTTCAATTGGTCGTGCTTGAGGCACATTTGGAGGATTGGATTCTTTATCAATGTAATAGACATACTGGTCCATCCAATTTAGAGAATCTTTAGAATAATGAGAACTTGCTAAATCTGGCCTAAATAAATAGTTAAAGTCTCCATGATACTTGTGAATAAATGGAAGAAGTCGTTTTTCTAAACATTCATTAATATAAATTGATGAATTGATCGCTACAGCCTTGGAAGTGCGAAACAATGGCTCGGATATACCACGGTCAGATATGGCTATCCATATTAAGAATTTTTTTGAAAATTTCTCTTTTCCTATAAAACGAACACTTTCTGGGCATGTCTTTTTGTTGTTTGTGTAGTATCCAGAATTTCCAGGCATGTTGTCCCCTGCAAAACAAAAGTATTTTTCGTCATCGATGACTAGAAGCGATTTTGTGTTATAGAGTTGGTTAACTGCTTCTTTTCTTTGCCTTTATTTGTTGTTCTTTAGTGTATTTTGGAGTCTTTTCACGTTTTCTATATTTAATATTCTATATTTAATTTAATATATTTAATCTTATTTAATATTCTTAATCTTTACTCTAATTTAATATTCTATATGTTATATTCATTTTTTTTAACTGACGACCAATTTTCGATTGATTTACACCGAATTTAATACCTATTTTTCTCTGACTGACCCCTTTTCGATTGTTGACAAGTCTCGTTAATTCGGCTTTCTTTTCTCTAGTCCAGGATGTCGGACGACCAGGGTGCTTTCTATCAGAAAACGATTGAACAGTTTTAAGTCTTTTTAGGTTATCATATATTGTACTTCGAGCAAATCCTTCTTTTTCAAAATGATTTACGATTTTTTTTTTAATATTAGGTTTATTTACAAAAAACATTTTTAGTCGCGTTCGAAAAGATTCTCGTTCAGCTGCATTTAACCTCATTTTAAATAATTGTGTTTCAAATAATAAAGTTTATATTTTATAGAACGTTTATGCCTACGCATAAAACCACAAAAACTAATTATTATGCTCAAATAATGAAATTAGGATTTGTCCGATAACTTCCGCATCACCCGTTAGCAACAGTAAAAAAGGAACAAAAAGTTAAAAAAAAAAAGTATATACATCTATTTTTCCTATATTATTCTAAAACAATAGATTGGTAACCCCAATACTTCTCATGCAGATCAGGGTACAGGTGTGGTAGGTGACAGCTCAAAGAACTAATTAAAACAAACCTGTCAATCGGATTACTCAGAACATATCCAATTTTTGACCTGTCGGTGAGAAGTTCTTATTGCAAACACCCCACACCAAAACCAGATCAGAAGAAAAGTTATCAGAGTGTACAACAAAAACAAGACAAACATTGTATTACAGATGTCTCTGTGCAGCTAATACAATTATGAGAAAATTAGTATATGTCAATCCAGTTCTACTCATGCTGTTCATGATCCAGGTATAGTAAGTGATAACTGTAAAAACCACTAAAAACGAATTCGGTCGGATTACCCGGAACATCTTCAATTCAATTACTTGAAGGTGAGAGGTTCTTACTGCTAACATCTCACACAACTAAGAAGGAATAGCATTTAAGAGTACACTTAAATGAATATACACAGCAACAGTAAGAAGGACACGCAACGTTTTACGGATGTGTTTATGCATCTAATATATTTGTAAGAAAATGAGTATAGGTCAATATAGTATTACGCATGCAGTTTGTGATCTAGGTATAGTAGGCGATAGCTGTAAAAACTACTTAAAACAAATTGTCCAGTTGGATTACCCGGAACATCTCCAATTTGTTGACCTGTTGGTGAGAGGTTCTTCCTGCTCACAGCATCGAAGAGTACAGCAGAATGAATATACACAACAACAGTAAAAGAAACACACAAAGTTTTACATATGTATCAATGTAACTAGTATTATTCTAAGGCCATAAAGCCTGGTGAACGCTCAAAGAACTAATTAGGACAAACCAATCAGTCGGATTACCCGGAACATCTACGATTCGTTGACTATTGGTGAAAAGTTCTTATTGCAAACATCCTACACAACAACCAGATTAGTAGAAAAGTATCCATTTACCATTTGGGCCATTTAACTATAAGTTGATAAGTCTTTGCCTAACCATAAACATACTAGATGCATAAAGTCAAAAGGAAACTTTGAAAACATGTCAAAATTTAGTTATCATAATACATGTGTTTTTTATACTTGAATACTTCTTTTTTTATTTTATAACACATTTTTTTTTAATACGTATTCTTTTATAATATTCAATACTTAAGAAAATATCGACTTTTACCCAATATTCTTTAGATAAAAATAATATTTTCTTACCCTAATCGTAGGAATAAACAAAGGTTACTCCTATCCCCAAAAAATTGTCTCCCAAAAGTTCATGCAAGTCTATCATACATAAGACTCTCACTAATTCTAATAAATAAAAGTTTTTACTATTATTATTATAATTGTATTTACTAATCTGTCATTACTAATATTTATCAAGAACATATTATGGTTGTTGAAGCCACTTTTACTCGTTTCAGTATGCAAATATTGTCAACAGTCAGAGTGCACCAAGAAGAAATATTCTTAAACATGCTGCAAAATACAAAATATATTTATTTTATATACTTATTTTTCTTCCCACCGCGTGCCACAGAGTTTCTTTAAATGCAAAATTTTTACGTAATCAATTAAAATTTTCCATCGGCTCACTGAAACTGAGAATAGAGTGAACAATCTCTGAAGAATACCGAATAAAGTTAGATTTTACTGAAGACAGTGCAGAGTCACTTATTACCAAATCTAAACTATGGCTGCCGCAGGGAACATAAAATGCTAAAGGGTTATAGTTTAAAATTCTTTTGTACCCCCTTAATCTTTCCTTACATATTTGCTCCATTATCATACCCTTGACCTCTGCAGTTAGAGATTTCAAGTCCCTGCTTAGTTAGCAACTAGATTGAAACTTCAGTAAGTCCTACGCCTGTAAAATCAGAAACCCTTAAAGGTACTCCTCAATTTCCACTCTAATGTCTTATGACAAGTCAAGAACTTGAATTATAAGAGAAATTTGTTCTTTTCCAGAAATATAAAGTGTACAATCATGAATGATTGAATAGTGAACGGCTTTCAAGACTCGGTTTATTATTTCATTATTAAACTTTTGAGACATTAAGTTTATTAACTCATTTTGAATATTTTTCCCGCAGTAATGATCTGAAGTGCCACCTTTTATTGCAAGTGATAAATGTTTTTGCATCACAGGATCAAATTTTTCAAGCATCTGTATTAGTCCTAAGAATTTGCCGTTTTGAGGTGTAAACAGTTTATCTGAACTCCCTCGAAAAGCCATACTGTTTCAGCTACGTAAAGAGTGATACTCTTCAACCGAAGAAGAACATTTTGCTATCGCAAACTGTCTTTTTCTATAATTTTAAGGTCTTCATTACCTATAGTTTTTCCAGCTTTGAAAACCCACTGTTGAAAACATTTCATATGGGAGTCGCTATTTTCATGATTTCTCAATGTTTCAGTTAAATATCTCCATTTATTGAACCCATTAGAGACGAAGTTTGACTTTGAAATATTTAAATCAACTAGTAGGTACTATTGGCCACTTTCCGCAAACCAATAAATTAGGTGTTTCTTGTAAAAAATCTTTCGATAAATCATTTGGTTATTTTAAAATTAATGGTTTATTATCTACTTCAGTTTGCCAGTTTTCATCTATTTTGTCTTAAATTTTGGCTCAAAATTATGGAAATAACCTTCCTTTTTTTTTGCCGTTTGATAATTTGCCTGTTTGAAAGTTTGCTGTTTGATAAATTTACAATAAATACCTACAACATATATAAACTTTGGCCGAAGTAAGAAGACGACATAAATTGTCTTATCACCTAGCCCCGTTCACATATTTTCTGTTTATATAAAAGCAAAAATATACATAACCCGTTTTAAAATGCATATAAATTTTGCAAAATGCTAAAAATGCTTTTAAAAGAACGTGAAATAAAAGTACATTTCTACTGATTTAAAATAAAAGTAATATAAACATACGTATACATTATTATATACACATTATATATATTAATGCTTAATAAGATATTCATTTAGTGATAATCACAACGTTTATTTTCTATTTTGATTTAAATTTAGAGTAATAAATATTTGAAATCTTTTATTAAATTCTAGTAATAAATTCTAATTGTAATAAGAGTCTTTTAGATTCTGTTTTAAATTTCTCTAACGAGTAGTGCTCGTTATGATTATTAAAATTTTTAATGAAAGCTTTCATTGAGGGTCGCATGTGCCCCCTTTGACCGTGTGCCTAAACAAAATGTACTCAGTGCCCCCCCTCCTCTGGACGGTTCTCTCTCTCTCTCTCTATATATATATATATAAATATATATATATATATATATATATATATATATATATATATATATATATATATATATAATATTTATTGTTCTTTAAACAAAAGTTAATGTGTGTTGAAAATACTTATTAATATACTTTTTATTTTAACTGCATAATATTTTTTTTGGTAACAAGAGTTTTTCCAAATATCACATATGGGTATTTGAAGTATTATAATGGGTATTTGAAGTATTTGAAGAAATATGCGACGATAAAATATACAGAGAAAATGACGATAAAATATACTGAGAAAATTTTTTATAAAAAAGTATATCTTTTAAAAGCTAATATACATCTTTAATATCTTTCTTCTGCCCTGCATTTACTTTTGGCACTGATGTCTGTTTTTCTTGCAATTGCAAGATTTGTGATTGAGGCTTCTATTTGCTTTAAAATAATGATATCCACAAGGCCAATTTATAAATTGTTACTAACTTGTTAGTAAATATTGTTTTCCTATTTTAATATAAAACTCAGTTTCATAACGAAAATGATTTTTCATATAAAAATAGGAAAAAAAATTGCAACTTGTTCATTCGGCCAACTTATTTATCCCTGACCTACTCGTAATATTTATTTTATATTTGCTTACAATTTAAACAACAGCTCTGCTTGCATATTACGGACTATGGACACATAACATTGCCAAATTAACAACAGTAAAGGTGTCTCTGAATTAATATTTAACTTTCACAGTAAAAATTAAATTTTAAACCTTAAATTTTTTCTTTACTCTGTATAAAGGCAATTTTTTCAGCATGAACATCGCGTGTACTGGTTTCCTTCGCTTTATGGCATGGTTTATAGCTTTTTTTAGTAAAAAGGAAAAAGTGACCTCACTTTTAAAATTGCATCTCAAATTTTTTAGTGAGAGTAGCCGTTTCTTAAGGACGCAGATCTACATTTCCACCAGCAAGTTATTGCATGCTTTTGAGAGATCTGAAAACTTTACTCAAGATTTTACTCAAAAGCTCTTTAAATGTCCAGATAAGCCCATTTCAATATTAAACTATGTGATGAACTTAAAAGTATCGTAGAAAAATACTTTCACCGTTCAGATCACCATCTGATAAATATTATTTAAATAATCTGTATCGAACTTAATTCAGTTTGATACAGACTATTTTAATCTAAGAAATTTATAAGGAAACATTGCTGCCAAATAAGGATTCACTATTGCAACTCATAAAAAGAGTAAATTTCAAAGCTTTTATAAAGAAAAATCACATTTAGCAGTGATCCTTCCAGTTCTTTCAAAAATTATTTCTTTGATGATCAAGATTCAATTTTCATATCTTGGATAAAATATTGTTATTGTCGTTGTAGTTATTCCAAACAAAAATGTTCTAATAAAGCTGACGAAATTTGCACAGATCGTAATAACCATTCAGAATAGGCTGACAACAAGTAGTCAGAAATATTATACGAGTCTAACAACGATAGTAATATAGACTATATATGGACTATATAGTATTATGGATTATAATTTTTTCTTGATAAAATTCACTTATAACTTTTATATTTTCAAACATTGAACTGCGAAATGAACATTTTTAGCTTGAAATTTGGTTACTAATTATATATCTGTTTCAATTACAGTTCTCTTTGATGCATAATAATGGTAAATGATAAAGTATCATAGGAAAACAGAGCAAAAATATAAGGTAACCAATAGGTAATTCTAGACAGTATTTAGGGTAACCTATAGGTAAATCTAGGCAAAGGTCTAGAACCCATATCACGAAATATCCAAGTTTTAAGATATTTTGGGATATTTACTAAAGAATACACTAACTAAATTTAAAACTAAAAATCCTAATTATGTGGATGTAAATATACTTTTTAATTAATTAATAGAAACCCTCCTGGTTAAAAGTATTAGATGGTTTCTATATACAACAACACATTGACCTTGATTATCCGGTTAATGCAACCGTAAAAACTTGGTAACTTTTTTTTTTTTCATCATTTTATTTAGCTCTTCAACATACTTTTTTCAAAAAAAATAAATAAAAAACGTTTGTTTACATTAAATGTGTAAACGAACGTTTTTTATTTTAAGACTTGTCTAAAAACGCTCACAATGAGAGTTAAGAAACCGCTTTGTTGACTAAACTTCTATTATATCATAATCCTGTAAAGTAAAATCGAATTGGGATCGTCTATAAATTATGCAACGTCGAATTTTATCAACAAACAAAACAAAAAAGATTATAAGTTTTCCCTTACAGAGCCTCAAGTCTTATAAAAAATCAAAACAGGCTAATAAGCTTAATTAAATAGCCGCGAAAAAGAATTTAATATCTCCTACTCCTTATTTTAAAATAAATTTAGCGTTAAGTAATTTATGGACGATCCCATAGGCAAAATTTGCAGCCCCATAATGCATTACTTTAAAGAGTTTGATTTTTTAACGAATTAGAAAGCTGCTTTCAAAGGTGACGGACCAATCAATTTATCCGATTTTTTATTTCTGCTGCAAACACTGCAAAACGAATCAGATTGCAACTTTTGCACAGCCAAAAATTAATTAAATTGTGTGGTTCCTTAAAAATATGCAGCTCCTGCAAAGCATAGTTTTCACGATAGAATATGTTTACTATTTTTTAAACGAACTTCAATTTTTAAGTAGGAATAGCTTTTACTAAAGCCAGCAGTAAGCGTTGTATAGGTAATATTCGTAAAAAAATCAAATTTACTCATGCTCAACCCTTATTGAAACAAATAAAAGCACTGAATATATTTGAAATAAATAGGGGTTAGTTGACTCAGTTTTTACTAAATGAGCTCTGTAGCCCTAACGGCACATTTTAAAAAAAATATTAAAGTGTTGTCTCAAAGAGTATGAATTTGGGTAACTTATAAAATTTGCATTCATTTACAAAATAAATTGCGCTAACTTACCCCACCACGGGGTAAGTTGCTTAAACTCAACGGCTAAGTTGACTCACAATAATAAAAATAAAGTTTAAGGTCCTATATATATGATTTCCAATAATGTTTTAACCCCCACCACTTTTTTAAAAAAGGAATCTTAAATATACTTTTTTCAACATTATCAAACTTTTGGATCAAGTAATTGTAACATTTTAAGCAAAAGAGTAAATATAATTAAAAAGTATTAAAAAAAAAAAAAAAAAAAAAAAAATTCCCAATTTATGGTTATAAAATGACAATTAAAACGTAAATTGTTTTATTATATGAATATTTTCAACTAATTGAGTTTCAAGTCGGCTAGCAGCAATTATTGGAAATGAAAAACAAAGAGTTTCCGATTATGCATGACTCGTGAGCCCGCAGGTGACATTGGATGCGTTGAATCCAAACTTCCTCTGGTTTACTTTTAGAAAATATTCCAACACAAATCAAACAAAATCTCTCCACTCTACAAAGCTATTTGGTTTTTTACAAACTTTTTTCCATTAAGTGTATACTTCCTTTATTAGTTGATCTTTTACTCACCTTAATACCATCTTTATTTAATTTTTTTGCTTGTTTTCTCTCTTCAGTTGTTAACTTTTTCTTTTTAGCTGATTTTTTTCTATTTTTAAAACATTCATATTTGGTGAATCTGTAAGAATTGATGTCGTTCTATTTCTTTTATTAACGCTAACTCTTTTTCTTGGTTCTGGTTCTTTGAATGGTCCTAAATCATTTGGCGTGTTTGTGTATTTTTTTAAAAAGTCAAAATGCACTTCTAGATGTTGAAGTTTGTGGATGCAATGAGGAGGAAATGAACAAGCCGATAACCCTTTTTTTTTTAAACTAATCTGAAGCCTCTACTGAAAGATGAGAGTCATGATTATCTAATAGCAACAAAACGGGTCGTTCTTTCGACTAAACCCTCTCCAGCCTTTCGACAAGTCCTCTCCAGGTGCTTCACTTGCACTCCAATTATGAGGCATTTTTATGCAATTCGCTTTTCCATACTGATAAGCTAGTTCCTTACTTCTTTAGGAGAAAGTCCATAATAAGTATCAGAAGCTTTAGCCATATATTGTTCCGACAAATATTCTTGTAAATCAATAAAGACCTAAATGAACAATATCAATATTAAAATAAATAACACTATACATATGCACATATACAAACACACACACATACACACTCACAAAGCACAGTTATAAAATATATCTGCTATGCTTTTTAGCACACGCATACACATAGGTTAACATACACTAACACACAGTTATAAAATATAACCAATAAATTCTTTAGGATCATTGAGAACTCTATTTGGAAATAAAAACACTTACACAACGTTGAAACAAACAAATTGAAATTTGCTTGTTTCAACATTGTTCAACTATGTCACAACGTTGCGGTTTAAACGTTGTTTATTTAACGTTGTTTCAACGTTAAATTCAACGTTGACAAAAAAACTCAATTATAAAAAAACCGTACGTTGAGTTGGTACTTAAAGTAAAATTAGTTAAATCGAAAAAAGTTATTAAAATAATGTGAAACACAAAGGTGTTTATGAGTGAAATTTTGAATTTTCAAAAACGTTTTATTTAGTATTCAAATTTCTACTTGTTCTTACGATAAAAGAAATTAATGCTTATTTAAGAAACTGGCGAAAAAGCCACTCTAATGTTCTAGCTCTGGCAGAATCATCTTCTCGTAGTGAAGAAGAGAAACTCGTAAGAAATAATGACAATTCAAAATTTACACAAAGCATCAGTCAAGTAGAAGAAGACAAAAATTGGGAAAGCGATTATAAAAAAGAAGAATTTCTTTATGATTTATTTGTCTCGAAGTGACAATGACACTGTGTTTTTCTCAGAAGAAATTGAAAAAAAACGGTGTACCACTTAATCATAAACTCGCAAAATGGGCAGTAGAGCACTGCTGTTCACTTGAATGCGTAAACTAGTTGTCAGCTATACTGATAGAAGAAGCCTTCTGCTATCTGCAGAAACAGATTTTAGTATACCAGTCTCAAGACGAAAGTAATAGTATTGACCACCACACTTGCTTTTGACCACAACTGATTTTGGAGTCTGAAGCAAAGTTCTTTTATCTTTCGTCAGACGATACCTTTTTCAGAAGGGCATCGTCTGATAAAAAAACTTTGCTTCAGACTCCAAAACCAGTTACTGTCGAAAGCAAGTGTGGTGGTCAATACAACTACTTTGCTCTTAAGACTGGTATACTAAAAGCTGTTTCTGCATCAAACAAAGATACTTCTATTTTTATAAATGAAACGATACTTCTTGATGTAAATATTGATGGTTTACCTTTATTTAGGTCTACATCAATGAACATTTGGCCTATTTTATGTAGAAAAGTAAATTTTAATCCTGTTAATGCTGGATTATTTTTTGGAAAATCTAAACCATCTAATATTGATGATTTAATTTTTGATTTTTTAAATGAGTACAGACAACTTCAGTTAAATGGGATATTTTAAGGACAAAAAAAGTATGTAGTTATTAAGGCATTTATATGTTATGCGCCTGCAAGAGCATTTATTAAAGGTACAATTAATTATAACGAACACAATGCTTTTGAAAGATTTACAGTTAAAGGAGCTTTTAGTATACAATGAGGATAAGAAAAAAGGAAATAAACTACCAAAATTAGATAACATTGATAAGTTTCCGATGGCTGAAGGCAGTATGTTGTTATTTGTTTTTTAGTGAACTTTTATTTAAATTTATTAAGTTTGTAAAAATATTCAACTAAAGTTGTTTTATGAAAATATTTTAATTATTTTAAGTTTCAAAAGAAAGTCTTATATTTACTTACTGATATAAGAAATGAGCTACGAAGCCTAAACATAGTGACCAAGCCTGCTTATAATAGTGAATTTATAAGCCAATCAAGGTTTATTTTGTCAGTAGCTGAATTTGATGAAGTGGACAAGATATTAGATGACGATAAAAACACAACCATCATGGGTGAGTTTTATAAAGTATTTTATTAAATTTGTTATATCCTTTAGTTTTAGAACTTTTTTTAATTTTTTTTTACAGCTTTATGTCGAAGCTTATAAAAATTTATAACTGTATATACTAGAACAATGGCTTTTTTATTTGATAGTATGATTTCAATGATTTAAGGGCAAATAATGTTAAATGTCTACAGTTTCATTTTCATTATTATTATTATAATGCATTATGAGCGAGGTTACGCAATTTTTACAACCAGATGCCATTCCTGGTGTTAACTTGTTATTCAGATCAAAAATGATTATTTTTTTCTTTTTATACTACCAGAAGATTATTAGACCAGGTTTACAAGCTCCTCCTACGATGACATTGAGAGTTTTATATCCAAGCTTTCCTTCTCCAAGATAAGTCTTAAGCTTTGCTTAAAAACATGTCTTTTCTAATATAGGAATAATTTAATGTCATGAACAGGACAATATAAAAATAAATAACGTTTTTGTATTGTTTTAGAGCAAGACTAAAGTAATTAATAAATCTTAGCAGAACAAATAAAGTGATTTTAACTAAATGTCATTTTTATCAATCACTTAAAATTATATGACTATTTGTATAAAGATAATTAAAATTTCAAACAATAATATTAGCTTTACATGTTTGTTTGTTTTTTTAGTTGAATCAGTTACAATTAATTAGTGTAATTATCTTTAAAAGACAGAGATTTTAATCATTGATGAATTTTAAGGATTAATCTGTTTAGAAAAAAATTGTTTGATAATGAGTTCAATTTAAATAATAAAAAAAAAAAGTAACATTAATTCTCACATAATTAATATTTATGTCTATATATTAATATCTATTAAAATTTAGAATATTTTCCAACAATTTTATGGCCTCCATGTATATGAAGGGGAAAGGTGAAAAAAATATGCTTTAAAAACACTAATTTATATGGTGTTGTGAAAGGTATACCTTTATAAGATATGTAAAACTTTTTCATTTTTATTGCAGCTTCTTTTATTAAATACGATTGAGCGACTGAAACTTATTTGATAGCATTTTGTCTGACTTCATAAAATACGTTCCATTTCGAAAAGGTGGCGGAAAAGAAAAGAAATTAGATTGATTGTTATAATAAAATATTTACATATATTTCAATAAAGAAATATTTTGTTGTTGTCTACCAATGTTTTGCTTTCAGTGTTAGTTCAACATTACCAAAAAAAACTCAATTATGAATAAAACTTAGGATTGTGTTGATGTTTTATGTAAAATAAGAAAAGCCAAGAAAAGTAACTAATATAATATTTTTTTTTAATAAAAAAAAATACTAATAACGTGGTATTAAAAATTGGTATTATTATTAATGTTTACTAGATGAGTACAGAATAATTTATAAGTTATTTTTTGGTCTTTAAAATTGTTTGAATAATAATTTATTATTTATTGAGATGTTTTCTTTTTTAATTTTTGTTGCTTTTATATTATCAATCAAACTTAAATATTGTTGTGTGATATTTTATAATATACCTTAAGTTAAACTATTATATGTTATATTATTAATGAATATTATCTATTTTTGTTCAATATTCCGTATTACTCTTATGTAGATATTTATGTTTTAGCAACATTGGATTCATTCATTATTTTCCTTTGATGCTTTGAGTTATTTGAACATAATATATTCAGAACTCTGCAGAATAAAAGAATAATAAATATATTAATAAAAATGAATTTAAAATATAACAAAATTCATAAAATAAAGAAAATCTTATCTTTGCCAATAATGTCTACTAATATTATTGTTTAGCAAGTATTATGATTATAAAATGTCAAGATTTAGCTAGTTTAAGCTACTTATATTCAGTCTTCTCCGTTTGGCGAGCGCTTTCGCGCTCATCCATTTTTGCGCTCGCCCACACGCCCACCAATACATTGGTCAGCGCTTTTTTTAGCGCTTGCCAATATTTTTCAGGCGTGTTTTTATATTGCAACAAATCTTTTCTTTGTCAAATACTTTTATGGTTTATTTACGTCTGAAAAATATTTTTTTTGCATAAGTTTTTGCTAAGTAGAACTATTAAAATTATTAGTGCAATGTCATCTTATAGCGTTTTCCATGATGGAATTTTGGTAATTAACGTAATAAAAGATATTTTTGACATTCCTTTAAACCAAGCAATATATTTTACTAACACGTGTAAACGATTAAAAAAAGAGAACACTATAATGTATAAACACGCTTAAAAAAAGGAAAAACTAAAATGTCAGCAAAAGGAAATACAAAGATTAAGCTAAGCGAATTAAATAAGTGGGATTTCAAAGATATTTTCGACTGGAAAATAGTTAGTGAAGACGGAATCGATTACATTAATTTCATTTGGTGTAAAATTTGTGCTATTCACTCAAGTAGATCTATGAAACCACGCGAAATAAGAGGAGCGACAAAACTTTCTTCTTATAATTTTACAAATGGAATCAACTTTATAACTAAACATACAATATAATTCACATGCCTTTACTATTATCACATTTACCCTAGGCTTTAATAATCCTTAAATACATGTTAAAGTTTCTGCTTAGCAATAATTTTTTACCTTCTTTTGTAGATTCAACGCCATCTTCCAAGCTAAACACACCAGAACGCGACAGAAATTGAAAAACGAAAGCCGAAAAAAGATCGTATTAAAAATGTACAAAATGTTCCTGCACAAACTTCTATTTCCTCTAACATAGAGAAAGCCAGTCATGATGCATATCAAAAGGTTATTAATACAGCATATAAATTGGCCGTCAATCCTACAATAAGCCTCAATTGCTTTCAGTACTTGTAGAAATCCAAAAAGAAAATGGTATGCCATTAATATGAGGTATGTTCGTAACTAATTTATGCTAACGAAAATTTTTTTTTTGTAAATTGTTATTGACGATAATATTATGTATGTATAAAGTTATTGGCAATTATAAAATTCTTTTTGTCTCAGTAATTTAATAAATAATAAAAATAAATTTGAAAGAGTTATCTCATCTAAAATGGTAATAATTCCGATCTGGAATAACTTAGGGACTAGCGATGGTCAAGCTGCAAAGAAATTTATTAGTTCTATTTACTCAGCACATCTCGAAAAAAGCAACTTGATTTTAAATCAAAGTCATTTTTACTCAATACTATCAGATGGTTCGCAAGCTCGCAAAACAGGAGTAGATAAGGAACTGGTACTGCTCAAAACTACACTGAAAGGGTATTTATTTTAAATATAACTTTTATTTTTGAACAAGTCCATTTTAAAATAATGTTTAAAAGCTTTAAAAAAAAAAATTTTACTTTTTAGGTCACTAATAACGATGTTTGCACATTTGATAGACTGTAACGATTATGGGGGAACAGAAGCTGCTTCTTTGAAACTTGGCATAGATAGCATATTTGACGAAGGGCCAAAAAGAAGGTCTTCACAAAAAACTTTGCAGAGATGGCGATCGCCCTTGGTTGGTACCAATACATTGCATCAACCATCTAGTAAAATTAGCAGTTAAAGATACATTCTTTGAATAGTCTTTTAAAGATGTGGATAGGCTTTATGAAAACATTTTTTTCCTATGCAAGTCTTCAGGAGTTGTAAAAAGCAAAATTTCAAAAGCAGCTGAAGTGCTTAATATAAGTTATTATGCCTTTCCAAAGTTGAAAGGTACAAGGTTTATACCGCACAGTCGAACATCTATTTCCAGCCAAAAATAAAATAAAGGGGATTTTAAAACAACTTAAATCTTATAGAGTGCTTTGTAAAGCTTGCACCTTTTTAGATGTTCTTGAAAAGGTTTCTCCTCTTTCTAAAGTTTTTGAAGACAATGGCCTGCTAGCTTTGATGTCAAACCCTTACTGAAATTAGGCGACCTTTTAGAAAGCGCAGGAAAGCCGGACGAGTTGTTAGACAGTTATTGAGCTCGCTTTAAAATTAATGCAATTGAACCAAATAACCTTATTTCTTTATTTCTATAAGTATGATCATATGCTTAAATTACCCGCTAACCGTGAGCAAATAGTAGTTATTCAAGAAAATTTTACTTTTCTAACCATGTCATCAGTAGAGGAAGCCTCCAACGAAAAAAAAAGAGTTACTTCTATATTGCCAGAAACTTTGAAGACTCGATTTGAATGTTTTAACGTTCCTGTATTTGCAAACATCGTTTGGATCGACCCAAGAAACTGGGTAATTAATGAAAGCCTAATTTATGGCAATGACATGATTGATTACCTGTATAATCATTTTAAAGTACCCCTTATTTATACTGGATTCGACAAGTCCAAAGTTATAAACGAATGGAAAAGATTTAGATTTTTTGTAAAATGTCAATTTGTTAATGATATTTCCGAAGAAAAAGAAAAATGCGCTTTAAAAGTTTGAATGTATATTCTGAGATTTAAAAGAAAAAAATTCTTTAATATTTCACTTATTGCTGAGGTGGTGCTTTCAATTGCTGGTTCAAATTCTGCAGTGGAGCGCGTGTTTAGCATATTGAGGCTTTTATTATCTGACAGAAGATCAAAGCTCAAACATGACCCAATGACAATGTTGATGTGCATTGGCTGTAACGATAAGTTATGGACAGAGATTGAGAGAGAGGCAATAAAAAAAAGTGCACTAAATATATATCTTGAAACTCGTCGAAAATTAAAGATTGATAAACATATTTCTAGTTCAATAAACCAATCGCTTTCAGTCCCAATTGATGTAGATGGTAGCGATTCGGAAACAGAAGATAATGAAGACTTAGATGATGAGATCTAAAAAAAAAAAAATCAACACTGCTTTTTAGTTAAAGTATTCTCAAAATATATAGAGGTTCTTAATTAAGAATAATATTTTTTTTAAATTTAATTTTGTTTTAATAAGAAAAAAAAATTAATACTTTTTTATTGGGAAACATTTGATTTTTTCACAATAAAAAAGATCTGTAAACTAAATTGGTAAAGTTAATTACAAAGTACTAAATTTCGAGTGAATTAATGGATAGCACCTCCAAATGAAAACAGATAATGCAGATTTGCATGAGGGGCAACTTCTAATTATAATTAAATTATAATCGAATTATAATATAATATTTTTTGAAATCGTGCGCGCCAGACAAATTATGACTGTCCGGCCAGCGCTTTTTCGTGCGCTGGCGGTAAATTTCAAACGGAGAAGACTGACTTATATTATGGTTTCTTCGTTTTATTATTAGCTCATATAATACTTTCAAAATGAGGAAAGGAGCTATTTGGAATGAAGATTTGCAAGGAGAAGAAGATGTAATTCCATCTAATTGGATTAGTAAAAAAACTGTTTATTGGTCTCTAGGTACCAAAGGATTGACTGCACTAAAATGCCGAGAAGAATTGGCTTCAGTTTCCACAAATAAAAACTCAGGTATTAAAAAGTCAGGTATTACATCTATATATTGCAATAATTATTTTTTAAATAATGTGGTAAAAAGAGTTATTTTGTTGATACAAAATATGTAACTATTCATAAAACTATTTCAATTCCACTGAAAGCAAACAGGATTATGAAAAACTTGAATTCATAACTACAAAAGAAAAATGTGATAATGAGAACGTCGATTTACGAAAAAGAAAACATAAACAAAAAGAATTTCCTGGTTATAGTATAAGTTATAAAAACATAAAAATGTTTTTATAACTTATACTATAAATTAGTAATTATATTTTACATGTTCAGTTATCAAAGATTTAAATAAAGTGTCAATGCACCTTATCTCCAGTTGTTCATTGATCAAATCTATAGGTAAATATATATATATATCTTTTTTTTTTAAATTTTGCATCCAGGAATTCCACAATATATTATACCTCCACAAACATAATATCAGAATTACTTCATGTTTTTTACAGATAAATCAATTTCAATTAGTTGGTGGAACGTCTTCGAAAGATAGAATGCACAAAATGATGCTGAGGTAATCAAGAACATTATTGGACTCTTACTTTATTTTCAATTAGGGTGACCACAGCTCCTCTAAAATTCTCCAAAGTCCTCTTTTTTAAAAAACCAGGTTTAAAATCTTCTATTATCCTCTAAAAAGTTTAAAATTTGATCAAACCCCTCTTTAACTCCTCTTTTTTATATCTTAATAGAAGCATAATGTTCAAAATACCCATTCTTGGTCTGCAAAACTAGTTAACACCTGAAAGTGCAAAGGATTGTAATAAAATTGCTTTAGCAAATGCATGCTATTACATAAAAAACATAAAAAATGACATTATTGACCCATGTCCAAGCCCCATAAGTATAAAAACATGGACGTTAAACTTTAATAAAAAAGAAAAAAATCCTGTAAATTAGATGCAAAATTTCCTCTAAAATCCTATTTTTCTTATGAAAATTTTTTGTGGCCACCCCGTCATCATATTATAATTACTTTTCAGTGTTAGAAAAGTTTAATATTTTGATTATTAATTTATTTTGAAAAAAGGTTGTTTCATTTAAATTAAATATTTGAAAAAATTATTATTAATCTTCTAGCAGCAGGGCCTTCCTGAACAGGGGGTGCTGTCGTATAAGCATTTGAGTTGGCGCATTTGACAAGTTATGAACTATAGTTGGCAAATTGCAAATATTGAGGACATTTTGTGTGTGAATGTCTCTAGTTGGCAAAAAATACACACTACGCCCCCCCACCTCTTTTCCACTCCAAACCCCCTCCTCCATGAGAGACCACTTCGAAACGGCCTTTCTTAACAGTTATGTTATCTTTTAAAAATTCAGAATATTTTCGAAAATTTTTATGGTCTCCATGGATATTAAGGGCAAAGGTGGAAAACATATTTAAGAACATTAATTTATATGGCGTTGTAAAAGGTATACCTTTATAAATGGTAACACTTTTGCATTTATTATATTTTTTCAAATCTTCCCTTTTTGATGTTTTTTTAATATATTATTTTTATTTACAGCTTCTTCTATTGTAGTCAATGGAGCAAAAGAAACCTCGGTTAATTGAATATTGTTTGACTTTCTAAAATTCGCTCCATTTCAAAAAGGTAATAGAAAAAAGACAAAACTTGTATAGATTTTATTCAATGATATGTAAATATATGTAATATTTAAATATATTTTTTAATAAACAAGTTTTTATATCTTTCTCATACTATTTTAACAAAATTAAACTAAAAAAGTTCTAAAAAGTCTAAGTAAAGACTATGAGTAGATTTAATATCCATAATATACCTTTATAATGTAATACAGATGTACAACAACACAATTGGATATGCATAAAATGTTTTGATTGTGATCACCGTGTTTATCAACGGTTTCTGTGATTATAAAGCATTTTTTAACAGTCGGTTTAACGTTGATGAATCAACGTTAAAAAAACTGTCATTCTAAACGTTGTTTCAACGTTTTTTTTGCGTCGAATCAACGTTGATATAACGTTTGAACCTAACGTTGATTTAACAATGATAAATCAACGTTGAAAAAAACTTTTATTCTTAACGTTGAATCAACGTAAATTCAACGTTAGCTTTCAACGTTAGTTCAACGTTATTTCAACATTGCTTGTCGGCTGGGTTAACAGCATTTTTTCTATCATTTTGAGGAGTTATAGCCCTCTCTATTTTTCGTTTATAGTTTTGCATGTGATCCATGTCATCTATCTATCTAATCGATTTTAATATAACCCAGCCAGCAAACAACGTTGAAATAACCCAGCCGGCAAACAACGTTGAACTTACGTTGAAACCTAACGTTGAATTTACGTTGATTTAACGTTTAGAATGAAAGTTTTTTTCAACGTTGAATTATCAACGTTTAATCAACGTTAGGTTCAAACGTTATATCAACGTTGATTCGACCAAAAAAAGTTACAGTAACGTTGAATTTACGTTGAAACAACGTTAAGAATGACAGTTTTCTTAACGTTGATTTATCAACGATGATTTATCAATGTTAAACCGGCTGTTAAAAAACATTTTGTAATGTTTTTTAACAACCGGTTTAACAGAAACCGTTGATAAAAACTGAGGTCACCATCAAAACGTAGAATGCATGTCCAATAGTGCTGTTGCACTTCTCTATTACATTATTAAGGTATATTATGGGTATTAAATCTACTCATAGTCTATACTTAGACTATTTAGAACTTTTTCAGTTTAGTTTAGTTAAAATAGTATTATTAAAGCAAGAGATAAAAGTTGTTTAATTGAAAAATATATTTAAATATTACATATATTTACATATAATTGAATAAGATCTACAAATAATTGAATATAATCTATATATAATTGAATTAAATCTACACAAATTTCTTCTCTTTTCCATCACCTTTTTGAAATGGAGCGTATTTTATAAAATCAAACAATATTCCATAAACGAGGTTTCTTTTGCTCCATTAAATACAATAGAAGAAGCTGTAAATAAAAAAAATATATTTAAAAAGATCAAAATAGCAAACTTGAAAAGAATATGAATGGAAAGGTTACAACTTATAAAGGTATTCCATTAACAAAGCCATATAAATTAGTGTTTTTAAGTATATTTTTTCACCTTTGCGCTTCATATCCGTAAAGGCCATAAAATTTTTTCAAAAAAACTCTGAATTTTTAAAAGGTAATTTAACTGTTAGACAGGACCGTCCTGAAGTAGTCTCACATTGGGAAGGGGGGGGATGATATGTATTTTGTGCCAACTAGAGACACACACACAAAAGTGTCCTCAATATTTGCAATTAGCCAACTATAGTTCAAAACTTGCTAAATGTGTCAACTTAAATGCTTATATGACAGCTTTGGGGGTGGTATGACACCCCTACATCCCCCGTTCGGGACGGCTCTGCTGTTAGATGATTATTAACAATTTTTTCAAATATTTAATTTAAATGAAACAACCTTTTTTCAAAATAAATTAATCAAAATATTATATTTTTCTAACATTGAAAAGTAATTATCTGGGTGGCCACATAAAATTTTCATAAGAAAAATAGGATTTTAGAGGAGATTTTGCACCTAGTATAGAGGATTTATTTTGTTTTAATTTAGGTTTAATGTCCATATTTTTACACTTATGGGGCTTAGACAGAGGTCAATAATGTCTTTTACATGTTAAATAGCATGCATTTGCAAAAGCAATTTTTAATAATCCCTTGCACTTTCAGGGGAATATATATATATATATATATATATATATATATATATATATATATATATATATATATATATATATATATATATATATATATATATATATATATATATATATATATATATATATATATATATATATATATATATATATATATATATATATATATATATATATATATATATATATATATATATATATATATATATATATATATATATATATATATATATATATATATATATATATATATATATATATATATATATATATATATATATATATATATATATATATATATATATATATATATATATATATATATATATATATATATATATATATATATATATATATATATATATATATATATATATATATATATATATATATATATATATATATATATATATATATATATATATATATATATATATATATATATATATATATATATATATATATATATATATATATATATATATATATATATATATATATATATATATATATATATATATATATATATATATATATATATATATATATATATATATATATATATATATATATATATATATATATATATATATATATATATATATATATATATATATATATATATATATATATATATATATATATATATATATATATATATATATATATATATATATATATATATATATATATATATATATATATATATATATATATATATATATATATATATATATATATATATATATATATATATATATATATATATATATATATATATATATATATATATATATATATATATATATATATATATATATATATATATATATATATATATATATATATATATATATATATATATATATATATATATATATATATATATATATATATATATATATATATATATATATATATATATATATATATATATATATATATATATATATATATATATATATATATATATATATATATATATATATATATATATATATATATATATATATATATATATATATATATATATATATATATATATATATATATATATATATATATATATATATATATATATATATATATATATATATATATATATTAGTAGAAAGTCACTTTACTAAATTTTTTTTTGATTTTACACTAAGTTTCATCAATAAAGACTCATCAGAAATGATGAATCTTTATTGATGAAACACAGCGTAAAATGAATACATAATTGCTTTGTTCTTTTAAGAACATTGAGCACTCTAATTTGTAGAACGCATTTAAAAGTTGTTTATATATATATATATATATATATATGTATATACATACACTTACCTATAGATTTGATCAATGAAAAGCTGGAGGTCAGGTGCATTGACACTTAATCTAAATCTTTGATATCTGAACCTGTAAAATATAATTACAAATTTATGGTATAAATTACAAAAACATTTTTATTTTTAGGTACAAAAATTGTAATTTATAAAATCCAAGCACATAAAACTAATACCTACTTGGGAAATTCTCTTTATGTTTTCATTTTCATAAATAGACATTCTCATTACAACATTTTTCTTTTTTAGTTGTAAATTCAAATTTTTCACATTCCTGTTTGCTTTTTGTGGAATTGAAATAGTTATATCAATAGTTATATGAATAGTAATATATTTTGTATCAACAAAATAACTCTTCCTAACAAAATTATTTAAAAAATAATAATTGTAATATATAGATGTAATACCTGAAAAAAATTTAGTTTTAATTGTGAAAACTTAAGCCAATTTTTCCCAGCATTTTAGTGCAGTCGAGGCTTTGGTACCTGGAGGCCAATAAACAGTTTTATTGCAAATCCAATTAGATGGAATTACACTTTCTTCTCCTTGTAAATCTTCATTCCAAACAGCTCCTTTCCACATAATTTATTTTGAAAATCTTAAATGAACTAATAAAAAAGCGAAGAAACCATAATATAAGTGTACTAACAGGCCTAGTTAAACTAGCTCAATCTTGACATTTTAAAACCACGATACTTGCTAAACAATAATATTAGTAGACATTATTAGCAAAGATAAGTTTTTCTTTATTTTATAATTTTATTATATTTTAAACTTATTATTATGAACATATTTATTATTTTATTAATCTGCATAGTTCTGAATATATTATGTTCAAATAACTTAAGGCATCAAAGAAAAATAACTACATAAGAGTCATACGGAATATTGAACAAAAATAGAAAATATTCATTATTAATACAAAATATAATATAAAGTTTGTTGTAAAATATCACACAACAATAACTTAGCTTGATTGATAATATAAAAGCAACAAAAAGTAAAAAAGAAAACATCTCAATAAATAATAAATTATGATTCAATCAATTTTAAAGACCAAATAAAAAGTTGTAACTTATTTTTTACACAACTTTATCTAATAAACAATAATATTGATACCATTTTTAATACCACATCATTAGTATTTTTGTTTTTATTAAAAATAAAAATATTATATCAGTTTAGCTTTTCTTATTTAACTTAAAACATTAACTCAATCCTACGTTTTTTTATAACTGAAATTTTTTTTTGGTAATGTTGAATTATCACTGAAAACAAAATATTAGTAGACAACAAGAAAATATTACTTTATTGAAATTTATAAAAATATTTATAACAATTAATCTAATTTCCTTCCTTTTCCGCCACCTTGTCAAAATGGAGCTTATTTTAAGAAGTCAGACAAAATGCCATCAAATAAAGTTTCAGTCGCTTCATCGTATTCAATAGAAGAAGCTGTAAATAAAAGTAAAAAAATTTTATATATCTTATAAAGGTATACCTTTCATAGCACCATATAGTCTGGTAAATTTCTGTTAGTATAACAAGTTAAAAATAATCAGTCCTGATCTGAATAAAAAGTTTACACCAGGAATAGCATCTGGTTGTAAAAATTGCCTAACATTCCTTATAATGTATTATAATCATATTAACAAAACTGAAACTGTAGACATTTAACATTATTTGTTTTTAAATTATTGAAGTTATACTACCAAATATGAAGATGTTGTTCTAATATATACAGTCATAAGTTTTTATAAGTTTTGACATAAAGCTGTAGACATAAAAATAAAAAAAGTTCTGAAACTAAATGTCATAACTACTTAATAAAATACTTATTAAAACTCACTCATGATGATTGTGTTTTTTTTGTCATCTAATATCTTGTCCACTTCAACAAATTTAGCTACCAACAAAATAAAACTTATTTGGCTTATAAATTCGCTATTATAATCCGGCTTTGTCACTGTGTTTTGGGATTTCTTATATCAGTAAGAAAATATAACACTCTCTTTTGAAACTCTATAACTTCAAATAGTTTCACAAAACAACTTTCGTTGAATATTTTTAGAAACCTAATAAAATTAAACAAAAATTCACTAAAAAGTAATTGATAACATACTGCCTTCAGCCATCGAAAACTTATCAAGGTTATCTAATTTTGGTACTTTGTTTCTTTTTTTCTTATCCTCATTGAAAAATAAATAAACTTTGCTTCAGGCTCCAAAATCGGTTACTATCGAAAGCAAGTGTGGTGATCAATACTGTTGTTATGGTCTTGAGACTGGTATACAAAAAGCTGTTTCTGCAGATAGCATAAAGCTTCTGCTGTCAGTATAGCTAACAGCTCGTTTACTTATTCACGTGAACAGCAGTGCTCTACTGCCATTTCGCCAGTTTATGATTAAGAGTAACATCGTTATTTCAATTTTTTCTGAGAAAAACACAGTGTCATTGTCACTTTGAGACAAATAATCATAAAGAAATTCTTCACTTTCAAAATCACTTACCGAATTATTGTCTTCTTCTACTTAACTGATATTTAATGGTAATTTTGAATTGTCATTATTTTTTTCGACTTTCTCTTCTTCACTACTAGAAGATGATTCTGCCAGAGCTAGAACATTAGAGTGGCATTTTCGCCAGTTTCTTAAATAAGCCATTAATTTCTTTTGTCTTAAGAACAAGTAGAAATTTGAATCCTATATAAAACGTTTTTTAAAATTCAAAATTCAAAATTTTCACACATAAACACCCTCTGTTTTGCACATTATACTAAAAAATTGCTTTATTCCTTTTTCGCTTTAACTATTTTTACTTTAAGCACTAATTCCACGGACGGTTTTTTTATAATTAAGTTTTATCGTCAACGTGATTTAACTTTGAAACAACGTTAAATAAACAACGTTTAAATCGTAACGTTGTTTTAAGGTTGAGACATTGTTGAACAGCGTTGAAACAACGCTTCAACCAAATTTCAACGTTGAAACAACGTAGAGATGCCGGCTTGGAATATTTCAAAAAGTTAAAATTCAAAATCTCTTAAAACTTACGTCCGATCGCAATTGGGTTTAGTTAAAATATACGGCCAACTTACCTAGCTAATATTTTGCCATCTAACCCGAAAAGCTATTTGGTCACAAACTGCCCTACCAATCCCTGAAAAAGGCAAATAATAAAAAATGGATGGTTGGGCAGATTTCACTAAAGCATGAAGATATAACTCAAATCAAGTTTACATGCACTTGATGCAATTGCTTTTAAAAATCGAAAGAAGTTGTAATAGTTACAAATATATTAAAAAAACTCATAAATCACAACATCTTTTATGCGCATGCGCAAATTCCTTCATTACTAGAGTGAAAGATGAAATAGTCAACTAAGAAGATTTCCTAAGATTATTGACACTTTCTGATGAAAGGCTTTGCAGATAAACGCAAATCGTCAACCTAACCCTGCTTGCCAACTTGCCCCGGTCTTCCCTACTAAAATAAATTTACCAAAATATACTTTTTCCCAATAAACACACAAACGTCTATTAAACGTGAAAACAACAATTTGACAAAACGTTTAGATTTGGTCGATTTACAGTTCATTATGAAATCCAGATTAAAGCTTAGAACAAACGTCCATAAAACATTTATATTAACACATATTTTAGACGTCTATTTTAGGATTATTATACGTATATAAAGCGTTTAGGTTTCCTCTAATTTACGTTTAAATCTAGTCTACCCGCAAAACAAAAGAAATAATCACAACGCAATCGCGACGTCAAGAATTGGTCGTATTTACGTTACAGTGACACGTAACGTTTTTATCACGTTTTTATAACGTTAATTCATAACAAACAGTAAAGATTTTTGTACGCAGATTTGTTCCAAAATTACCATGTGCGTAATTAATTGCAGTTACTAAAAATTTGTCGTATATATATCCATTATATGTATACATATATATTATATATATAACTCTAGACAGTTATGTATATATAGATATATATATATATATCTATCTATATATATATATATATATATATATATATATATATATATATATATATATATATATACATATATATATGTATATATATATATATATATTTATATATATATATATATATATATATATATATATATATATATATATATATGTATTTATATATATATATATATATGTATATATCTAATATATGTATGCATGTATATATATGTATATATATATAATACATATTTATATATATAATATATGTATATATATATAGAATGTATATGTACATGTATATATAATACATACACAAGTATATATATGTATATAATACATATAATATATATGTATATTACATATATATAGCTGTACATTATACATATGTATATATATATATATATATATATATATATATATATATATTATATATAAATTTATATATATAATTATATACGTATATGTCCCAGCCGGCAAACAGCGTTGAGAAAATGTTGAACTTACATTGAAACCAAACGTTAAATTTACGTTGATTAAAGTTTAGAATAAAAGTCTTTTTCAACGTTGATTTATCAACGTTAGGTCAACATTAGGTTCAAACGTTTATCAACGTTGAATTGACTCAAAAAAACGTTACAATAACGTTGAATTTACGTTAAAACAACGTTAAGAATGACAGTTTTTTAAACGTTGATTTATCAACGTTTAACCGGCTGTTAAAACACGTTTTGTAATCGCAGAAACCCTTGATAAAAACTGTGATCATCATCAAAACGTAGTATGCATGTCCAATAGTGCTGTTGCACATTTCTATTACATTATTAAGGTATATTATGGATATTAAATCTACTCATAGTCTATACTTAGACTATTTAGAACTTTTTCAGTTTAATTTTAGTTTAGTTAATAGTAAGATTAAAGCAAGAGATAAAAGTTGTTTTATTGAAAAATATATATAAATATTACATATATTTACATATAATTGAACAAGATCAACAAATAATTGAATATAATCTTCAAATATTTGAACAAAATCTACACAAACTGTTTCTGTTTTACATCACCTTTTTGAAATGGAGCGTATTTTAGAAGATTAAACAATATTCCATTAACTAAGGTTTCTTTTGCTCCATTGAATACAACAGAAGAAGCTGTAAATAAAAAAATATATTTAAAAAAATCGAAAAAGGAAAACTTGGAAAAAATATAATGAATGGAAAGGTGCTACAACTTGTAAAGGTATTCCATTTACAAAGCCATATAAATTAGTCCTTCTAAGTATATTTTTCCACCTTTGCCCTTCATATCCGTGGAGGACACAAAATTTTTTCGAAAAAACTCTGAATTTTTAAAAGGTTATTTAACTTCAAGAAAGGACCGTCCCGAAGAGGTCTCTAATGAGGAGGGGGGGAGGGATTGTATGTATTTTTTGCCAACTAGACACACACACACACACACAAAAAAAAAAGGTCCTTAATATTTGCAATTAGCCAACTATAGTTCAAAACTTGCTAAACGTGTCAACCTAAGTGGTTATATGACAGCTTTGGGGATGGTGGGACACCCCCTACACACTCCGTTCGGGACGGCCCTGCTAATGACTGCTAGATGACTATTATTAGTTTTTTCAAATTTTCGATTTAAATAAAACAACCTTTTTTTAAAATAAAAATAAAAATCAAAAAATTAAGTTTTTCTAACATTGAAAAGCAATTATCGGGGTGGCCATATAAAATTTTAATAAGAAAAATTGGATTTCAGAGGAGATTTTATATTTAGAGGATTTCTTTTATTTTAATTTAGGTTTAACGTCCATGTTTTTACACTTATGGGGCTTGGGCAGAGGTCAATAATGTCATTTTTCATGTTAAATAGCATGCCTTAGCAAAAGCAATTTTTATTAATCCCATGCACTTTCAGGGGTAAATATATATATATATATATATATATATATATATATATATATATATATATATATATATATATATATATATATATATATATATATATGTATATATATGTATATATATATATATATATATATATATATATATATATAAATATATATATATATATATATATATATATATATATATATATTTATGTATATATATACATTAGTAGAAAATCACTTAACAAAATTTTTTTTTCATTTTACAATGAGTTTCATCAATAAAGACTTATCAGAAATGATGAGTCTTTATTGATGAAACACAGTGTAAAATGAAAAAAAGTTTTGTTAAGTGATTTCCTACTAATACATAATTGCTCTGTTCTTTTAAGAACATTGAGCACTCTATTTTGTAGAATACATTAAAAAGTTTAATATATATATATATATATATATATATATATATATATATATATATATATATATATATGTATGTATATATATATATATATATATATAAATATATATATATATATATATATATATATATATATATATATATATATATATATATATATATATATATATATATATATATATATATATATATACAGTAGCGGACAAAACGAGTGCAACCAAATAATGCTGAATTAGTTTCTTTATATAAAAGTGCTGCATTTTTTCAATTTAAAGAAATAACTAAGTAACTGTTTAGAGACAAAGTTCTTCAAGTTTTATTCATCACAAAGATCATTATTTGTACACGAAAATTAATGAATTAATTAAAAGTATTAAAAAAAGTTGATTTTCCTCTGGACAAAACAAGTGCAACTCGACAAAATGTTGACCAGGCTGTATTTCGCTATCATTACTTCGTGGCAAATCCTTTTATTGTCAATCACAGACTTGCATCTTCGAGGCATAGATTCGATCAGGTGATCAAACGCCCAGGACTTCTGCATTTGTTCAAACAGTTGATCCTTATTACGAACACCTTCACGATTAATTCTGCGGTTGACGATCTCCCACAGGTTCTCGATAGGGTTGAGATCCGGAGATTGAGGCGGCCAATCCATCACCGATAGGTGATTGTCTTGAAACCACTGCTTGACTACTTTTGCAGTGTGTTTCAAATCGTTATCTTGCTAAAAAACCCATTTTATTGGCATGTTCCATTCAGCATGAGGTAACATAACATCTTTCATGATATTTTTATACATGAAACGGTCCATTATTCAATCCTTTCGATGTATTGGACCTAAACCGTTAGCAGAAAAATACCCCAGACCATTACATTGTGTCCACCATGCTTCACGGTCTTATGGCAGTAACCTAAATCGAGCCGTTTTCCGGCCGGTCGACGTACACGGCAAATGCCACCGCTACCGATGATGTTGAACTTCGATTCATCACTGAACTGGACAGTTCGCCATTTCTGCACATTCCAGTCAATATGAGATGTAGCAAACAGGAGTCTTTTCTTCTGGTTTTTTAGTGAAATCAGCGGTTTCTTTGCAGGGCGTCGAGAAAACAATCCGGCTTTAACAGCACGTCGTCTGATTGTTCGGTCCGATACAGGCATCTCTAATTGCTTTTGTATCTCGACTGATATTATCCAAGGATCCTTCTTGACGGATCTGACAATCATAGAATCCTCTCTAGAAGTGGTGGAACGCGGTCTTCCACCTTTGTTATCTGCTGACAACTTCCCCGTAGAACGATATTTGGAACATAGTCTTGAAACGGTCCATTTTTTCAGGCGATATTTATAACAAATACTTTTTTGTGAAATCCCACTTACGTAATCGCCAATAATTTTCTTTTTTAGTTCCAATCCAAGATTGTCGGGAACCATATTTGCACTTGAAGTCATAAAAATAATAAAAATAAACAATCATGCTTCTTAAGGCTTACCGTATTACATTTACCTTGTGATGATACAATAATGCTCTGTGGAACACAACGTCTTGGTTGGATGTGGACTGTATTAATGTAATGAAACACTTGTTATATTTCACTTCTTGTAATGATGTTCTTCGATAAAACACTTTGATAAAACTCACTTTGATAAACTGTCTTGATAATACTGACTGATTGACTTCCATATACTGACTGAATTACATGTCGATTTACATGTCTCTTATATAGTAAAACGAATTTGTGTGAACCTGTTCTGGAAGATTCTAGATTCTTCTTTTCGATGCTTCTGGAAGCTTCTGGATGCGTCTGGATACTTCTGAATGTTTCTGGATATTTTTGGATGCTACTGGATGCTTCCAGATGCTTCTTCTGAAAACTTCTGGAAGCTTCTGCATGCTTCTGGAAACTTCTGGATACTTCCTTTATTTATTAAAAAATTTCCGTGACGTTGACACGGACCAGACTCAAGAAAATGAAACAAACCAAAAAAGTTGCACTTGTTTTGTCCGCTGCAAAATGGCACTTGTCAACGAAATTCTGCCTGTGTGCTGTCACTTGTCAGCTGATTGCTCATGCCATGGCATGCTATGGCTCCAGACTCCTGAACAGTTTGCTGTGGTAGTATAGTTCGTTTTGTTTTTAAGACATGTAAAATTAGGAACACTTTTTAGCATTGTTCGATGTTGGTTGCAAATGTTTTGTCCAATACTGTATATATGTATATATATATATATATATATATTTATATATATATATATATATATATATATATATATATATATATATATATATATATATATATATATATATTTACCTATAGATTTGATCAATGAACAACTTGAGGTTAGGTGCATTGACACATCATCTAAATCTTTGATAACGGAACATGTAAAATATAATTACTAATTAATGGTTTAAGTTAAAAAAACATTTTAATATTTAGATATAAAAATTGAAATTTATAAAATCCAAGCACATAAAACTAATACCTACTTGGAAATTTCTTTTTGTTTATGTTTTCTTTTTTGTAAATAGACATTCTCATTATAACATTTTTTTTTGAAGATTTAAATTCAAAATTTTCACAATCCTGTTTGCTTTTTGTAGAATTGAAATAATTATATAAATAGTTATACTTTGTATCAACAAAATAACTCTTTTTACCACATTATTTAAAAAATAATAATTGCAATATATAGATGTAATACCTAAAGAAAACTTTATTTGTGTTTTTATTGTGGAAACTGAAGCCAACTCTTCTCGGTATTTTAGTGCAGTCAATGCTTTGATACCTTGAGGCCAATAAGCAGTTTTATTACAAATCCAATTAGATAGACTACACCTTCTTTTCCTTGTAAATCTTCATTCCAAACAGCTCCTTACCACAAAATTGATTTTGAAAATATTATATGAACAAGTAGAAAAATGAAGAAACCAAAATATAAGTGTTCTATCAGACCTAGTTAAACTAGCTAAATCTTGAAATTTTATAACCATGATACTTGCTAAACAATAATATTAGTAGACATTATTAGCAAAGATAAGAATTTCTTTGTTTTATAAATTTATTATGTTTTAAATTCATTTTTATGAACATATTTATTATTCTATTAATCTGCATAGTTCTGAATATACTATGTTTAATTAACTCAAGGCATCAAAGGAAATAATGAAAGAATCCCAGGTTGCTAAAATATAATTAACTATATAAGAGTAATACGAAATATTGAACAAAAATAGATAATATTTATTATTAATACGAAATATAATATAAAGTTTATTATATAATATTACACAACAATATTTAAGTTTGATTGATAATATAAAAGCAACAAAAATTAAAAAAGAAAACATCTCAATAAATAATAAATTATCATTCAAACAATTTAAAGATCTATTCCATGTTTATTACATAACAATTTAAAGATCTATTACATATCTATTACATAACAATTTAAAGATTTATCACATCTTCGTCTAATAAACAATAATATTATTACCAATTTTTAATACCACATCATTAGTGTTTTTTTTTTTTATTAAAAATAAAAATATTATATCAGTTAAGCTTTTCTTATCTTACTTAAAACATTAACTCAATCCTACAATTTTTCATAACTGAAATTTTTTTTGGTAATGTTGAATTAAGACTGAAATCAAAATATCAGTAGACAACAAGAAAATAATTCTTTATTGAAATGTATGTAAATATTTATAACAATCAATCTAGTTTCCTTTCTTTATTACCACCTTTTCGAAATGGAGCGTATTTTAAGAAGTCAGACAAAATGCCATCAATTAAAGTTTCAGTCACTTCATCGTATTCAATAGAAGAAGTTTTAAATAAAAATAAAAAAGTTTTATATATCTTATAAAGGTATACCTTTCATCGCACCATATAGTCTGGTAAACTTCTGTTAGTATAATAAGATAAAAATAATCAGTCCTAATCCGAAAAACAAGTTAACACCAGGAATGGCATCTGCTTGTAAAAATTGCCTAACCTCGCTCATAATGTATTATAATCATATTAATGAAAATGAAACTGTAGAAATTTAACATTGTTTTTAAACCATTGAAATTATACTATCACTTTTAATAAAATACTTATTAAAACACACTCCTGATGATTGTGTTTTTTTCGTTATCTAATATCTTGTCCACTTCAACAAATTAAGCTACCGACAAAATAAAACTTATTTGGCTTATAAATTCACTATTATAATCAGGCTTTGTCACTGCGTTTTGTTATTTCTTATATCAGTAAGAAAATATAACACTCTCTTTTGAAACTCTATAATTTAAAATAGTTTCACAAAAAAACTTTTGTTGAACATTTTTACAAACCTAAAAAGATTAAACAAAAATTCACTAAAAACTAAATAACAACATACAAAAAATAATTAAAAACAATGGCCTTCAGCCATCAAGAACTTATCAACGTTATCTAATTTTGGTACTTTGTTTCCTTTTTTCTTATCCTCACTGAAAGATAAAAGAACTTTGCTTCAGGCTCCATAATCAGTTACTGTCAAAAGCAAGTGTGGTGGTTAATACTGTTATTTTGGTAATGTTGGTGGTTTGGTAATGTTGTTATTTTGGTAATGTTGGTGGTTAATACTGTTATTTTTGTGAAAGCATGGATGAAAGCATCACGTAAAGTCAAACTGACGTCATTACATAGTTTTGATATTTTAAAACAATCGCATTATGCTGTTGAAAAACTTTTTGATAATTTAGAATTTTGTTCCCAACCTTCTAAAAAAGTAAAAATTTCTCTAACTTTGTTTGCAGAAGTCAATGATAAAACTAAAATATATGACATTTAAGTTGTAGATCAGGAATATAATTGGGATGAAATAGATTATAACTTTGATAACTCTTATGATTCATCAGGTGAAGAAGTATTTAATGAACCATTTTTTAATGATGATTTTAAAAATTGGGCAAGTTCATTTCAAATTAATCAAAATGCCACTGATGCTTTGCTAAAAATACTAATAAAAAATGGCCAGGATGAACTTCCAAAATGTGCAAGAACTCTGTTAAAAAGTTTAACTACTGTTAAAACTGAAGTCAATGATGATGCTCCAGCGAAGGCTCTTGTGAATGGAGTTAAACTTTACAGCGGCTATTATGGTTGGGATAAATGTGAGCAAAAAGGTTTTTGGACATATCCAGATGTAAAACCACTTCTTTAGAGGACAGATACATAACTTAGGCTGGTGTATCACCATTTTGTGAGTTGCCAATAGACATTATTAGACAGTTTCCAATATGTTACATGCACCAGCAATGTCTTGGTGTTAAAAAAAAGATTACTTTTAATTTGGATTAGAGATGAGAAAAAAACTAAATTAGCTGCAATTCAAGTTGCCCAAGATAGCGAAAACTTACAGGTATTGAGGCCGTTTACCCCAAATAATTTTGCCAGGAAACCTAGGGACTTAGAAGAAGTAGATAGGTGGAAAGCAACAGAATTTAGGTTGTTCCTTGTATATTATGGAGATATTGTTCTTGACGGTGTCTTGAATAAAAAACTTTGCAAACATTTTATGTGTTTAGTTGTTGCAATAAGAATATTGCTATCTCGTTCATTTCTATTAAAATATCTAAAAGATGTTCGAGAGTTGTTGACTTGCTTTGTGTCTAAAGAAAAAACTTTGTATAGTGAACAGTTTATGTTCTACAATGTACACACATTATTCCATTTGGCTGATGAAGCTGATAATTTTGGTTGTCTTGATGACTGCAGTGCATTTTGTTTTGAGAATTACATGCAACAATTAAAAAAATGTCAGAACAAGTAATCGGCCATTGATATAAGTTGTGAAGCGCTTGGATGAAAGTTCAAAAGGAAGTTGTATTCGGACACAGAAAGTCAAGTCTTGTTATGGATTGGATGACAATTATCCAAATAGTGTATTTATCTTGGAGGATAACACCTGCTGTGAATAAGGTTATCTTAATTATTGTCATAGTTCAAATGAACAAGGAATTCTTTAGCTCGAACTTAGACTCAAACTAAACCAATTTTTGATTACTCTTGCGATTCTCGAATAGTTAATTGCTTAAGGTTTACGATCGATGTGTTAGTCTGAAGGTTTTCGACATAAAGACTATTTTTACCAAAGCAATTTGTGTTCAACTTAATGATTCATATTCAATGTTCATAAGTATATTGCATCAATTCTGACTCTGCAACAGTTGTGTATGTAAACAATTTATATTAGAGTTGTGTAAATGTAAATAAAGAAAGTTTGTTTGTATAAAATACTTTATTTAAATTTATTAAGTTTTGTGCTTTATTGTTTATTATATTGCCATATGTTTATATATTTATTATATTGCAGTTGAAATAGCTATGGCTGATTACAAATTTGCTGTTGTAAACGTTATAAAAGAAAATTTCATTTGTGTTGTTTGTTTAAAATGGCTGGAGCAGAGAGGAAATGCATTTTTTAAACTAATATTTCTGTTTTTTAAATAGACAGCTTTAAGTGATTATACTATGGTATAATTACCTATTTTGTATATTTACCTGTTGCTTTTTTAGCAACTTAAGTGTTATTGTCCACGAAACAATGAGACAAAGCGTGCTTTGGAGGGGGAGCATCCTGACAAAGATAAATGGTATCGACACGAGGTACAGCTATTTCGGTATGAAATTATGCCAAACTTCTAACATTTTTTTATTATCTTAAAGTTTCATTCATCATGTTCATAATAACTTTTTTTTTATGTTCTTTTCTTAGATGATTTTAAAAAGGCAAAGTTATATGCTGAAAAATATCTTCTAACATCGAATGCATCTGATGTTGGTAATTAATAATTAACAGCAACTGAATGACAATAGTGTGATACTTGGTTTGATTTTGTGTTTTTCATATTGTTTGTGTTGAGTTTCAGTATATCCCAATATATGATAAAAATAATTTGCGGCATTATTCAATATAACTTGGTTTTCTTAACAAAAACTGAGACGTATGGAAAATATATATTTCATCTTTGTATAGGCAACGATGTTGCAAAAAATAACAATTGCTATGAATATGATCAGCAAACTATTGGAGTTCAGGAACATAGTATTTCTCAACAGGTTTTTTTTAAATACAATATATGATTATTTATTATAGTTTCAAATAACAACTATATATTTGTTTTTGTGGTTTGATTTTAGTCAAATGATAAAAAACGCAAACTACTAAAGCCTAATAAACTTAAGGTATTTTAAACCCTTTAAATTAAAATATCATCATAAATTTTTTTTTTAATGTTATGTTTAACATAATTTGTTTGACATTGATTGTTTAAAGCACATGATTAAATATATTTTTAGGCAGCTGATAACGAGTATGTTGATGAAATAAGGTTGCTGGTACCACCACATTATAGGGTAAAGTGTTTAAACCAATACATTTTTAACATCTTTCGTAAAAAAGAGTTAATCTTTTTTGTTTTGTTTTGTTATTTTATATCATTTTGGAGTTAAGTTGTAGTGATCGATAATAGTTTTTCTTTACTTACAAGGTTGGGAAATCATTATCATATAAAAAGATTAGAATTAAAAGTTAATTTAATTGTATTATTGCGTAATAAAAAAAAAACTAAATTGCGTAAAATCAATTTAGTTTTTATTCAATTGAATGTCATTGTGTGTATTTTTTAATTAATGATAGCAAAAATCACGTTCAAAGAAAAAAACTGTTGATGATGAATGTCTTGTCACACAGGTGGCTGAGATAAGTTATGTTATAAATGCCCAAAAATGTTTTGAGTGTTTGCATGTTTTTTTTTGTTTGATCTGATCTCACAAATTAAAAAAAGTCTACACGACTGTTTGATTTTAGAATATGAGTCAGAGTCAAGAGCCCATATCACTTTGTAATGACACCATTGGCCCAAGTTAAATCATTAATAAGCATTCTGATACAAACAGCAAGTTGTTTATATAGTTTTGTAAATCATAAATTCTTTTCACCATTATTTCCAATTAAAATTTTATATCCAGTATTATCCAGACTTCACTGTATTGCCTCAAATCAATATATTAGTGGATTGTGGTCTACAGGGTGTAATCAAAAATTGTTGATGAAAATAGAAGTCATTATTGACAACCAAGAAGAAATGATGCGTATGGTGAGGGAAATAATTTCAACATCATCTGCAGACAAAAATGTAGAAAAGGATTTTGAAGATGTGTTGCAAAAACAAATGGTTTATCTAGACGAGTTTAACAATTTTTGTGACCGCCTTCAAGAAATTAAATTTGCCCAAAAAGTGGTGAGTTAAAAGTATTATATTTGTTACCATATATTATTTTGGTGAAAGTTTAAAGGATTAATTGATTTGATTTTGTGTTTATTTTGCGGAGTTTACAGTGTATACATGTATATACTTTTATTTATTATTCATTTATTTTACAGAGTTTACGGTGTGTGTATTCGAAATGTGGAACTGGTTGTTTTAATAAACTTTTAAATTTTGCTGTACGCAATAGAAATGATGTTTTAGGCTCTCATCTTAATAACTGTTCAAAGAATGCCTCCTACAATTCGAAGACTTCACAAAATGAAATTATTAAATGCTATGGTGAAGAAATTAGTGAATCTATACTATCTGAAGTTCGCAAAAATATTTTTTTTTCAATAATTGCAGATGAAGCCTGTGACTCATCTACTAAAGAGCAAATGTTATTAGTTTTACGATTTGTTGATAGTGATTTCAATATCAGAGAAGACTATATTCAATTTATTCATTGTAGTGAAGGAGTTAAAGGAAAAGATTTGTTTAATGTTCTTTTAAATTGTGTAAGCAACTTAAATCTAGATATAAAAAAATGTAGGGGTCAAGGATATGATGGAGCCAGTTCTGTCTCTGGGTGTATAAATGGTCTTTCTGTTCAGGTTCTCAATATAAATTCAAAGGCTTTGTATATACATTGTCATAGCCATCGACTGAACTTATCAGTTTGTGAATCGTGTAATGTCCGATTAGTTTCAGAGGTTTTTAATAAAGTTCGCGAACTTTCTTATTTTTTTAATTATTCAGAAAATAGACAAAAGTTTTTAGAAGCTAGCATTTTAGAGCGTGAACCTCAAACGCATAAAAAAAAATTAAAAGATATCTGAAGAACTAGATGATTTGAGCGTATAGATGGTTTAAACACTTTTCTTGAGCATTATTTACCTATTTTCCATGCTTTATGTATCATAGCTTCCCCTGAAAGTTCTGTTAACAAAGACACACAAAACAAATCTTCTACTTTTTTAAATTCCATTGGCACTTTTCAATTCGTCTTTACTTTAGTTGTGACAACACGTGTCTTTGATTTTACTTTACCTGTTACTCGGTTGCTGCAATCAAAAACTATTGATGTCTTAGACGGTTTGCACCTTATTAC
Source organism: Hydra vulgaris (assembly GCF_038396675.1). Lineage (NCBI taxonomy): Eukaryota > Metazoa > Cnidaria > Hydrozoa > Anthoathecata > Hydridae > Hydra > Hydra vulgaris. Next base: position 8,131,101 of record NC_088922.1, read on the forward strand.
AGCTGTTAAAGATACATTTATTTCCATCAGAAATGATATAGATAGTTTTCATAATAACTGCTATGAAGCAGCATGTTTGATTTCAAGTAAAGCTGAAATTTTTGTTTTGAAACCAAGAACTAGTTCTATTCAAAAAAATCGTTCTAATGTTCCATCAGAGTCTGTTTCAAAATACTTTAAAAGAGCTGTAACTATCCCTCTTATAGATCATGTATCTACAACTATATCTACAAGATTTAAATCAGAAACTGTAGCTGCATATAAAGGGTTATCAATTATTCCATTAAATATTATTTCTTTTCTTAAAAGACCCAAAACCCAATTGTGTTGGAGGAAGCAGTTTGAAACATTCTGTGATTTTTATATAGATTAAGACAAACATTTCCCATCTCTTTTTGACAATCTCTTTATATCAATTTCTAATTTAGCGACAAAATAAGAAATTAAAAAAATTATTTTCAATAAATTTGTTCTCAATCAACCTAATAATATTCATAAGTTTTTGTGCCATTCAAATCAGTTTTTTACTGTAGTTGTCAAAACCGTTAGCTTTATTTTTATTTGATCAAAAATGATCTTCTTTCTTGTTGTTAAGGCTTAACTTGGTATGTCTTTTTTTTTTTAATCTTGTTATATAAGAATATATATAACTTTTAATTTCACGATATATATAAATCCATTTGTATTTTTGTCTTTCTCTTTTCAGTGCTAAATATTTCTTTCTCCAATTGTTCATGTCCGGAATAAATATATTCCTAGACATGCTGATGAGCCCTGATATTGGGCGAAACAATCATTTGTTGGTTTATATATTTATTACATATTTATATATAAAAAAAGTTTCAAAGTAAAACTATGATATGGGCTTCTCAATGAAATAGCAAAAAGAAAATCCCTTTAAATCCTTTAGCCCAAAGGCAGGAGGATTTAGGGGATACATAGGGGGCAGGCTATGGGAGCGAGGGCCCCCCTTAAATGTTTTTTTTTATAATAACATTTTGTAAAAACGTAGGTAAATTTGGTATGCTGTTTAAAAGTGGCATAAAATTGTGTAGTCTAAATTCTTTTTTTTGGGCTTGCCTGCTTAAAAACTGTTAAACCTGTAAATCTGTAAACCTGTTAAACCTGTATATCGCCCCCTTTAATCGTTTGGATCGAACGAAAAGAAAAAAATTGCCCATCCCCCTTTACTACATAGTCGGGATCCACCCTTACTCATTTTCCCCCCCATTTTTTCTATTTGCTTTGTGGGCGTAGTTGCATCACTTACAACATGGCGTAAGGCGCATTTTTTTGACGGGGGAAATTAAAAACCTGGGTCCGCCCCTGATATAAATATACATAGCGTCTAATTCAACTCTAGTATGTATATATATATACATATATATATATATATATATATATATATAATATATATATATATATATATATATATATATATATATAAATATATACATATATATATATATATATATGTATATATGTATATATATATATATATATAAATATATACATATATATATATATATATATATATGTATATATATATATATATATATATATATATATATATATATATATATATATATATAAACTTTGTTGGTTGTACTTGTTGTAAATTAATTTTTTTCTTAGTTTTCTGACTCTGTCAGTCTTGGTGGTAAGGATTTGAAGGATTGTGTTAGATCGAATATGAAAAAAGTTGGGGACAACTGTTTATGGTCCAAATTTAGTTTGGTTGGAGCTATAAAAAAGTGCTCTTTTATCAACCAATCAGTTTACAGGGTTATTGTCAGTAATACTTAAATTTCTTGACATTAGAGAAAGTAAACAAAATAAAGGCATTAGAGAAAGAACTGAAAAAAATTTTCTTATAAAGAAAGAACACAAATTGAAGGTTCCATGCTATTCAAAAGTGGATTGTAGTATTTTTTGTCTTAATTTACGTATATTCGTTGGATAAAAATATATGACCCTCTTTTTTTTGTATTTAAAAAAAAATATTTTAGTTTAAATCACAGTAAATTAAATAAGACTATTTACTTATTTAATTTATATTGTGGAAACAATTGCCTTCTTTAATAGTACTGTGGAAACTTAAGTTTTGACTCGATTGTTTTATACAACAATAGTGTGAAATAAAAACTTGTCTTATTTAATAACTTGGAGTCAATAAATATTAATTTTTAAAACATAATTTTTATTGATTATTAACGTTGTAACAACGTTATAACGACGTTTAGTTATAACGTTATTACAACGTAATTGGTTGCTCACGGAAATACGTCTTAGTAACGTTGAAAAATTACGTAACTACAACGAAAACACAACGTTGTGACAACGTTTTAAAAACGTAATTTTGTTTCGTGGGTAATTAACGTATATAAAGTGTTTTAAGGGTCTGCGTCTCGGAATCGTTTTCTCGAAATGAACCGGGAAAAGCGTAATGAGAGGAGAAATTTCCCGAAAAAAAATAACGAGACAAAGGAAACGATTATCCCGGAATAAAGTTATAAATCGGGACATAAATTTTTTCTCGGAATTTAAAAACTGTGTCCTGGATAATTACGAAACGTTACGAGACAGAACAATTATATTAACTAGATATCTAACTCGCGCTTTTGCAGTGAAGAAATTTTTTTGCTAACCAAGTTTCTTTTGCCAGCCAGAAATGACGCAATCATAAAAACAAAGCTAAACAAAGACTTATTAATTGTCCAGTTTAAATAAAGCTTTAAAAACTTTAAAAACTTGCTTCACTTATTCTTACAATTTTTTTAAAGGTAGACATCTAGTTAATATATATCATTGAGGCATAGATATTTTTATCTATCTGTCTCAATGATATATATTAATGCCATAGCTATGCCATAACGATTCGAGACGTGGCATAACGATACGAGACATTCTATTGAGATACGTGACAAAAAAAAACAAGACATGCCACAACGATTCGAGACAAACGAGATACTCCGAACGCGTGGATTAAGGAATAACAAGTTAAATTCTTGATAATTAATGGGCAGTTGGGCAGATTTGGTTACATTTGGCTGCCAAAAAAACTTGGCAATTAGAGCCAGACTTGGCGATGTATGGCTCGCAGAATAAATTTGCTGTTAAAAAAACGCTAATCATTAACAACAAAAACAATAGCAATTACGAAAGTTTTTCAAAAACTAAAAAGTTTAAACTTATATATTATAACTCTTTTTATATATTAGTGAAGTTTAGTGCTAAAAGCATTAAAGTGTTTTTCTTGGACCATCTGTGCACTAAAGCAGGTAAAATTTTTGATATTTTTTGATAGTACAAGAAAAACAGAGACAACAAATAATATAAGACATACCAATTTTGAATGTTATGCATAATTTAATAAAAAAATAATAATTTTGTTAAATTAGTGAATTACTAAATTAGTATAGTAAAGTTGAACTGTCGTTAGTTGAACTGTCCTAACTTTTTTAGACCCGCGTAACATTTTTGGGGAAATGGCAAGATTATACCAGTACTCTCTGGAGAGTGGGCACGTCAATATATAGTTACTGGATTTTAATTTATTCTTTAAATTTTTGGTGAGACTTTTACATCCGGCGCTGTCTGAGTATAGTCAAAGTCAAATTGTCAATCAGTCTGCAAGATGCCACGAAGCAAAGGTCATATCTGGAAGTTTTATGAGGAGCAAAAAACGGAAGAAACCCATGATGACCGTGGTTTAAGCCAGGCCAATGGTCGGTGCAAACTTTGTAGCAATATTTACAAGGTCGATGATGGTAACACATCTGGCATGCGTTAGCACCTACTTCGTGCCCATTCTCGCGAGTTCAAAGACCTGGAGAAACATAAAGCCGTCCACAAGAGAGATTCTAATTTGGCCTTCGACGAACTTGAAAATATTAATAATGAAGATGACACTAATGAGCCACAAAGAGGTGAGTTAAAAAATCATTACAATATATTTTTAAACTTAAGTTGCTTGTAGCAACTTAAGTTTAAAAATATATTGTAATGATTTTTTTAAACTCTTTATAGAAATAAACATTTTTGTGTATTATCTTTTTAATTTCAAAAAAACCCCCCTCTTTTAATGACTTATTTTAATAAGTTAATACTCAATTTATACCCCAAATTAATAAATTAGCAATCAGTCCGGCACAAATTTTTTTTACCTCAGCATAACGAGACTTAGCAATACTAAACTATTTTAGGATTTTTTCTAGGCAAAAAATCTCCTTAAGTTCTCCATCGCTCCATTAAAAAAAGACGACTTTCCATGCCAGATTGCCTTATTGAGCGCAAGTCAAGCCAGGCAAAACTGAGTGTCTCAAGTATAAATCCAGAGATCCAAAGCAACTTCGAGGTGACTTGGAAGTTATGAAACTTCTGGCAAGGATGAATCTTCTATTCAGCTTTGTTGAGGCAAGACCTTTCAAGGAGTTTATGCACTTAGATCCAAAGCTGAAAATCAAGGCTGCCACAACTTATTCTAGGTACAAGCTGCCTTTGTTGTATGACAATGTTAAAACGGCTGTGGATAAAGTTTTGGAAACTGATTTACTGGAAATTCCGGGAATGGCTCTGAGCACGGACATTGGGACTTCAAAGGAACTTTGATCCATACCAATAATTGTCTCTTCATTACATTGACAAGGAGCGGACTCTGAACAAACTTGTCGTTTCTGTCAGCCAATTCAGTTAGAGGCACACATCAGACAACATTGCCAAAAGGATCGACAAGTAAGTTAAATTACAAAATGTACTTTTTTACATGAGTTAAGTTAATTGTGTTCAACAGTTAAAATGATATGCCTGATCTCGCCATTATGCACGTTTATAATCAGTGCAAAGGAAAGTTAGTTATTTTAGTGTTTGTATTAGACATAAATTACCATACTGTGACAATACAAGACATATCAGTTTGCTGTAATTTTTTGTTACTTTTTTAGGGTTGTTGCCAATCTACCTGCATCAGGAACTGTTTTAGTTGTCATAACTCATGACAATGCTGCCAATGTCAAAGCAGCATTTCCAAAGTGCACCTTTATTGACGAGTCTTTGCTTTGTGTGTAACATACCTTAAATTTGGCCATCAAGGACACTGTTGATGCCACCACAACAGTAAACCATGCAATGGTCTACTGTTGTGTAGTCACTCGTGCTCAAAGGCTAGGAGAAAAGATGCACAAGAGTCATTTGGCGAATGGAAGAATCAAGGCCAAAATTGCAGCTTTAAACACGGAAATTCGTCTTTGAACAGGGAAAATCGATTCAAAGGAAAATGTTACAGAGTTGGTCTACAAAAGTTCATCACTGCTAATTCAAAAAGTTCATCACTGCCAACGCTGGATTTCTACATAGATGTGTGTGCATAGTGTCTTTGACATGAGAGAACTTTTTTTGGCAATTGAAGCAAGGCCAGGCATTGACCAAGCAGATGTATCATCTTTTGTGTCCTCTGAATTGGAGTTTAAAATCTTTGAGGAATTGTTGCCTACTCTCAAACTGTTGGCAAAGACATCCGAGAGACTTAGTGCAGATAAAAAGCCGACTCAACACATCGCTGTTGGTGGTCTCCACAATTCGCAGCACCACATCAACAGGGTTAAATTGGTCAAGGATGATTTGTCCGACACAAGCAAATCTTTTTTAAGAACTTTTTCAGCCAAGCTTAATAAAAGGTTTTCCAATGCTGGCGCTCATACCATGTTTCTTGGTGTTGCTCATCTCCTTAATCTTTACTACAAAGGTGTGGCATTCAAAAAATTTGGAACCTATGATAAAACCTACAAGTACTTGGTTGAAAGCCACACCAATCATTATGAATGGCTCAACAAAATCAGGGATCAACCAACGGCCACTGCAAACTTGGAGGAGGAAACAGATTCGTTGGCTCACGACGTGATTGAATTTCATTCTCAACACACAGCAATTTCAGACAAGTCCGACATTGCCAAGGAGTGGGATGTCTATAAGAATATGCATCCCTGGCAAAGGAAAGAGGCCCAGGAAAATGTTCTCGGGTTTTGGAAAAAACATGAAATGACTTTACCTCGTTTGGCTGAAGCAGCACGGCGTAACCTGGCATTTCCAGCATCTTCTGCCATTTCCAAGAGGACCTTCTTTGCAGGAGGAAACATAGTCACACACAAAAGGACCAAGCTTCAGCCGGAAAATGTGGAAAAGTTGCTCTATATCCAACAGAACTATGAATTTGGTCATATCAAGTCCTGGAAACTGATCTCAGAAGATGACAAAAATCCTTGTAGGGCATTCACAAAAATTCTAAAAAGAGATCTTAACTTTATCTTTGCCTGTAGTAAAATCTTTAATTTTGCCACTTCCATTTATTGTTTATATGTTTGTTTTAACTTTAAACTTTTACATTTTTTTCAAACTGAAATTATGCTAAGTTTAAAAATTTTTTGTAAATTTCTTTCCAGATTTGTTGTCTCAAGAGAGTGATCAAGCCAATGTTGTTGAATCTAATGATGTGGTTGAGATTCAGCTTAATCCAAGACTGCCAAGTCAGCCGATGTCACGAGCAAGTACGGCCTCCTCGAGAATCTCTACTGCTACAACATCTCAAGTACCAGGTGTTACACCACTGATCACCAGTTCAAGGGATTCTGCTCCAGCTCCTTTTGCTGAACCATCCAAAGCTTCAGTTGATGCACCTTCAATTAGCGACACAAGTAAATGAACTGTTCGACAAAGTTTGTGATTAAAAACTTTTATTTGTTGCCAATAAAATTTAATTAATGTGCATCACAGTACAACATTACAAAAAAAATAAATGAAACACATGCAAATTTTCATTTCAATTTTTATTTGTCTTGATAAGTCTCAGTAAATAGTTTAATTACGACAAAGTAGCCAAAACAATTGTAATGGCCGAGTCCCCCAGCAGAACACTAAATTTCACATTAAGGGTTAACTAGTATGTGTCGTTATGTCTCGTTATGTCCAGTTAAAAAGATGTAAGTTCCAGGAAATTGTGAAGCTCCTATTTGTCCGGGACATCTTGTCTCGTCTCGGTATTGTCCCGGATTCCAACTGAAAATTGAAAATTTTCTCGATTTCTATCGCTAATCGAGACAAAACTATTAGGATCGTCTCGTCTCGTTTCGATTTAAAAAAATAACGAAACGCAGACCCTTAAAGCGTTTAGACTTAGACTAAATAAACGCATATTAAACTTTTAGATCTTGCCTTAAAGTTTTGTTAATTTAGTAGACATAACTTCAATTTATATAAGCTTAATAACTTATCAAAATCAAAACTACGTTAAAAATTTTTAACATTATATAAGTAATAGGAGTTACATAGGTCTTAAAACTTATAAATAAGATATAGTTGTAAAAGTAATGAAATTTGTAAATAAGATATAATTAGAAAAGACCTGGTCTTACTTTTTATATTTTTTATAACTATTATAATGTTTATAAACTTTTATTACATTAAGATTAAGTTAAAGATTACTTATAAAATTAATAAACTCATAAACATATATTTGAATAATTGTTTTTCTCTGGTTTATGCATTATTGAAAATCTTCCTAGTATATCGTCTACTGCTTTTTTTTCATGTACCTATTCTCGTGCAACATCATCTTCTATATTCGTATCCTGATCGTCTGATTTCGTAACCTGATTTTTGACCACAAAAAAATAGGTTAAAATAATTAGCATTTAAAATGTACATTCATAAATCAAAATTGGATTTACACAGAGCAACTTTATACAGAAATTTCTGACTGGAAGTTTTCCAAAATTTCTTGTACCATCCATGTTTATTTTTGAGACAAACATGTTTAACGTCGCGACATAGCACATGCAGTGGTTTTTACCAGCTCTGTTCCACCAATTTTCTTTAGCAAATGTAACTAAATTAAGTTAAAATGAATTTAAAATAAAAAAAATAAATATTTAGTTATTGAACCTCTTGATTATAGCATAGTTGAATACCTACTGTTAGACAATCAAACTAGCAATTTCAAAATGAATTTTAACTGTTTATAAAACTTACAAAAAAAGTTCTTGGAGCAGGACTTTTATAACGAGAGATCAGCAACTCATATTTTTTAACTGTGTTAATGCATGCTTGCAGTTGTTGCAAGAAAGTGAATCTTGAAAACGCATTTAAGTCTAATTTAATTATTTAGCGAATGAAAAATAAGCAATTTTCAGCAGTAAATTTTTTAATTGGGTTGAATTTCGTTTTAATTATGCCTATTTAAACCGCGTGAAGCAAGCTGTTATGTGAGTCTTCTGACCTCACATAAATGTTTAATCTATAAATCCTTACGTTTAGTTAAGGTCGATTAAATGTTTACAATATTGACTAATGTAAGTCGATATTCTAAACGTTAGATCGACGTTTTGTAAACGTATATATAAAAAAGTTTGAAATATGCAATTCAAATCAACCCTTGTCAAAATAGGTTGCTTAACGTTTTATTCATTTTTCGACCGATTTCGACTAAGTATTGACCAACTCTGAACCAATCTGTGTTTACTGGGTCATGTCTAAATACAAGCTAGATCTGGTACCAAAACATTTTAGGAGAAACTTTTTTGAAAAAAAAAACCTAAACAAATATAATACAAGAGCGACAGAAAAGTTTCAATTACCAGTTAAAACAAAAAAACTCCAATAAACTTCGATTTCATATCGAAGATCTTTAGAGTTTTTTTGTTCTATATATGTAATAAAATAATGTCTAAAAATGAATCACTAACAAATTTAAATGATGAAAACTCTCTGAATATAAAAGAAAAAAATCTAACTATTAATCTAATTAAACTAAACAATCTACAGGCGTTTTTTTAAACTACTTTCAATCAAAACAAAAATCTTAACCAAAACCAAAATGCGATCTAAAACTTAAAAACAAAAAAGAAAAAAGATTTACAATAGTTTTGATAAAAATTTTTATTAAATGATGTAAACAAAATGGATTGACTTGTTTATGTGTATTACACGTTTCGTGTAAAGGTACGTTTATTAGATTAGGTGTTTTTTATGGCGTAGAATTTGCTTTTAATCTAAAAAGTTATTATTAAAAATAAATTTTGTAATAATAATTGAATAATTGAACTATTAAAAAAATAAATACTGGTTTAAGTAACTGTATAATAAGATACTCGTAATAAATGAATCAATCATTTTTTTCTATTTGTTTTAATAAAGTCATCCTTAAAACCCAACACTCATCTTTATTTATAGTAACTTCTAGGGTACCTCAAATTTTTTGGTCCCGTTTTTTTCTTATCAATATTAATGATCTTCCTGAAAACATTAGATCAACAGTGGCTCTATTTGCTGACGACTCAACTTATCTCCCTTCTGTTACAGATTGGTGCTTGCAGTAGCTTGTGAATTTTAACTCCAACAAAACTCAGTTATTTACTGCACACAACTATCGCAGCATTGTCGACATTCTATTTTAATGAATGGAAACTCACTGATTTCTTTCTTTATTGTTTTTTTGGATTATCATTTACTACTGACCGCTCAAATTAACTATATATAAAATCAATTGCAAAGTTAGCAACTGCTGAAGTTGCTTCTCTTTATTGTGCTTGCCCTTTTCTTACTACTAATTGTATTCTCTATGGAATACTGTTGTCATATTTGAGCTGGTGCTTTTAATGATGTACTTATTCTTCTAGACAATGTCCAAAACCTTTTTTATCTGCTAAACTTGACCTTCCTTCTCATCCTCGTAAAGTTGCATCTCTTTTTTCAACAAATACTATAACGGTTGCAGCTCAAAGGAGCTATCATCTCCAAAATAAAAAGTTTTATTCGTCTGGTTTTATATGTTCGAGAAAGAAAATTTATCTGTTGCATTGTTTACACCAGGGATAGCAAAACTTTTGTAATAAGCGTGTAAATTTACTTGAAGAGTTTGCGTAAAAAGTATCTATCGGCATTAAAATAAATTATAGGACAAAAATTATTTATCGTAACGTTTAAAAACCAGGCTGCGTAATACGAAAAATAGTTAAACAAAAAGTTGTTTTAAAATTTGTTATTTGTAAAGAAAAGTGATTCAAATAAGTGAAAATATTTGTGAAAAATTATCCGAACTATCAGATTAAAAAAACTAGTCCGAAGTGATCAAGTGAACGTCTGAAATGAATAAATTATAACATGAATGAGTCTGGCAAGAGGAATTCCAGTTGTAGAAAAAAGTAAGAAACAAATTTAAAACGAATGCAAACCTAAATGTTGTTGCATCCTTATCAAAATCTGATGCATTGTCATAAGCAACCTTGAACTCTATTAGTGGTGCAGTGAAAAATAAGCTCAGAATGTTGAAGTATTTTCTACTGATCCTGCCAACTTGATATTCAAAGTGATGACCTGATTGAGTTTCTCACAACAAATTAGCAAAATAGAGACGTCAATGTCACTGATTTTAAAAGGTCTGAAACCAGTGACAGTACTGGAGCTTTGCGACGTAACTGAAAAGAGTTTTTTTTTGAAAACTAATAAGTGGAGAAAGAAATAATTGGCCGAAATATTCTGCTAAGAATGATTGTGTAATGTAAGCTTTGTCTTTTTTTTCTAGAAAACTAAGTTCTTTAGCAATCAAAGATAGATTTTGCAACTCGAAAGTTACTTATTAGGAAATCAGTAAGTATGGGTAATCTGCTGAACATAATAGTTCAATCTCTATTTATGATAAACGAAGTGAATACAGTTTAGGATTGATTACGATTTCGTTAAACAGTTTTAGAATAAAAGAGTACAATGGCTTCTTTCTTCCAGGTTATGTTTAATTATGTATATATTTGAAAGTTATTTATTTTTTTAACCTATTGATCTTTTATTATATGTATATTTATGAAGACCTATCACGGGTCTACATAAACTTTTTAATAGGTCGAAAACAAAAAGAAACTTGGTTTGGTTTTAGACCTATCTAAAACCAAAGAAATACCAAAGAAAGTTTTCTGAACTCATCGGCCTTCAAAAAAACTGGAGGCCGATGAGTTCAGAAGATTTTGGAAAAGTTTGATTGTACAGACTTTTTTAATATTGAAAAAAATAAATTGTTTTCTAAGACAAACCTTATTATGCTTTCAAAGTATTGTTTTACTAATTTTTCTATTAATTATTTTACCGACACAAAAAAATGTTTACAGATTACCAAAATATCCAGAAGAACGCAAAAAGTGGCTACATGCTATTCCAAAAAGTAACATTCCTAATAGCAAATACACTGTTGCTTGTTTTAAACATTGGCCTTTATATTTTAAAATAACAAACATTTATGATAAGAAACGATCTTCTCCTCCTTCACCTATATTTCATTGTGTCAAGTCCAGGCTGGTGACAACTGCACCACCAAAGTCAAGGACTACAGCTTCAGCTACTTCCAGTGCAAGAAATGTGCAAACTGAACCACTTGTAATGCTTACAGCCATGGGCAATTTCCACTATAACGATGTGGTTACTATTTACCAAAAATAAATACCAAAAGATTTACTAAAATTAATAGTTACTTGTAAATGCGATGAAAAAACTAGTTTTTAATTAACTTCATTTTTTGTGGTCTACCTAGGTAATGTAAATTTTGTTACAGTTATTATCTTATAAATTGCTTAAAAAATAATTTTTATTTAAAAAATGATTTTTTTGACTACATTTTTTATTAGGATTATACTCAATCTTTCTTCTATTAGGTTGGCAACTAAGTAATTGCGGATTTCACTCATAAATTACTTTAGTTGATTTTTTAGGTTTGCTGACGTAAACGAAATATCAAACACATTTTTGTTATTTGATAGTTGGTACTTCAACAGTAAATCAGTAAAAGTTTTTTTTGATCGGTTGTGTAGCAACCTGTGTGAACGTGTTTCGAAATCGTTAAAAGTTGTATAGAATTTAATTAAACGGTTTTCAAAATCGATTACTTCGAATAAAATATATTTTCGTGGTTTTCAAAATCGTAAAAAGTTGTATGAAATTTAATTTGACGGTTTTCAAAATCGTATTAGTTCAAATAAAGTAAACTTTTGCGGTTTTCAAAATCGTAAAAAGTTTTGTAAATTCGAAAATAGCGTGTTTTAGAATTGTTTAAAATTTCTAAAGGCTTTCAAACTTGTATGCTCTTCCCTTCTATTCTCCTAGACTCCTACTCTATACCTTAGAATTTATCATAAATCTAAGGTATAGAGAGGAAAAAATCATAACCGATGAGAAGCTACCTATGTTCAGGTTCAAAGACGCCGATATAAAGTAAAGTGAAGTGATAAGTGGTTTGGTATATGCTAGCAATTTCTGTCCTTCTAAGTTCTAATTTCTTAATAATAAAAATTTGAAGTATAGACTACAGTAACATTACAGCAATAAAGAATATACAAAAGATATGCTAAAACCTTTGCATTTATTTAATAATCATTCTTGATTTCAAAAATCCAATTTCATAAACATGCAAAAAAATTATTTGCATATTATCAATTATCTAATCTAAAATAATTCTAGCCTGCTACCCTAGTAAAGAATATTTTGTTATCCGCTTCGAGTCTTTCATTCTCATTTTTTTGTGCTTGTTCCTGGTCTTGGGATCCCAAATGATGTCTGTCTTGCCTTTCCAGTTCAACAACAACAACAACAATAACAAAACAACAACAACAATAGCAACAACAAGATATTTATTTTCCTCAAAATTTACAACATAATTACAATAATAGATTATTGATAATAATAATAATAATAATAATAATAATAATAATAACAATAATAATAATAATAATAATAATAATAATAATAATAATAATAATAATAACATTAATAACAATTATAACAATAAGAACAATAAAATAGTAACAATAATAATAATAGGAATAAGAATAAGAATATCTGTATTATTATAAATAAAAACATAACTTAGCAATACTGGAAATTTCATTTTTAATTTGGTGGAATCATCATCATCCTAGTCTGAGTCATCATTATCATCATTTTGATCTCTGTCTGGAGCAGGTCTAGCTGCCATTTGCTCTACCATGGAGCAGTATTCCCAAACAGATACAAAGGAGTTTAACAAATTGAAGTTCTCGTTGATGAAGACCAACTTCTTATTGGTTTTTGGAGACAACCTGCATCTCTTTTTGTGGGCCACCTGATCAACTTCACTAAGGCCCGCTCACTTGAGGCACTTGAGGCTGGCAAACAATAATTTTCCCGTGCTAGTCCTGCCAAGATAGGCATCTTTCTGCGATGTGTCCTCCATGAGTTAAGGACATCAACCTACGAATCTATCACAGTTTTTTCTATGAATTTTACCTACTCAACGGTAATCCGAGGACCCTCACCAGTAGCATTTGTCTTCCTGAATTGACTGAACTCAGTCAAAAAAAAACGAAAGGAAGTTAAACGTTTAGTAAACTTTGTATAACTTCGTTTACTTTGATCTAAAATTGTTTAACTTCAAATTTTTAAAAAGTTTGTTTTACTTTAAACGGTCCCCCTACCTCTCATACCCGTATGACATCGTTTTTCAAATTATAATTTTTATGACTTAGTTTGTTCGATTGCATTAACATTATTAGAAGTATATTTAACTAGTATAAAAAAAAATTATTTTATATTATACTTAATAGCTATTACCTTTGTTGCTGCCTTCCAGAAATTACTCTCACTAACATCTTCAAGAAGCTCATGGGTGATCTCATCTGAGACATTGATTGTACCATTCTTGTTTGACATCCAGTCTGCGGTTGTAGAATGAGTGGCTTTTAATTTATCAAAAATCTCATCCCTTACACCATAAGCGTGCAGTTGTTGGTCTTTTAAGAAGGCGTGTAGCAGGCAACCTACAGCATAAAGCATGTTGTCACATCCTGCTCTTGGGAATCGTTTCTCCAGTTCTATAATAAGCTCAACCATAAAATGACCTACTCCAGTGACACTGTTCTATCTAATTTCTTTGACCATTAGAGAAGCACACCTATCCCTAAGATGAACAATGGCTGTCAGTGCTCTATCAATTGTAACATTCTTATCACTCGCCATTGACTCAGAGATGACTCGGCATGTGGTCAGGAGTAACAGAATGGTTGCAACCAGTTCGAATTGTTCTCCGAAAATATGGATGTGGTCCATTTCTTTTTTACAGGCCGGAGAGCACACAGAACACTTAGGAGATGTCTATATACATATCCTGATACATTTGTATATGTCTACATACATGTCTATATACATTTGGAGACAGTCGATGCCGCATACATTTGTTAAGATTGAATTAACTTCGGATACCGTTGTTTACATCAATAAAAAATCATATAAATTTAACATGAAGTCGTATAACTTCGCTACATTGCATCGTAACATCAATTATTTAAGAAACTTACTAACTGTTTCCAATTTATCTTTTGCCTTATTAACTTTGTCCTCCTTGGCAGCTTCTGTCTCATCTCGTATCTTTTGATTCTGACACATTTCGATATACTCATCTTTATGGTTGGATCGCAAGTGACCACTTAGGGTCGATGTTGACCCAGAATTTTTGAAGATCTTGCTTACAGATATTGCATACACCATAGGCCTTTACTTCTCTGTATTCCTTCAGGAAGTACTGCCAAACCAGCGAGCGATAGGTCTTTGGCATATTAGTTTGATGTTTTACAATGTTTAAATCGTGTTAAATAGCATACAGAAAGTTATAAGGTTTTCAAATTCGTTAAATATGATGTAAACAAATTTATACGATTTTCATAACCGTAAAATTTTAATTCACAATTTTTTGCGGCTCCAAACACCGTTTTAATTAAGTTGATTAAAAGTTAAACCTACAACTTTTTACAGCTTTCATAACCGTTTAATTAACTTTTTTTTGAAGTTTAACGGATTTAAACTTCGTTTACTTTAAGAAACTTTGCTTAACTAAAGGTTTTCAAGGTTGAACAAAAATTATACGATTTTGACAACCGTAACTCGATTGTTTTATCTTTATTGTGCAGTTTTTGTTTGGCGTCTGTTGAAAAATGGAAAATCAATACGAACATTTTTGTCATATTTTACTTTTTGATTTCGGAAAGGAAAAAACGCATTGCAAGCTCACAAAAAGTTATATGCTGTTTATGGTGACGAAACTTTAAAAGAACGGCGAAACAACGAAATGAACAAAATTTGTCAAAACTGGTTTGCCAAATTTCGTTCTGGTGATTTTTCAATCAAAGATGGAAAACGCTCTGATCGTCCAGTTAAAGTTGATGACGACCAAATCAAAGCAATAATCGATCTGGATCATCACAGTACAACATTTGCGATTGCAGAGAAGCTTCATGTATCACATACATGCATTGAAAATCGCTTAAAACAACTTTACTATGTACGTCAATCGGAAAAGATCGTGGAGCAAGCCAGGTAAACCAGCTCAAAAAACATCAAAAGCTGATACCAAAAGAAAGTTATGTTATCAGTTTGTTGGGATTACAAAGGAATTTTTTACTTTGAACTTTTATCACCCAACCGAACGATCAATTCAGATCATAACATTTAACAGCTAAAAAAATTTAACAATGCAGTTGATAAAAAGCGGCCCGAATTGACAAATCGAAAAAGTGTTGTATTCCATCATGACGATGCAAAGCCACACACATCCTTGATCACTTGAAAAAAATTATCGGAGCTTGGTTGGGATGTTTTGCCACATCTACCATATAGTCCTGACCTTGCACCATCTGATTATATTTTATTTCGATCTTTGCAAAACTCCTTGAATGGTAAAAATTTCAATAATGATGATGATGTCAAATCGTACCTGGTTTAGTTTTTTGCTGATAATAACCAGAAGTTTTATGAACGTGGAATTATGATAATGCCTGAAAGATGGCAAAATGTAAAATGAGCAAAAAGATTTCAGAATAAAGTTATTTTGTTCCATGAAAAAATTGTCTTTTACTTTCTAAAAAAAGTTCGCAATTACTTGGTGTTAACCCAATATATATATATAGAAGACTGATTTGTAACGAAATACAATGATTTTGTTATAATACATCGTTACCTTTGTCGATACTTGTAACGAGTTGTGTTTTTATTATGTACTTTACTTTCGTTACATTTTTGCCTATAATTTTTATTTTGTAACAAATTACTTTAAAAAAAAGTACAAATTTACTCAAAATGTATTACTACTAAATTTGAATTAAAAGAAATCAAAAATTGTAATACCAAACGTTATCACACCAAAACCGGTTTAAATTTAAGATTACACTACCCATAGAAACAAAAAAAGCGCGTTTAAACAAACTTTTTTATCTTGGTAAAATAAAATAACATCCTTTAAAGAAAATAGCAAATTTGATAATAAATTTGTATCTCCGTGGCCGCATTTAAATGCAATGTTCAAATGTGTAAGAGTTTGTGATAAAATATATAAGTTTATTTGTTTTCTGTGCTTACCAAAGCCTAAAGAGGTCTCCGCATATAGTAATTCTTCATCTAATCTCATAAAACACGTCGAGATTAGTGTTATATATACTCTGTATATGTACCTTCCAACTCTCCAGGTTCTACCGTGAGACTCACGGTTTAATAACAATACTCACGGTCTCACGATTATTCCAAATTCTCACGGTAAATTATAAAAATTTTTACAAGAACTTATTTCGAATTTACTAAAAACAATATAAAATCAAAGAAACGCTGTCGTTACATCAAGAACTTTTAAAAATTAAGTGCACAAGCTAGATCATAAAACTGGCATCAAAATATAGCTTTAAACATGGGTTTGTTTATATTATAAATCAAACCCGAACTTTAAAAAACAGCGACAAAGCAAAAATATAAAAACAAATTTAGCTTAACATGGTGGGAAGATTACCCGGTTAGGGCAATCTTTTTGATGATAATGCATTTGAAATTGCTAAGGTATCTGATAAAATTTTTGATTAATAGTTTTAATGATTATTATTGAATAATAAGGACCATTTCAGGTAATTTTTTTAGGGTTAGGGCAATTTGAAATGTTTAACAAAAGTATTTGAAACAATCATATATGAAATAAATGTCGAACCTGTCCAATACTTTCAAAAATCTTCCCAACACCTAAAAAATAAGCATTGTAATTTATAATTAGTGCATTGTAAAAAAAAAAAAAGAAAACGCTTGAGCAGCTGTTGAAAACCTCAAAAAAAGCAACGTAAATTTGCAATTGTAAACATAAAGAAGTTTTTTTGTTAACAAATACAACTTATTAAACTATTTTAATTTTTTTGTTTGAAAAAAGTACTTTTTTATTATTATTTTTTACGTATAATAAGGTTTTTGTGTTAATCTCGAAATATTTTTAAATGAATCTCAAGGTTTTATAAAAAATTGTGGTATTTATATCAATTTAATTTAACTATTGCTTCATTTTTTTAAAACTAATGCATAATTCAGTGGCCTATATACTTATTTCATGTTAAACTATATCATCCAATGAAGGTAAAAGAATATAATAGACTTATTGCAAGCAGATAAAGAATAACTGATTCTGATGAGATTCAACCAGTTAAAGATCAGCTTACCTTAAACAATAAATCTTTTTTAAGCAAAGTTGATAAAGTTGTGTAACAGGAAACATTAGATGAATTTATTGTTGATTTTGTAATTACAGATCTACAGCCATTTAACACAACTAAAAAGTTAGGTTTTAAAAAATCGATAGCTTCTCTTGCTTCAAATCAAACTTATTTGTCGAAAAACAGTCACGATACGATTTGGAGAAAGATAACAGGCTATACGACAAAATCTCATAGTTCTCTTACAGTAACAGCGTTATGTTGCAACTACTACAGACTATTGGTCAGCTCATCATTGTTCTTAAATTGAAATTACAGTTCACTAGATTGATTAGTCGACTTTGAAAAAAAGGTAAGCAGTACTTAGATGCAGACGTGTAAAAGGAAGTCACACCTATGATGTGTTAGCAGCCGTATTAGAAAAAGTACATTCAAATTACAAAATTGAATATAGTTACTTCTTGCCCACTTCAACAGTACTGAAAAAAAAATGCAATCCTTCTTTCACAACAGTTCGATCCAATGTTGCAAACCATTGGTTACTAGCATTGATTCCGCAATAATAAAAAATTCAGTCATTATTTGATGATGAGCCCAGCATTATTAGCTGCAGCAGTTATTCACCCGAAATTTAAACGGCATAGATAAATGATAATAAATATGAAAAAAAAGTTGGTCTCGAACTTATGGAAAACAAATATCAACAACTAATGGTAACCTACAATGATGCTATCAATTCAAGTTCTGTGGAAAAAGCAACATCTAATGATGAGTTTTTTCACTATCAATTACAGGATAATAACACTACTTCTGGTAAAAAACATTTTGTTAACGTATACAAATAATGTAAACACCTCATTTGATAAAATTTTTAACTCTAAACCCCTAAAGATCATCTTTCTAAAAATAAATACTGCATTACCTGCGAGTGCAGCCTGTGAACATCTGTTTAGTGCAGTAAGGAGTGTTTTTAGCCAAACCGTACAACAATGACAGATAAACACTTCAAACAGAAACTGTTACAACGTGTTAATAAAAACATTTCAAAAAACTTCTGATTTTATTATGACATTTTAAGATTAAATTTGAATACTTAAATATTTTCACTTTATTTGCCAGCCAGCATCTTTACGTTGTTTCAACATTGAAATTTGGTTAAAGCGTTGTTTCAGCGTTGTTTAACTATGTATCAACAATAATACAACGTTACGATTTAAACGTTGTTTATTTAACGTTGTTTCAACGATAAATCAACGTTGACAAAAAACTTAATTATAAAAAAGCCATCCGTTCAATTGGTCCATAAAGTAAAAATAGTTAAAGCGAAAAAGTAAAAAAGCAATATTTTAGTATAATGGGCAAAACAGAGGTGTTCATGTATAAAATTTTGGGTTTTGAATTTTCAAAAACGTTTTATTTAGTATTCAAATTTCTACTTGTTCTAACGACAAAACAAAATAATGTCTTATTTAAGAAACTGGCGAAAATGCCACTCTAATGCTCTAGCTCTAGCAAAAATATCTTCTAGTAGTGAAGAAGAGAAAGTCAAAAAAAATAATGACAATTCAAAATTTACACAAAATATCAGTTAAGTGAAAGAAGACAAAAATTCGGAAAGCGATTAGGAAAGTGTAGAATTTCTTTATGGTTTTTTGTCTTAAAGTGATAATGATACTGTGTTTTTCTCAGAAGAAATTAAAAAAAAAACGATGTTACTTATAATTATAAACTGGCGAAATGGTAGTAGAGCACTGCCGTTCACGTGAATAAGTAAACGAGCTGTTAGCTATACTGATAGCAGAAGCCTATGCTATCTGCCGAAACAGCTTATTGTATACCAGTTTCAAGACCAAAATAACAGTATTAACCACCACACTTGCTTTTGACAGTAACTGATTATGGAGCCTGAAGCAAAGGTCTTTTATCTTTCAGTGAGGATAAGAAAAAAGGAAACAAAGTACCAAAATTAGATAACGTTGATAAGTTCTTGATGGCTGAAGGCCATTGTTATTAATTATTTTTTGTATGTTGTTATTTAGTTTTTAGTGAATTTTTATTTAATCTTTTAAGGTTTGTAAAAATGTTCAACAAAAGTTGTTTTGTGAAACTATTTTAAATTATAGAGTTTCAAAAGAGAGTGTTATATTTTCTTACTGATATAAGAAATAACAAAACACAGTGACAAAGTCTGATTATAATAGTGAATTTATAAGCCAAATAAGTTTTATTTTGTTGGTAGCTTAATTTGTTGAAGTGGACAAGATATTAGATGACGAAAAAAACACAACCATCAGGAGTGAGTTTTAATAAGTATTTTATTAAATGGTTATATCAATTAAATTCAGAACTTTTTTTAATTTTACGTATACAGCTTTATGTCAAAACTTATAAAAACTTATAACTGTATAAATTAGAACAATGGCTTCTTGTTTGGAAGTATAATTTCAATGGTTTAAGGGCAATTAATTTTAAATGTCTACAGTTTCACTTTCATTTAAATGATTATAAAAAATTATGAGCGATGATAGGAAATTTTTACAAGCAGATGCTATTCCTGGTGTTAACTTTTTATTTAGATAAGGACTGATTATTTTTTTCTTGTTATACTAACAGAAGTTTACCAGACTATATGGTGCTATGAAATAAAAAAGTTTTATTTACTTTATAAAGGTATACTACTTTTATAAGATAAATAAAACTTTTTTATTTTTACTCACAACTTCTTCTATTGAATACGATGAAGCGACTGACACTTTAATTGATAGCATTTTGTTTGACTTTTTAAAATAAGCTCTATTTCGAAAAAGTGGCAGAGAAGGAGGAAAGTTAGGTTAATTGTTATAAATATTTACATATATTTCAATAAGGAAATGTTTTCTTGTTGTCTACTAATACTTTGTTTTCAATTTCAGTTCAACATTACCAATAAATTATGAAAAAATGTAGGATTGAGTTGATGTTTATAATAAAATAAGAAAAGCCTAACTGATATTATATTTTTATTTTTAATAAAAGCAAAAATACTAATGATGTGGTATTAAAATTTTTTATTGATATCAATGTTTATCAGATAAAGATGTGTAAAAAATAAGGTACAAGTTATTATTTGTTCTTTAAAATTTTTTAAATGATAATTTATTATTTATTGAGATGTTTTCTTTTTAAATTTTTGTTGCTTTTATATTATCAATCAAACTTAAATATTGTTGTGTGATATTTTATAATAAACTTTATAATATTTTTCGTAATAATAATGAATAATATCTATTTTTGTTCAATATTCCGAATTACTCTAGTGTAGTTAATTATTTCTAGCAACCTGGGATTCTTTCATTATTTTCCTTTTATGCCTTATAACATAATATATTTAGAACTATGCAGATTAATATAATAATAAATATATTCATAAAAATGATTTTAAACATAATAAATTTATAAAATAAAGAAAAACTTATCTTTGCTAATAATGCCCACTAATATTATTGTTTAGCAAGTATCATGGATTTAAAATGTCAAGATTTAGCTTGTTTAACTAGGCCTGTTAGTACACTTATATTATGGTTTCTTCCTTTTTTTTAATAGTTCATATAATATTTTCAATATCAAATATGTGGAAAAGGGCTGTTTGGAATGAAGATTTACATTGAGAAGAAGATGTAATTTCATCAAATTGGATTTGTAATAAAACTGTTTATTGGCCTCCAGGTATCAAAGCATTGACTGCACTAAAATGCTGAGAAGAATTGGTATAAGTTTCCACAAATCAAGACTAAACTCTCTTCAGGTATTACATGTATATATTACAGTTATTAATTTTTAAATAATTTTGTTATGAAGAGTTTTTTGTTAATACAAAATATATAACTATTCATATAACTATTCATATAACTAATTCAATTCCACAGAAGCAAACAGGATTGTGAGAAATTTAAATTTACAACTACAAAAGAAAAATGTTATAATGAGAATGCATATTAACGACAGGGAAAACATAAACAAATAGAATTTCCCAAGCAGGTATTAGTTTTATGTTCTTTGGTTTTTTAAATTTCAATTTTTATACCTAAAAATAAAATTGTTTTTGTAATTTATACCACTTTAATTTTGCTGTGAGCATATATTCAGCAAGAGCGCTCTATGAATGATATCAGAGTTATATAATTGATTTTTTGACAAGATTAAATAAAAATAAAAAATACTTGTATTTTTTTACTTGATGATTGCTAAACGCATGGAACTTTTAGTAGTAAAAGTTCATGTATATATATAGTAGTAAAAGTTCATGTATATATGTATATATATATAAACAACTTTTAAATGTATTCTACAAAATAGAGTGCTTAATGTTCTTAAAAGAACAGAGCAATTATGTATTAGTCGAAAATCACTTAACAAAAACTTTTTTTCATTTTACATTGTGTTTCATCAATAAAGACTCATCATTTCTGATGAGTCTTTATTGATGAAACTAAGTGTAGAATTAAAAAAAAATTTTGTTAAGTGATTTTCTACTAATATATACCCCCCTCCCCAAAGCTGTCATATAAGCATTTAAGTTGACACATTTAGCAAGTTTTGAACTATAGTTGGCTAATTGTAAATATTGAGGACCCTTTTTTTGTGTCTCTAGTTGGCAAAAAATATATACAATCCCCCACCCTCTTCCCCATGAGAGACCACTTTGAGACGGCCCTGTTTAACAGTCAAATTACCTTTTAAAAATTCAGAGTTTTTTCGAAAAAATTTTGTGGCCTCCATCGATATGAAGGGCAAAGGTGGAAAAATATACTTAGAAATACTAATTTAAATGGCTTTGTATATGGAATACCTTTATAAGTTGTAACACCTTTCCATTCATTATATATTTTTCAAGTTTGCCTATGTTGATTTTTTTTATATATTTTTTTGTTTACAGCTTCTTCTATTGTATTCAATGAAGCAAAAGAAACCTTGGTTAATGGAATAGTGTTTGATTTTTTAAAATACGCTCCATTTTAAAAAGGTGATAAAAAAGAGAAGAAATTTGTGTAGATTTCATTTAATTATATGTTGATTATATTTAATATCGTTTATATTTATCGATTTATATATATCGATTATATTTAATATAGTATAGTTTATATATATCGATTTATATATATCGATTATATTTATATATATATTATATATATATTATATATATATTATATTTATATATATATATATTATATATATATTATATATATATCGTTTATATATATCGATTATATTTAATATAGTATAGTTTATATATATCGATTATATTTAATATAGTAGATCTTTTTTAATTATATGTAAATATATGTTATATTTAAATATATTTTTCTATAAAACAACTTTTATCTCTTGCTTTAATAATACTATTTTAACTAAACTAAACTGAAAAACTTCTAAATAGTCTAGTTATAGAAGTATAGACTATGAGTAGATTTAATACTCATAATATACCTTAATAATGAATTAGAGAAGTGAACAGCACTATCGGACATGCATACTACGCTTGATGGTGATCTCCGTTTTTATCAAGGGTTTCTGTGACTTTATAGCAAAGCAAGCATTTTTTTGTTACGTTGCTGTAGGCGGGGACTTGTTTATCTATTGACCAAGTTAATTTTGGTGTTATTTTTAAGTTTTCTTTTATCTGCCATATATACTTTCAAGGGGTGGTTGAATTTTTCATTTCTGAATGAGTGTTTGTGGTTAGCCCATCTTTTTTTCCATTCACCTTCTGCTAGGCCAATATATACTTTTTCAGGGGTGTTAGGGGGGGATACTATACATTTATAAATAACATTAGAGGCTCTACATTTTCCTATTACAGGGCACTTTTCTATCTTTATGCAATTGCTGGGTTGGTATTCTTTTGGTCTTTCTGAACTAATTTTCTTGTTGTGGCTTTTTATTATACTTTCGATATTTTTGGTGCAGCTGTAACTCAATTTGATGGTGTTTCAATTGAATAGTTTACTTTGGGGGTGGTATGTTGGAAAGTATTTGTCGATTAAGTTCAGGAAGATATGGCCGACATTGGTAGAGACGATTTTACTGTAAGGGGGGTTAAATCGTATTATATTTCTTTTTTTTGCCTTTTTTTCTCTTTTTTGGGGTTATACTTTAAATTAAAATTAGTGAAACCATTTCTTCTTTGTTCATCTTCGTATTCTGGTATAGATAAATTAAATGTTTTTTCATTCGAGGAATTTTGTGATAATCTGTTGTTGATAGAGATGGGGATTTGCTTTATTATTTGCGGAGGGTGGTTAGAATCAGAGTGGATGTAACGTAGATATGCATTTGGTTTTTTGAAAGGTTGGTAGGAACTTTTTTCTAAGTTAAAGGATACATGTAAGAAGTTGACTGCGGGTAGGTTTGTTTGGATCTCTATTTTAAAACCGATCGTTGTTATAACTCTAATTATGTTTTTTCGTATTCTATCAATTTGTGATCCAGTTTTTTTACAAAGTATCATCAGATTATCGCCACAATATAGTCCAACGTCTTCTTTATTTATTATTTTATATAGTGAGTCTAATATATATAGGCCCACCAGGTCACAAACTTCTGCACTGTCAAAGCAACCTATTGTGACATCAAAGCAGTCGTGTGCTAAGTTTTTCTTCTACGTTTTGTTTTTAAAAAATAGCAAGGACTTTCTGCAATGCTTAATGACTTTGATGTTCTCTTCGCTAATACTTGTGTGTTGTTTTGCAAACAGTATTGCATTACTTAGTATTTCTGATGTAATGTGGGGTAAAAATCAAATGTCAAATTGAATAAAAACGCAATGTTTATCTGGTATATTTTCAAACCATTTGATTGCATCAATAATATTTTTCATTGGTTTAAACTTAATACAGTTCTAATTTTTTTATTTATAGTATCAAGGCATTTTTTGCTTATGTGACCAAGTTCACTTTTTGCAGGGTTCAATAGACGGCAGGGTTTATTGTTTTGGAACGAGTCTTTGTGGTCTTTAAGTGTAATAAAAGCTTTAGACTTTGCGATTATTTTTGTTCGTTTGCTTAAGTTGAGTGTGCTTGCAATATTTTCAGCTTTGAGGTTAATAGAGTTTTCGAGTTTCTGTGGGGCTTTTTTATACGCCTTTGTGATGTTTTCGTTAAAAAGTTTAATGTGTTCCTAAGTGGAAATTTGATAAATATTACGTCTCTTTTTAATTTATTCTGAAATTCGCTGTGTACTTTTTTAAACTTTATAAAATGTATTAAGTTGAGTAAATCGTTTTCAAAATTTTCTAATTCTTTGCACTGGGGTGGCGTGTTAATCGTTTTGAACCCGAAAGTTTCATTTGTTAATGACTGGTTTTCTTTCATTTTGTTTAAATAAAAAATGTTTTCCGGCGGATTTGCTTAATGAAGTTTTCTGTTTTTTCTATCAGCTGCAGTTTTTAACTGGTTTCGTCTGGTATTGGTATACTTTTTAACGAGTAGTTAAAATTAATTTTCTCTATGGTGTGGAATCTATGCAGTAGAGAGCTCAACTAATTAGCGTAAGAAGCGATATAAATAAGTTTAATTTTGCTGTGAGCATATATTCAGCAAGAGTGCTCTATGAATGATATCAGAGCTATATAATTGATTTTTTGACGAGATTGAATAAAAATAACTACATGATTTTTACTACTAAAAGTTTCATGCGTTTAGCAATTATCAGGTAAAAAATACATTGTTTTCTTCGTAAAAAAATATAGTCAATAAATATTGTAGCACTCAAAAATAATTATAAAGCTATAACTATTTGCGAGCGTGTTTTGGTTTTTTCTTTCGGCTCGTGGTTGTCAAGCAAGAACTTGTTTTCGTGACGGCACTTATAAATATTTTCTATTTTTTATGATGAATACAAACAAAAAACGTCAAAAAACCGTTTAAAAAACTTAAAATTAAATACGGTAAAACGGATTCAGACGTGATAAACAAATCTAAGTAAAAACAAAACAAGAAGCCGTTATAGTTTACTAGTCTCCTGTGTCAAATAAAGAGAGCAAGAATTTCTTTGAATGTCGAAACTGAGATACAATATTCTTGTTGTTTAGTAAATTTCTTCCACTATGTGATAAAATTACATACTTTTCATAGAGACAGAGGTGGCATATTTTTGTTGTAAGATTATAGGTTCCGCAACGTTTAATTATTCTCCACGTTAAGATAGGTTTTAAGTTTTGTTCTTTCAAGCTACATACTTCCTTTGAAAGTTCAGTGTCGCTTCTGTATTTAACTGAAGCAAAGCATTTTAGATGATTAGCGTATCTTAATTTAAATGATGTGTGACTAATACCAAAATATACTTTTTTGTCACCTTCATTATTAATTGTAGCTTGGTAAACAATATTGTTGAACAAACGCAGTTTAATGGACAAATTAATTTATTTACACAGTTACATTGCTTGGTTTCTATTTGCTTGTTGTTGTGCAATATTTTATGATTGTGTGAGTTGATTATTGATTTCATGTTAGGCATGCAGCTGTAACTAATCTTGATAAAATTTCGATTAAATATTTTATGAAGCTTGTGGCCTGGTGGAAAATGAAAATCCATAAGAGTCAACAGTTACCTATTTTTGTTTAGACATTTACACTGTACGGAGGATTGTACCCAAGTATATTTCGTTTGCGATGTTTTTTTTGTGCTTGGCTTTGATGTAGTTGGTAGATAAGCTTTGGGTTATGTCCTGATTATTTAGGAGCTTCTTCATATTGTGGAATAGATTTCATGAAAGTAGTTTTGTTTAATGACATAGAAGATAATCTCTGTTCGATATTGCGAGGGATTGCTTTAATTATGCTTGGAGGGTGGTTAGAGTTAGTGTGGATATACCTTAGTTGGTTGTCAGGTTTGCAGTAAGGTTGGAATGAGTTGTTATCTAGATTTAACGTAACATCAAGATAGTTTACAATTTTTATATTAGCTTAGATGGTGATGAGTAGATCGTTACTTTTAAAGATACTTGTTATATGTTTTTTAATTTTGTCCATTTGCTGACCGTTTTTGTTTTTAAATACGCCAAGGCCGTCATCACGATATAATATGAAATCTTCCTTATTATAATGCTGTGAAATTTGAAATAGTAAAAAAACTCCCACAAGCTCGCACACTTCAGCACCATCAAATGCCCCCATTGTGACATCGAACAATCCTTCTCTTTTTTTGATCCACGCCGTCTCGTTATTGAAAATTAGGGATTTTCTTGCATGTTTTAATAATGCTTTATCTTCGCTTTTTCTAATGACATGATTTTCAGCAAAAAATAAAGCATTGTTTAAAGTGTTTCGGTTTATTGACGGATAAAAATCGTTTAAATGAAAAACTAGAAACTTGCGTAAATGTTTACTGCCGATTTTTTTAAACCAATCGATTACATTTTTTGTACTTTACCATTGATTTAAATAAAGTTTCCTTTTAAGTTCACAATTAATTTTAGATAATATTATCTTAGTAATTCTTCCTACCTCATTTTTTGAAGGGTTCATAAGACGTACAGATGGGTTGTTATCAAAGTTTTCTTTGTGATCTTTTAAAGTGAAGAAATATTCGGAAGATCCGTTTACTTCAATTTTTTGGTATACCTCGTGGTTGGATAAAATATTTTTTCCTTCTTTAATAATTTGATCTTTTACTTTTGGGTTAGCCAATATATTATATTTGTGTTAGAATATATTATGTTTAAATTACGTTGTTTATTTTTTTTGTTTTAATTTAATTAGTTAAAATTGAAAATAAAAATGGCAACTGTTAAAACACGAAGCGAAACTAAACGTGGTATGCTCGGACAACCTAGACCATTCCAAACAAATCGACTGCCAACATCTGCTGATGTTTTTTAAGCATATGACTATTTATTAAAAAATAACAATTGTGCAAATGTTACTGAAAGAGCAACAGCCATAGCTAATGAAATTAAAGCACTGCACAACAAAGCAAGTATTCCTATCATTGCAGTACACAGCTTAGTTATTAGCATAAAGAGACTAGTTAACAAAGTACATTAGCTTGGTAAATACTCTGATTACAAGAAGTCTTGCGCAACATTTAAATCAAGTTTACAAATGTTAGACCAACTATTCGATATTTGTCTGTGTAAGTGTTTTGATAATGGCGTTCGAGAAAGGTGAGCTTGTTCATGTCCACTGCCGAAAAAATTCCAACACCTGAGTGGATGTTCCAGAGAGATCAAAAAACGGTACAGAAGATGGCAATAGGAAAAGTAGACAAAAAAGAAACAGTTAAGTTGCAGAGGAGAGGAAAATGGATGGGTGTAAAATCAATAACAGGGATGCTTGCCTAAAAGCAAATGCCGTACTAAAAGATTTAGATCTTATAACACCAGAGAATGCTATTGATCCAGCAAAACTTCGTTGTCAGCGAAAATTTAGAGGAAAAAGGAAGTTAAAAAGCATGCTGCTGAAGTCCAAAAAATACTTTGCATTGCACATTTTCCACTTCTTTCCATATATAAACAATTATATTTGATACTTATTTGGACTTTTTTCCATATATAAACAATATATATTCGGTATAATGTCATGATTGACATATTTTTTTTTATGATTTCCGCATAAAAAGTATGTCAATCATGACATTATACCAAATATATATTGTTTATATATATATATATATATATATATATATATATATATATATATATATATATATATATATTAGGGATATGACTTTTTAATTTTTTTTCAAATAAAATGTTTCCTGTATCATAAATCGATGAACTTTTACCTAAAATCATGAAAAAAGGCCCAAATAGCTTTCTGCAACAAAAAAAGGTCACCCCCAAAATAAAAATTTGATTTACCATTTTTATACATTCATTTTTGACCGATGTTTTAATCTTAAGCTTAATTCTCAGCTTAATTCTATTTATTTCATTATTTTGTTATGAATTTATAAATATAACGCCACACGTTACCATGGCAACGAAACGGCCGTGTGCCGGCAAATACTTGGAATTGTTATGTGATGACGTCATTGTGTTACCACGGTGATATAGACGACTGTAACAGACTGTAGAAGATTATAGAACTTAGTAGAACATTCTGGAAGCTCTAAATAATTATATAAGCGAGCTGCTGTCAGAGCTCAGTGTTGATAATGTGAATAGTTCTATGAAGTACTCTGCGTGTAACTGAGCTAATAAGGAACTACTGTAGCGAACTAAAGACGCTGTAAGTGTACGAAGTATAAGTAGTTGTAGCATTATCGTTAGGATACGGACTGGATTATCGAACTGTTATCAACATTGACTGGATTATCGAACTATAATTGGATTACTATACAGTTAAAGTATTTTATTAATTAAACGACTTTATTAAACGGATATTTACGCTCAGCTATCCGTAAAGTCGTAACAATATTATATGATGTCTCACAAGAAAAGTCATACCACAGTAACAAAGAACAAGAAGACTTGGACTAAAAATTTGGTGAGATTTCAAGAGTCACACAGAAGAAGAGGAAGCGTGGCTGTAGAAGAACATTCACTCGATGAAAAATCCAGAATACCACTTCAATTGCAGATCGTAGGAAGATACCAGTTTCTCGGAGCATATGTTAAAGGAAGAAAAGAACGAATAGACCAAATTTCTAAGGAAATTACAAAATTGTGGGACAATAAACTGAATTTTCCACGTGTGTCTGATCAAGTGATAAGAGCAAAGCTTATGAAGGTGCTGAAGGTCTATGATGAATGTGTCAAGCGTGGAAAATATGATGTTTTCAATGCATTATTTGACATCACGAAGGTGAATGGCCAGTGGTTATCCTCGGAAGATAAACGTCTATACCACCTACAAAAAGAAAGTAAAGGACAGGTGGGGTACTCAACAGGACAAGTGGCAAGTAAAGAAACCATTCACCCTTCCAAGAGAAGGAAAGTCCAGTCTGGAACAGCAATACCTTCCACATCACAAGTCCTGTCTACCACAGACAGTGGTACTGAATCTGAAAACTGCAAAAGTAAGAGTGAAGATGATGAAGACGACGACGGTGATAAAGACGATGATGAGGACACTCAGAAAAAAACTAGAAAGCACTACAAAAGTAAATTTGCTGTAAGTATGGTTACATCAAGTGGAGTTTCCACAAAGAAAGCTGCTAAAATATGCAATGTATTATCACAACAAGGTATTGATATTCCAACTCCAAGT
Source organism: Hydra vulgaris (assembly GCF_038396675.1). Lineage (NCBI taxonomy): Eukaryota > Metazoa > Cnidaria > Hydrozoa > Anthoathecata > Hydridae > Hydra > Hydra vulgaris. The sequence goes on from NC_088922.1 coordinate 8,160,808, forward strand.
CAATCAGCAATTTACAAGTCCATATTCAAAGAGGCAGGTAAATTAAAAAAAGAAATGATACAACAACTTAAAATGGAACAGTGGTCCTTACACTTTGACGGCAAACGAATAGATGATAAGGAATATCAGGTAGTTGTACTTCAGAATGAAAGAACTGACGTGAAACTTGATGCACTGCGTTTAAAAGATGGCAAAGCTGAAACTGTTGCTGAAAAAATTGCCAAACTTATTGATGAATACAATTTGTGGAATTCAATTAAGATGATCATTACTGATACAACAAACGTCAATACTGGGAAGAGAAATGGAGTTGTTGTGAAGTTGCAACGTATGTTTAAATTAAAGGGTGTCACAATACCACAATTTATCGGTTGTCAGCATCACGTACTAGACAGGATTCTCCGTCTGGTGATGGACGAAGAACTTGGGGGTGATACCAAATCTCCAAACATTGAATACCCATTTGTGTCTGAACTGTTGAATAAGTATGATGAACTGAAGGATAAGTTTGTGAATGGAACTGTAGAAATTCTTGATAAATCAGGGTGGAGAGACGATATGAAGTTTTTGTACCATTTAACAAGAGTGTTTAGGTTCTATGAAGAACAAAGAAACTTCCCTCTGATTCACTTTCAGAACATTCCTAATATGAGCAATGCCAGATGGAACTCAAGAGCCATTCTCGCCATTCTGGCGTTCATTCTTATGCCTGAAGCGAGAAAGAATTTGGAGAAGGTTTGCAGGTTCATTTCATATGAGTGGGCAGAACATTGGTTTAGTAGTCAAAAGTACAATGACAATGACTTCAAGAATTTATCTGATGTATTGAAGCCTTACAAAAAGGCATTGCAGTCATTCAAAAATCACTGGAAGAAAGAGCCATCCGTCATCGACATACCACGAAGTAATCAGATAGCTGAACGTGCAATCAAGGTGATGCAAGACCTGTATGCTTCCTGCAGAAAGAAAGACAAACTGCAACTTCGATTCATTCTAAGTAATAAGCGCTAGACTCTTTATGAGACGTGAGCATCATGTGACCCATGTACTAAACACAGTAGGCCTATAGACACAGACAGTTATGTATATTGTTGTACTAGACGCTTTGATACTGTTAATTTTGTAATACTTGTATAATTATATATCACATAATGTTTTTTGTTATATCGCAGTACATGTTGCATAAATAAATAAAATAACAACAGGAGTATGACTCTTACAACATCTTCAGCCTTTAATATTCATTTACTGTACAAAAGTGTACCTATTGAAAATTCGATTTTTTGGTTTTGGGGTGACCTTTTTTCAAAATATGTCAAAATGAAACATCTATTCGTTCTTTTTACATAAAAGTTCATTGAATTACGATACAGGCCTAGTAGGTTGCAAAAAAGTCATATCCCTAATATATATATATATATATACATATATATATATATATATATATATATATATATATATATATAGATATTATGTGAATCCGTTCTACGGTATTTATCTTTAAGTTTTTTAAACGGTTTTTGGACGTTTTTGGTTTGAATTCACGGCTGATGATTGCCTTCGGGCATGAAACTTTAAGTCCTGCTATTTAGTTGTTTTTATTCATTTAATTACATAAAGTATAAATTGCTCTATTATTTGATACTATTGAGCACTGTCATACAAACAAGGGTTTTTAAATTTTACACCGCAATACTAACCTCACTTAAGCATTATGATTTAGATTTTTCGATGATACATATTGATAATATTACATTAATAGTATACGGTACTTTGCAAAAGTATAGAGCACCCTACAAAATATATGACAAAAAGCTGCTAGTGTTGTTTGTTAACTTCTGATTAACATGATCCTGCACCTCATTATAAGATATATACTTGAATATATTATGTTTAAATTACGTTGTTTATTTTTTTGTTTTAATTTAATTAGTTAAAATTTATGTGTAGTGTCATTTCCGCACAACAAATATGTCAATCATGTCACGCTACAAAGTAGTAAAGCTGTTGATATTACACAAGAGATATTATTGAGCATCAACAACATCAAATCATCAGACACTTTAGCAGCAGTTGTTTGCAATGGTCCTGTGTATAACACAGGTCAACACAATGGAGTAATCAGAAAGTTAGAAGGAGGTCTTGGGATGACATTGCAATTATTGGTCTGCTTGTTACATGCAAAATAAACTACCTTTTGCAAATGAACGAAAATGAATAAAATGCAAATGAATTTTTTAGAAAGTATTTCTCGCTTCTGGATGGTGGACGTTCAACAGGTCTAGCTACTTCAACAGGTAAAATAGACATTGCTCTAGATTTTGATCCAAAAGATTTAGTTATTGTGAACTTTAAACATATACCTGGTAAAGTTGAGGATATAAGTGTTAATGGTAAGAAAGATTTACGATCCGATCAGATATACCTTCTAAAAGCTTAGCTGTTCAGCAGGGATACACTGCTTGTGATGAAACATTGTTCCTCCAGACTGCTATGTCCGGAAATTTAAACCATGTAAGATGACTAACTAAGGCCAACCGTATTTTATGTTTTTATATTTCTAAGGAAAATCTTTCAAAACCATTGCATAGAATTAAAAGAATCATTATAAATATTTATGAGCCATCGTGGTTCAACATAAAGTGTCATTGTTGCTGCCTTGGCGAATCAAGCAATTTTTTCTATCTTATGAAGCAGTGTATTAACTAGAAAAAGAAGACTGGAAATAATAAGAAAAAGCGATCAAGGCTGGTACCACAACGCGGAGAAATGTTGTTGTTCATACATCATAATGCAAATAAATTTATAAATGAGTGATAAAATCTATGTACAGTTAGTTCCTTATTCAACTTGAACAAATTTTTATTGAATCATTTTTTTAATTTAGATTAATTATAAGATTATTCAAAAAGATGAACACGTTAAAGTTTGTGTTCTAGGTTATATCACCTGTCAATTACTTAATGATTTGATCAGACTATGTATAGTGTATATAACTGCAGTATAGCCATATAGTTCAGACATCTGGTCAACAAACTCTTTTAAAAGATTTTCTGCATACTCACAGTACATATTCAACATTAAATTACTTGAAAGAATTGTCACAGCAACATGCATTAACATGAAGTGATGGTATTGCTGTGGTGAAAGATGACTTCGTAAAACCAAATGTCCAAGATAGCACAAAAAAGTTCTAAATTAAGTTGCTTTCCAACAATCAATTTCATTTAAACTTCTTGGTTTACGACTAAATTCCATTGTAACATAATTGGCTATATTTATTAGTTCACACGATATTGCATTTGCAGTTTGCATACTAATTTTAATATTTCGTTTACCAAGTAAAAGATGCATTAATAATCTGCGTGTAGAACCAAGACAAATCAAATGCATATATTCCAAAGGAACTTGAGATACTGCACCAATGCCAAGTTCAAGTAACGGTGATGAAACATTATTCTTGTGATGTTGTATTTGTTTTTTACTAGAGAATGAAGAATCAGTGTGTTTTTCTGCATTTAAAATAGGAAAAGTAATTCTATGATCAACTCTAACCCCTGTTTGAGTGCACCTTTCACAACCATAGTATGCTGTGTGACCTTTAGTACACTTAATAAATGCACGTGATGGTGCATCACACACAAATCCTTTCACAATAACCTTATATTAAATACCATCCACTTTAATACCATCTTGTTTAACTTTATTCAATCCTAATACTAAATCATTAAGAAATAATGCTGCATATGCAGGTTTGCTTCTACCACAAAAAAGCGACACAAGAAATGGTCTAGAGACTAGTTCTTCATACTAACTATGCATAATATAACCCAGAATTGCGGTGATGAACTTTTAAAAAGTGGCAATCCATCAACATTGAATAACAAGTAGATATCATTACTTTTACTTTTACTGCATGTTATGGCATGCTTCATTAAGCAAGCTATTTGTGTTTCAAAACCCATGTAAACATATTCACCATCATGCCATAAATATCTTTCATGGCAACAACAGCTGTGCAGTTTTTAGTTTGTAAAAGTGATCTTGAGTCTTAGGGTAGAGCATGATAATTTGATATAATATGCAATAAATCCGTCAATGCTTTTTGTCGAACATTATGATTAATCGACCACTGCACAAGTTGTTCTGGTAGGTTTTGCGTTGCAACATTTTCTTCATCATCACTAGAGCAAGATGGAAAGTAAGACAAATTTTCATCAGACTTATTAGATTCTGATGTCATACTTCTGCTATCATCAAAAGGATCAGTAATGACTACTTCTTCACATTTTATTTCAGTTACAAGATCATGTTCATCAATATTTGGACAATTTAAAACATTTGTTGCATTATTGTGAAATATAGAGGTTGCTGGATCAGAACAAATATCTTTTACAGAGGAATAATTATCAATATCTTAAAAATGTTTGGTAGCAGCTATGCGAACAAATTTACTTCTTGCACTGCGAAAATGTTTACTTTTGCAGTGAGATGCCATGATATAAAATATAATAATCTGAAAAACAGCATAGAAAACCAAAACAAAAAAAAAATTATTTAAGGGTTAAACAATATTAAAAAGTAATATGCAAGATTTATTCACTTATGCTTAATGCAAATTGTTTTTTTTATATATATCTAATTATAATTGGTGAAAAAATAATTGAAAAAGATAATATAGAAAGTAAGTACTTTTTATATTATATTTTATAATGTCATTACAAATATCAACAACAACAAATAATTTTTTTAAAAAAATATTTAATAAAACTATAACTATATATATATATATATATATATATATATATATATATATATATATATATATATATATATATATATATAAATAAATATATGTAAATATATATATATATATATATATATATATGTATAAATAAATATATATAAATATATATATATATATATATATATATATATACATATATATATATGTATACATGTTTATATATATATAATATATATATATACATATATATATATATATATATATATATATATATATAAATATATATATATATATATATATATATATATATATATATATATATATATATATATATATATATATATATATATGTTTATATATATATATATAAAGAGTGGTTGAATTTTAAGGGTTGATGTTGAATGTGAACCAAACCTAAACGTAAATTATTTTTCTGTATTTAATGTGTCATTTCTCAATTTCAGACTGACTCAATTTGAATCATGGAAAGTTACACAATTGAGCAACGCGTTAAAGTTATTCAGGCCTGTTATGAAAGGGGGCGTTTAAATCAAAATGCATATCGTGCACTTCGTAAGTTTTTCGGTCAATTTAATTGTCCAAATGTGCGTAAAATCGGAAAAATCCCGCATAATATTCAGCAAACCGGATCTGTAGGAGATGTGAAAAGATCAGCGCATGCTCGTACAGCTCGTAATGCCGAAAATATCGCTACTAATCGCGATAGTGTGACTAAAGAGCCGTCCACATTAACTCGTCGTCGTAGCCAACAATTGCACCTCTCAAGCTCGTTGATGATGAACATTATGCATAAAGACTTGCATTTACACGCTTACAAGGTGCAGTTGACCCAAGAACTAAAGCCCACTGACCACCTCAAACGTCGTCAATGGTCAGAATGGTGGCAAGAAAAGGCAACCATTGATGATCAAATTCCGACGAAAATCATCTTCAGTGATGAGGCCCATTTTCACCTTAGTGGCTTCGTCAACAAGCAGAATTGCCGCATTTGGGCATATGTTAATCCGAGAGTGATTGTCGAAAAACCAATGCACCCACAAAGAGTGACTGTTTGGTGTGGTTTATGGGCTGGCAGCATCATCGGACCATATTTTCTCAAAAATGATGCCGGTCTGGCTATTACTGTGAATGGAGTTCGCTATCGTGAGATGATAACGAACTTTTTATGGCCCGAACTGGACCATATGGATGTGGAGGATATGTGGTTTCAACAGGACAGTGCCACTTGCCACACAGCTAACGAAACAAAGGCTCTTTTGCGCAAAAAATTCAATGGCCGTGTTATCTCACATGGTGGCGATGTCAATTGGCCGCCATGATCATGTGATTTGACACCGTTGGACTTAGGGGGTATTTAAAAGAAAAGGTGTACGTTGATAAGCCAGCAACAATTCAAGAGCTAAAGGGTGAGATAATTCGGCACATTAACGGCATAGAACCTCAATTATGCCTTAGCGTCATCGAAAATTTGCACCACCGGATGGAGGTGTGCCGCCAAGGTCGCGGCGCCCATTTGACCGATATTTTATTCCATACATAATTGAATCATACCATATTATCATAATAAAAATATGTTACAATAAATTTCTTAATAATTTGTGTTTTATTCAAATTTAACATCGGCCCTTAAAAATTAACCACCCTTTATATATATATATATATATATATATATATATATATATATATATATATATATATATATATATATATATATATATATATATATATATATATACATATATATAAATATATATATATATATATATATATATATATATATATATAAACAAAAATTAAAAACTATAACAATATATATATAACGTAAATTGTTATAGTTGATTATTTTCAATGAATATTTTGTTTGTGTCTATAAATAGATGTCTCATAAAACAACGTGAACCTTAATTTAAGTTTTAAGTAAATGTTATTTAATTATTGCAGACTTATTTACGAATCGCAATTTACAGCAAAAGCACATTTTTCAAAAATCATTAAAAGTTTCTGATCTTTTTTTTTATATTAGGATAAATGAATATAATTTATCACCAAAAAAAGTAAACGACATTTCTTGAATATTTTTTTATACAATGTCATTTGAAAAAAATTATTAACTTGACAATTACATTATAAGCTAAGCAATAGATACATAATGTAGAAACTGTAACTATCCCTAGTAGTTACAGTTAAGAACATGTTTTTTCAATTTTAAGATAATAATTTTACTTTTAGTATATATTTTCCAAATTTGTAACATAAGTATTATCAAAGTAAAACTAGAAAATAAGCTTAAAATACAATTTGTAAAATAATGTCACCCATAACTACATATAGAACTATTTTTGATTTAGAAACTCTTATTGAAGCGCATAACAAATCATTTTATTTATTTAGACCAAATAATCTGATACCAAAACATCATTTTTTCAGACAAATGCAGCGATTTGGTCCACTAAAAAAATCAATTTTGTATGAATTTTGAAGCAAACCACAATAAAATAAAAAGTGTACGTTGGCATAACTTTAAAAACATTACCAAACCAGTTTGTCAATATCTTCGATGGAACACAATTTCAAACTTCCTTGATAATAACGATCAACAGATACCTTATCCTTTTACGGCAAAGACTCGATTTAAAAAAAAAAAGAATTGTAATTCGTTCAATTGTATACCAAGTTAGTGATATTATTTCGACAAATGAGGATTCTTATCAACTTTATAAGATCACTGACCTTCAACCTAATTGCGTAAAAGTTTGTATCATGACAATTGACAGCTAAATACCTCATAAACTGGCTTTTTATGTTAGAAGTACTAATATGTTTAAATCAATTATTTTAGAAAATCTGCAAATTCCGTGGCTATTGACAAAATTTACTGTAGTTGGCACAATATTAGTTGTACCTAGGTCAAAACATTGTCTCATAGTTTCTTAATTACAATAAATATTTTGAATATGAATATATTTTATATATTTGTTGCTGTTTTTGAAGTTTTTTTTGGTAGTTATTCGGTCATTTATATATATGCAAATTATTGCATACAGAATATAGACTTGCTAAAGTGTTATCTAAACAATAGAATGTATATATATATATATATATATATATATATATATATATATATATATATATATATATATATATATATATATATATATATATATATATATATATATATATATATAAATATATATATATATATATATTTATATATATATATATATTATAATATATAATTTTTTTAATACTAGTTACCTATCCTTTCAATGGAGTGCAGCAAATATTTAAATGGTTTGGTGCCTTGCCGTAAGCATACTTTAAAAGATGTTTGTAGTGAATTGGCGCATCATCTCGAAGAGTGTCTTCGCGAGGGAAACCCTACAACAAGAAAAAAGTTCTATCATTGTGTAACTGTCCTTTTGAAACAGTCATACAGTGAAACAGTCTGTACTTTTGGAGAAAAGGGTGCAGTAAGTTGGAACTTTAATGTTTTTAAATTTTCAAAAAAACATTAGTGATATATTACCCAAAATTAAATTAATACCCTAAAATAAATTATAAAAACCAATATATAGTTCCCAACATTAATTTTATAAAATATTTAATTAAGCAGAACATAAGTTATGGATAATTCAGGTTTTTTTTAATAATCATATGTTTTATGCATGCTTTGTGAAACACATCCATGTGTGTTTCACAGTACTAGATATTATTTAAATGATAAATTTTTTTTTAGGTTGGAGTTTGTAAAGCGCGTTTCTAATGTAATTCGGAAGCGACGCGAGCGTCGTTTAAAAAGATTGCTTGAGGTAAAAAATGCAAACAGAATGCTAAACATCTCTGGAAAAAACGATAGCTCCTTTGATAAAGTTATACAGGTGATACCATGAAACCTATTTTTAAACGAAATGTTTTTAATCGGTATATTTTAAATAAAAATTATTATTACCGGAAGATTTGTACAGGAAGAATTTAATAAGGTTTACTTTAGAATTAATGCAATTTCTTTTTTAGTTTGCTTTGGTACAAAGAGTTCCTGATATTGATCATATTCGTTGTTTGGTTAGGAATATGCTTTGTTCTCTGCCATATTCAGAACACAAAGAGCACTATATGCAAAGAGCACTATATACTGCGTATAATGCATATATATATATATATATATATATATATATATATATATATATATATATATATACATATATATTTATATATATATATATATATATATATATATATATATATATATATATATATATATGTATGTTTGTAAATATGTATATATAAATATACATAATACGCATATATATAAATATTTATATATATATATATAAATATATATATATATATATATATATATAAATATATATATATATATATATATATATATAAATATATATATATATATATATATATTTATATATATATATATATATATGTATATATACATATATATATATATATATATATATATATATATATATATATATATATATATATACATATATATATAAATGCGGTCCTTCCTATGTGATCCCTTATTGGAAGGGGAGAGATTACAATTAACTTTTACGAGTAGTTTTTTGTTATTTATTTAATAAATTTGTATTTTGCGCATTTTTAACAAAACGTTTTTCATGACTTAAAATTTGTATAGATCATGGACGAATTTGAAAGAATGAGCATAGTTACAAAATAAGCTGCATTAGATAAGCTATTGCAAGTTGTTGAAAAGTTGTATTGGTCTTGGTGACATGCGACACGATAGTGTTTTAGATGTGCCGTGACATATAAAAAATTTAAAAGTCACGCCATACTTAATTGATAAAAGTCGCGTGACGACTTTAATTATAAATGTCACTCCAAACTTCTCATCTTAATGTCGCTTGAGAATTTTAGTTCTTGATGTGGCGTGTTAAATCGGGATGCGTATTTTGAAACCCTATACAGGCTCAGAATAGGCGGAAAAATGAGCAATCTGGTTCGCTGATTTTGAAAGAAAGGCAAGTGCGATTTTGTTGAAAAATATAATTAAAATCAAAGCAAACAGATTTTTGAAATAAATTTCAAAGTAATGATATACTAAGTTTATCAATACAAGTCATGTATTACTATTAACACTGGAAATTCATTTTATTTTAGTACTCTTCAGAGTATTTAAAATGTATCAAAATCTATTTGTACAAGAGAATATTTACTCGTAAAAATTTCAATAAAGTTTATCTTGATGATGAAGCTTTTATCTGTTGTTAATTTTAGTAAAAAAAAAAAAAATGTGTTTAAGTAAATTTGAAAAAATCTACAAATGTGTTTCCCTTAAAATATGCCCTTGGCTTTAAAGCATTCTCAAATACATAGTTTATATAAGTATGTTGTACGAGACTAGTAGTGAATCACTTTAGCATACACAGTTTTTATGCAGTTTTACGTGACTACTGGTGAAGAACTTTATTTATAAACTGATTTACATGTTTATTATAAAGAGTTGAAATTAGAGTTTTTTAAAAAAGAAAATTTGTACTAATTGCAAAACTAGCTTAAATGTTCCATGTCAATATATGAGTTCTGAGGAGATTTTGTTTTCATGCTTTGTTATGGTTATAGTTTGGAGGAAACTGATATATTTTTTTATTACGTAGCTTTAATAAAACATCGTGTTAAACCATTAAAATTTTTTTTTAAATTCATAAAAATTTTGGCAGGCTGCATTAAGTTATAAAATATTTGAAAATTTAACAAAAGAAGTGATATTTATGTTTGTCTACAGAACAGTAATTTTTGTACAGTTTCATATAAACACTGACATTAAAAGCAAGAAAAAGTATTAAAGTCAATAAGTTAACCAAATAAAAGTGGACTATGGCATAAATAAAAGTAGATTAGGGCAAATGTTTGAGGCATTTTTTGTATAGCAGTAATTGAATAAAAAAAGATTTAAAAAACTAAACTAAGTGGTTAAAATCAATCGTTTTAATGAAAATTGAAAAGTAAAAAAAAAGAAAAGAAAATTTAAAAAAAAAAAAAAGAACAAAATAAGTTGTCATTCTATGAATACTTTTGCTATTATAAAATGTGTTTTGTATGTATAAACTCTTGAAATATTTCACTTGAATTTGCATGTGTGCAATTTTGCAAGATTTCTAAATGTGTTTCTCATGAAATATAATGCCCGTGTTCTATAAAGAATGCTCGATACAAAGTTTATATGCAATTGCACCAGACTACTGGTAAAGTACTTAAAATATGAAAAGTATAAATTCTAAGTTGAGGTAGAGATTGTTCTAAGCTCGTTACTGCATCTTTATACCAACTTGTTAATTATAAAGAGTTTAACATTTAAAATTTTGGAAAAAGAAAATTTTTACAGATGTTTTGCCAAACTAGCTAACATGCTCCATATAAATCTACGAACCCTGAAGAAGTTACTTTTTGACCTAAATTTTGAAAAGGCTGATAAGGCGTACATCAATATTTTTCTTTATATATATTATTTAGGATGGAAATTGGATATTAATCTAATGGAAATAATTTGAATAATAAATTGGATAATAATCTATTGGAAAATTTAACAAAAAAATGATATTTGTTTTTTCACTGAAACATTAAAACTTTACTGAGTATTAAAGTCAAAAAATTTAACCAAATAAAGGTGAATTATAGCAATTTTTGTAATAATAATAACTTCATCAAAATTAGCTTTTACATTTGAAGAAGCAAGTTTTCAAAAAAGTTAATAATATTACATCAAAATAAAACATAACGCATCTCTGTTTTTATATTAATAAACAAGAAATATTCACCGAAATTTAAAAAAAGGAACACTTATTTTTATTGGTTATATTAAAAATTACAAAAGAAAACTATGAATAAAATTTGTAAATATGAAATACATTTTATATAAAATTTTTTTTCAAATTTTTTTAGA